>NC_138302.1:106856271-107191271 GCF_965601325.2 Salmo salar
AGGGCTTTGTGATGGCCTCTCCAATACCATGACTTTGTTGTCCTTAAGCCATTTTGCCACAACTTTGGAAGTATGCTTGGGGTCATTGTCCATTTGGAAGACCCATTTGGGACCAAGCTTTAACTTCCTGACTGATGTCTTGAGATGTTGCTTTAATATATCCACATAATTTTCCTCCCTCATGATGCCATCTATTTTGTGAAGTGCACCAGTCCCTCCTGCAGCAAAGCACCCCCACAACATGATGCTGCCACCCCCGTGCTTCACGGTTGGGATGGTGTTCTTCGGCTTGCAAGCCTCCCCCTTTTTCCTCCAAACGTAACAATGGTCATTATGGCCAAACAGTTCTATTTTTGTTTCATCTTGCCAGAGGACATTTTTCCAAAAAGTACGATCTTTGTCCCCATGTGCAGCTGCAAACCGTAGTCTGACCTTTTTATGGCGGTTTTGGAGCAGTGGCTTCTTCCTTGCTGAGCAGCCTTTCAGGTTATGTCGATATAGGACTCGTTTTACTGTGGATATAGATACTTTTGTACCTGTTTCCTCCAGCATCTTCACAAGGTCCATTGCTGTTGTTCTGGGATTGATTTGCACTTTTCGCACCAAAGTACGTTCATCTCTAGGAGACAGAACGCGTCTCCTTCCTGAGCGGTATGACGGCTGCATGGTCCCATGGTGTTTATACTTGCATACTATTGTTTGTACAGATGAACGTGGTACCTTCAGGCATTTGGAAATTGCTCCCAAGGATGAACCAGACTTGTGGAGGTCTACAATTTATTTTCTGAGGTCTTGGCTGATTTCTTTTCTTTTGTCCATGATGTCAAGCAAAGAGGCACTGGGTTTGAAGGTAGGCCTTGAAATACATCCACAGGTACACCTCCAATTGACTCAAATGATGTCTATTAGCCTATCAGAAGCTTCTAAAGCCATGACATAATTTCTTACAATTTTCCAATCTGTTTAAAGGCACAGTCAACTTAGTGTATGTAAACTTCTGACCCACTTGAATTGTGATACAGTGAATTATAAGTTAAATAATCTGTCTGTAAACAATTGTTGGAATAATGAGTTGTGTAATGCACAAAGTAGATGTCCTAACCGACTTGCCAAAACTATAGCTTGTTAACAAGAAATTTGTGGAGTGGTTGAAACACGAGTTTTAATGACTCCAACCTAAGTGTTTGTACATTTCTGACTTCAACTGTATAGTTGTGTCTCAGATTTAAATAAATAGTTTTAGTATGTAGTTTGTCACTAGGAGGTGTCCATGTGATGCAGCCAGTACTATGAATGGTGAATCCAGTATTCTGTGGCCTTGACTTCAGCTGTCTTTCTCTCTCTGTTTGTGCCTGTGTGTTCCAGCCCTGGGGTGTGACAGTACAATGATGCCCTTCGGTGGGGGTGGCTCAGAGGCGGACTGTTGGACGGAGTACCATGACAACAGTGCCCATGCCAAACCTCCACACTCCTACCTGGATGCCATCAGGACCGGTCTGGAGTGTTCTGCCACGGCCGGCCCCTACCATGTCCCTGGCACCCAGCCACAGCTCTGTCCCTACGCCGCTGCAGGACAGTGTAACTACGGAAACACCTGTCCCTATCTCCACGGTGATATGTGTGACATCTGCCGTCTGCAGGTGCTCCACCCACACAACCCTGAGCAGAGGAGAGCTCACGAGAAGGTAGGACCCATATTTTAACCCTGACCCCCACATGACCCCGAGCAGAGCTCAGGAGAAGGTAGGACCCATACTTTAACCCTGACCCCCACATGACCCCGAGCAGAGCTCAGGAGAAGGTAGGACCCATACTTTAATCCTGACCCCCACATGACCCCGATCAGAGGAGAGCTCAGGAGAAGGTATGACCCATACTTTAACCCTGACCCCCACATGACCCCGAGCAGAGCAGAGCTCAGGAGAAGGTAGGACCCATACTTTAACCCTGACCCCCACATGACCCCGAGCAGAGCTCAGGAGGAGGTAGGACCCATACTTTAACCCTGACCCCCACATGACCCCGATCAGAGCAGAGCTCAGGAGGAGGTAGGACCCATACTTTAACCCTGACCCCCACATGACCCCGATCAGAGCAGAGCTCAGGAGGAGGTAGGACCCATACTTTAACCCTGACCCCCACATGACCCTGAGCAGAGCAGAGCTCAGGAGAAGGTATGAGGCCATGTGGTTCTGTAGTCTCTAATTACACTGTCTGATGCATCTTTATGTTGATAGAAGTGTGTCCTATGTGGAGGACAATGGACAAGTCAAACAAAACTGTTGGCTGAAGATGATACTGTTTTGGATATTAATCAGTACATGTGTCGCCCTCCTCTGTCAGATGTGCATGTTGGTGTTTGAGGCGGACATGGAGAAGGCGTTTGCAGCGCAGCACAGCCAGGACAAGGTGTGTTCTATCTGTATGGAGGTGGTTTATGAGAAAACTGCTGCCTCGGAGAGACGCTTCGGGATCCTCTCTTCCTGCTGTCACACATACTGCCTCTCCTGCATCCGCCAGTGGCGCTGCGCCAAGCAGTTTGAGAACAAGTGAGTTGATAACTACTATAAACACCAAGCAGTTTGAAAACAAGATCATCAAGTGTTGATGGTTGCTAATATACTATGGTAGTAGAGCTTCTACATAATAGGGAGGATGTGGTAGTTGATTCACCACAGTAACCACCAGGGGGCTAATGTAAAGGCATAACCTCCACTGTTATTACTGTGTAATACTGTATCAGTTAATCATGTAACCCTGATCACGTTTCAGCAGGATGCCACTGTAGTGGCATTGTGGTACTCAGCAGTTATGAAGTAGCACAGAATCACTGGACATAGTATACAATGTTGTGGTTAGCCTTCCCTGTAGCTCAGTTGGTAGAGCATGGTGTTTGCAACACCAGGGTTGTGGGTTCGATTCCCACGGGGGGCCAGCACAGAAAAAAAAAAAAATGTATGAAATGTATGCATTCACTACTGTAAGTCGCTCTGGATAAGAGCGTCTGCTAAATGACTAAAATGTAAATGTAAATGGTTAACTGTCTGTCTGTCTGTGGTCAGGTCTTGTCCAGAGTGCAGGTCTTGTCCAGAGTGCAGAGTGGTGTCTGAGTTTGTCATCCCCAGTGGTTACTGGGTGGAGGACCAATGTTGTGGTTAACTGTGTACACAGGGATGTGGCTAACCGTGTGCCTCTCTCTCTCTCCAGGTCGTGTCCAGAGTGCAGAGTGGTGTCTGAGTTTGTCATCCCCAGTGGTTACTGGGTGGAGGACCAATGTTGTGGTTAACTGTGTACACAGGGATGTGGCTAACCGTGTGCCTCTCTCTCTCTCTCTCCAGGTCGTGTCCAGAGTGCAGAGTGGTGTCTGAGTTTGTCATCCCCAGTGGTTACTGGGTGGAGGACCAGGATGAGAAGAACAGACTGATAGAGGACTTCAAGTCTGGAGTCAGGTGTGTGTGTGTGTGTGTGTGTGTGTGTGTGTGTGTGTGTGTGTGTGTGTGTGTGTGTGTGTGTGTGTGTCAGTCAAAAGTTTGGACACACCTACTCATTCCATTTACATTGCAGAATAACAGTGAAGACATCAAAACTATGAAATAACACATATGGAATCATGTAGTAACCCAACAAATATTTTATATTCGAGATTCTTCAAAGTAACCACCCTTTGCCTTGATGACAGCTTTGAACACTCTTGGCATTCTCTCAACCAGCTTCATGAGGTAGTCACCTGGAATGCATTTCAATTAACAGGTGTGCCTTGTTAATTTGTGGAATTTCTTTCCTTCTTAATGCGTTTGAGCCAAATCAGTAGTGTTGTGACAAGGTAGGGGTGGTGGTATACAGAAGACAGCCCTATTTGGTTAAAGACCAAGTCCATATTATGGCAAGAACAGCTCAAATAAGCAAAGAGAAACGACAGTCCATCATTACTTTAAGACATGAAGGTCAGTCAATACGGAAAATGTCAAGAACTTTGAAATATTCTTCAAGTGCAGTCACAAAAACCATCAAGCATGCTTATGATGAAACTGGCTCTCATGAGGACCGCCACAGGAAAGGAAGACCCAGAGTTACCTCTCCTGCAGAGGGTAAGTTCATTAGAGTTAACATCACCTCAGATTGCAGCCCAAATAAATGCTTCACAGAGTTCAAGTAACAGACACATCTCAACAGCAACTGTGTGAATCAGGCATTATTGGTTGAATTGCTGCAAAGACACCACTACTAAAGGACACCAGGAAACACAAGCAATGGACATTTAGACCGGTTGAAATCTGTCCTTTGGTCTGATGAGTCCAAATCTGAGACTTTTGGTTCCAACCGTCGTGTCTTCGTGAGACACCGAGTAGGTGAACGGATGATCTCTACATGTGTGGTTCCCAACGTGAAGCATGGAGGAGGAGGTGTGATGGTGTGGGGATGCTTTGCTGGTGAGACTGTGATTTATTTAGAATTCAAGGCAAACTTAATCAGCATGCACAACAATACGCCTCCCATCTGGTTTGCGCTTAGTGGGACTTTCAACAGGACAATGACCGAAAACACACCTTTTGTGCCTTTATTTAACTAGGCAAGTCAGTTAAGAACAAATTCTTATTTTCAATGATGGCCTAGGAACAGTGGGTTAACTGCCTTGTTCAGGGGCAGATGACAAATTTGTACCTTGTCAGCTCGGGGATTCGATCTTGCAACCTTTCAGTTACTAGTCCAATGCTCTAACCACAAGGCTACGCTGCTGCCCAAGGGATATTTGACCAAGGATGGATTGCTGCATCAGATGACCTAGCCTCCAAAATCACCCAATCTCAACCCCAATCTGAGATGGTTTTGGATGAGTTGGACTGCAGAGTGAAGGAAAAGCAACTAACAAGTGCTCAGCATATGTGGGAACTCCTTCAAGACCGCATTCCTCATGAAGCTGGTTGAGAAAATGCCAAGATTGTGCAAAGCTGTCATCAATGCAAAGGGTGTTTACTTTGAAGAATCTAAAATATGAAATATATTTTGATTTGTTTAATACCTTTTTGGTTACTACATGATTCCATGTGTGTAATTTCATCATGTCGATGTCTTCACTATTATTCTACAATGTAGAAAATACTAAAAATAAAGAAAACCCCTTGAATGAGTAGGTGTGTCCAAACTTTTGACTGGTACTGTATACATGACAAAACATATGTGAACACCTGCTTGTCAAATATCTCATTCCAGCATCTTTTGAGAAAATGTGAATGCGTGTGTGACGTCGAAGGTGTTCATCACTCGAAAGGAAACGCGTTTTTCACTGCTCCAGGGTCCAATGGCAGCGAGCTTTTCACCTCTCTAGCTGACGCTTGGCATTGCGTATGGTGATCTTAGGCTTGTTATGGAAACCCATTTCATGAAGCTCCCGATGAACAGTTCTTGTGCTTACGTTTCGTCCAGAGGCAGTTTGTAACTTGGTTGTAAGTTTTGCAACTGAGGACAGACGATTTTTACGCTGTGCATGCTTCAGCACTCAGCGGGACCCGTTCTGTGAGCTTGTATGGCCTACCACTTCGCGGCTTAACAGTTGATGCTCCTAGACGTTTCCACTTCACAATAACAGCACTTACAGTTAACTGGGGCAGCTCCAGCAGGGCAGAAATATGACGAACTGACTTGCTGGAAAAGTGGTATCCTATGATGGTGCCACGTTGAAAGTCACTGAGCTCTTCAGTAAGGCCGTTCTATTGCCAATGTTTTTCTATGGACATTGCATGGCTGTGTTAGCAACAGGTGTGGCTAAAAAAAAGCAGACTCCACTAATTTTAAGGGGTGTCCACATACTTTTGTATATATAGTGTACATAAACCCTAAGAACAGCCTCAGTTCATCAGGGCATGGACTACAAGGTGTCAAAGGCGTTACACAGGGATGCTGGCCCATGTTGACTCCAATGCTTCCCACAGTTGTGTCAAGTTGTCTGGATGTCCTTTGGGTGGGGGACCATTCTTGATACACACGGGAAACGGTTGAGCGTGAAAAAACCCAGGTGCTCCTGGCACCTACTACCATCCCCCGTTCAAAGGCACTTCAATCTTTTGTCTTGCCAATTCACCGTCTGAATAGCACACATGCGCAATCCATGTCTCAATTGTCTCTAGACTTAAAAAGAATTATTTGACCTGTCTCCTCCCCCTTCATCTACACCGGTTGAAGTGGATTGAACAGGTGACATCAATAAGGGATCATAGCTTCACCTGGATTCATCTGGTCGGTCTGTCATGGAAAGAGCAGATGTTCCTAATGTTTTGAACACTAACTACACATTAAGGATGAGAACAACAGTTAAGGTCTGCAGTCAGGTACAAGCTAATACTGTGTACTAACTACACAGCACACTGACCACAGCTCTATATGATAGACAGGAGGACTCTGACTACAGCTTTAGAACAGAAGAGATCTGTGGGCTGCTGACCTTTTACTGTGTCTCAAAGCAGAACAACATAATACCATCTAACCTCATAGTGGAACAACGTAATGCCAGCTAACCTCATAGTGGAACAACATAATGCCAGCTAACCTCATAGTGGAACAACATAATGCCAGCTAACCTCATAGTGGAACAACATAATGCCAGCTAACCTCATAGTGGAACAACATAATGCCAGCTAACCTCATAGTGGAACAGCGTAATACCAGCTAACCTCATAGTGGAACAACATAATGCCAGCTAACCTCATAGTGGAACAACATAATGCCAGCTAACCTCATAGTGGAACAACATAATGCCAGCTAACCTCATAGTGGAACAGCGTAATACCAGCTAACCTCATAGTGGAACAACATAATGCCAGCTAACCTCATAGTGGAACAACATAATGCCAGCTAACCTCATAGTGGAACAACATAATGCCAGCTAACCTCATAGTGGAACAACATAATGCCAGCTAACCTCATAGTGGAACAGCGTAATACCAGCTAACCTCATAGTGGAACAACATAATGCCAGCTAACCTCATAGTGGAACAACATAATACCAGCTAACCTCATAGTGGAACAACATAATGCCAGCTAACCTCATAGTGGAACAACATAATGCCAGCTAACCTCATAGTGGAACAACATAATGCCAGCTAACCTCATAGTGGAACAACATAATGCCAGCTAACCTCATAGTGGAACAACATAATGCCAGCTAACCTCATAGTGGAACAACATAATGCCAGCTAACCTCATAGTGGAACAACGTAATGCCAGCTAACCTCATAGTGGAACAACATAATGCCAGCTAACCTCATAGTGGAACAACATGAGGTTAAACAAACAAACACACCACCTCAGTGTTAACAGTGGTCTTCCTACTAGGACACACCACATCAGTGTTAACAGGGGTCTTCCTATAGGACACACCACCTCAGTGTTAACAGTGGTCTTCCTACTAGGACACACCGCCTCAGTGTTAACAGTGGTCTTCCTACTAGGACACACCACCTCAGTGTTAACAGTGGTCTTCCTACTAGGACACACCGCCTCAGTGTTAACAGTAGTCTTCCTATAGGACACACCACCTCAGTGTTAACAGTGGTCTTCCTACTAGGACACACCACCTCAGTGTT
The DNA here is from genome assembly GCF_965601325.2 of Salmo salar. Lineage (NCBI taxonomy): Eukaryota > Metazoa > Chordata > Actinopteri > Salmoniformes > Salmonidae > Salmo > Salmo salar. Next base: position 106,863,852 of record NC_138302.1, read on the forward strand.
AACAGTGGTCTTCCTATAGGACACCACCTCAGTGTTAACAGTGGTCTTCCTACTAGGACACACCACCTCAGTGTTAACAGTGGTCTTCCTATAGGACACACCACCTCAGTGTTAACAGTGGTCTTCCTATAGGACACCACCTCAGTGTTAACAGTGGTCTTCCTACTAGGACACACCACCTCAGTGTTAACAGTGGTCTTCCTATAGGACACCACCTCAGTGTTAACAGTGGTCTTCCTATAGGACACACCACCTCAGTGTTAACAGTGGTCTTCCTACTAGGACACACCACCTCAGTGTTAACAGTGGTCTTCCTATAGGACACACCACCTCAGTGTTAACAGTGGTCTTCCTATAGGACACACCACCTCAGTGTTAACAGTAGTCTTCCTATGGGACACACCACCTCAGTGTTAACAGTGGTCTTCCTACTAGGACACACCACCTCAGTGTTAACAGTGGTCTTCCTATAGGACACACCACCTCAGTGTTAACAGTGGTCTTCCTACTAGGACACACCACCTCAGTGTTAACAGTAGTCTTCCTATGGGACACACCACCTCAGTGTTAACAGTGGTCTTCCTACTAGGACACACCACCTCAGTGTTAACAGTGGTCTTCCTATAGGACACCCACCTCAGTGTTAACAGTGGTCTTCCTACTAGGACACACCACCTCAGTGTTAACAGTGGTCTTCCTACTAGGATAACACCACCTCAGTGTTAACAGTGGTCTTCCTACTAGGACACACCACCTCAGTGTTAACAGTGGTCTTCCTATAGGACACCACCTCAGTGTTAACAGTGGTCTTCCTATAGGACACACCACCTCAGTGTTAACAGTGGTCTTCCTACTAGGACACACCACCTCAGTGTTAACAGTGGTCTTCCTACTAGGACACACCACCTCAGTGTTAACAGTGGTCTTCCTATAGGACACACCACCTCAGTGTTAACAGTGATCTTCCTATAGGACACACCACCTCAGTGTTAACAGTGGTCTTCCTATAGGACACACCACCTCAGTGTTAACAGTGGTCTTCCTACTAGGACACACCACCTCAGTGTTAACAGTGGTCTTCCTACTAGGACACACCACCTCAGTGTTAACAGTGGTCTTCCTATAGGACACCACCTCAGTGTTAACAGTGGTCTTCCTATAGGACACACCACCTCAGTGTTAACAGTGGTCTTCCTACTAGGACACACCGCCTCAGTGTTAACAGTGGTCTTCCTACTAGGACACACCGCCTCAGTGTTAACAGTGGTCTTCCTACTAGGACACACCACCTCAGTGTTAACAGTGGTCTTCCTACTAGGGCACACCGCCTCAGTGTTAACAGTGGTCTTCCTATAGGACACACCACCTCAGTGTTAACAGTGGTCTTCCTACTAGGACACACCGCCTCAGTGTTAACAGTGGTCTTCCTACTAGGATAACACCACCTCAGTGTTAACAGTGGTCTTCCTACTAGGATAACACCACCTCAGTGTTAACAGTGGTCTTCCTACTAGGACACACCACCTCAGTGTTAACAGTGGTCTTCCTACTAGGATCACACCACCTCAGTGTTAACAGTGGTCTTCCTACTAGGACAACACCACCTCAGTGTTAACAGTGGTCTTCCTACTAGGACAACACCACCTCAGTGTTAACAGTGGTCTTCCTACTAGGGCACACCGCCTCAGTGTTAACAGTGGTCTTCCTACTAGGACAACACCACCTCAGTGTTAACAGTGGTCTTCCTACTAGGACACACCGCCTCAGTGTTAACAGTGGTCTTCCTACTAGGACACACCACCTCAGTGTTAACAGAGTAACTCTGGTTCATAGGCACATGATTACTGCCTACAATAGCTGTAGGATCAACAGAGGTATTCTGTGTCAATGCCCGTAGGATCATGTAAATGTGATGCAGCCTTATGATGACTCATTGTCAGAATGGTCGGGATTAACTGAGCTGGTCTTGGATCATTGAACAGTCAGTTAGCCATGTAAATACTTTGACCAGGGTGCTGGTCCCTAACTCTAACCCTGTCCTGTTGTCTTCCTTCTGTAGTAAGAAGGCGTGTAAGTACTTTGACCAGGGCCGGGGAACCTGTCCGTTTGGAGGGAAGTGTTTCTACATGCACGCTTACCCCGACGGAACACGGGCCGAGCCGGACAAACCTCGCAAGCAGCTGGGCTCTGAGGGGAACGTGAGGGTAAGACACCACTACTACTCTCATTACTCAATGACTCCTCTCTGACACCACTACTACTCTCATTACTCAATGACTCCTCTCTGACACCACTACTACTCTCATTACTCAATGACTCCTCTCTGACACCACTACTACTCTCATTACTCAATGACTCCTCTCTGACACCACTACTACTATCATTACTCAATGACTCCTCTCTGACACCACTACTACTCTCATTACTCAATGACTCCTCTCTGACACCACTACTAGTCTCACACCACTACTACTCTCATTACTCAATGACTCTCCTCTCCTCTGACACCACTACTACTCTCATTACTCAATGACTCTCTCTCTGACACCACTACTACTCTCATTACTCAATGACTCTCTCTCTGACACCACTACTACTCTCATTACTCAATGACTCCTGCTCTGACACCACTCACTACTACTCATTACTCAATGACTCTGCTCTCTGACACCACTACTACTATCATTACTCAATGACTCCTCTCTGACACCACTACTACTATCATTACTCAATGACTCCTCTCTGACACCACTACTACTCTCATTACTCAATGACTCCTCTCTGACACCACTACTACTCTCATTACTCAATGACTCCTCTCTGACACCACTACTACTATCATTACTCAATGACTCCTCTCTGACACCACTACTACTCTCATTACTCAATGACTCCTCTCTGACACCACTACTAGTCTCACACCACTACTACTCTCATTACTCAATGACTCTCCTCTCCTCTGACACCACTACTACTCTCATTACTCAATGACTCTTCTCTGACACCACTACTACTCTCATTACTTAATGACTCTTCTCTGACACCACTACTACTCTCATTACTCAATGACTCTGCTCTGACACCACCACTACTCTCATTACTCAATGACTCTTCTCTGACACCACTACTACTCTCATTACTTAATGACTCTGCTCTGACACCACTACTACTCTCATTACTCAATGACTCCTCTCTGACACCACTACTACTCTCATTACTTAATGACTCTTCTCTGACACCACTACTACTCTCATTACTCAATGACTCCGCTCTGACACCACCACTACTCTCATTACTCAATGACTCCTCTCTGACACCACCACTACTCTCATTACTCAATGACTCTCCTCTGACACCACTACTACTCTCATTACTCAATGACTCTCCTCTGACACCACTACTACTCTCATTACTCAATGACTCCTCTCTGACACCACTACTACTCTCATTACCCAATGACTCTGCTCTGCTCTGACACCACTACTACTCTCATTACTCAATGACTCCTCTCTGACACCACTACTACTCTCATTACTCAATGACTCTGCTCTGACACCACCACTACTCTCATTACTCAATGACTCTGCTCTGACACCACTACTACTCTCATTACTTAATGACTCTGCTCTGACACCACTACTACTCTCATTACTTAATGACTCTTCTCTGACACCACTACTACTCTCATTACTCAATGACTCTGCTCTGACACCACCACTACTCTCATTACTTAATGACTCTGCTCTGACACCACCACTACTCTAATTACTCAATGACTCTTCTCTGACACCACCACTACTCTCATTACTCAATGACTCTCCTCTCCTCTGACACCACTACTACTCTCATTACTCAATGACCTCCTGCTCTGACACCACTACTACTCTCATTACTCAATGACTCTCCTCTGACACCACTACTACTCTCATTACTCAATGACTCCTCTCTGACACCACTACTACTCTCATTACTCAATGACTCTGCTCTGACACCACTACTACTCTCATTACTCAATGACTCTCCTCTGACACCACTACTACTCTCATTACTCAATGACTCCTCTCTGACACCACTACTACTCTCATTACTCAATGACTCTCCTCTTCTCTGACACCACTACTACTCTCATTACTCAATGACTCTCCTCTTCTCTGACACCACCACTACTCTCATTACTCAATGACTCCTCTCTGACACCACTACTACTCTCATTACTCAATGACTCTCCTCTGACACCACTATCACCACTCGGTTCGATACTGAGACCAAAACAGTTGCGTTTCTGACTGTTTTTCTTTGGCAGTGAGACACACAATTTTAATTGGTCGCAAGGGTGCCAGTGAAAAAATGTACCTGGTCATGTTCGTTTTTGGTTCACAATTAGCTTTTTTTATTATCATGATTTATTCAAACAGTAATGTTTAATTTACCCCCCAAAATAAGCCAGCATTCTGAAGAGGCAACAACGGCATGGGAATGCCCCCTTTGTGTGTGTAGGGCCTATATGTCTACCCACTGTGTAGCTGCTAGCAATGCTAACGATAGCACTAACAGTCTGAGTCAATCGAGTGGCCATTTGTTTTGAAAACTCAATCACAAGGCCGCCTGCAGACACACTGTAGCCGGCCTGTCCACAAGCTCATCTTCCCCTAAAGTACATTTGAATTAAATTGCCAAAATTATGTAGCCGAATTATCAGACTCCTGTCTATACAGACACAAATGTAATAATTCAGAATAGGCTACTATACCAGAAATAGGCTACTATTCCATGATTTGGCCACAGAGAATCATTAGCTTCTTTAAAAGGAATAAGCTATGGATTGTTTTAAATTGCATTGCCTACAGTCGGAAGGGCCCACAATTTGTTGAGTTGCGTCGGTCAGTAAAGAGGCCCAGCCAAGCATTTTACAATATTTCATCATAGTTTGGAAAGCAAATAGCTATTGCTGTAAAGAATGAGAAACACTGTCTTTTGCAGTTATTCAAATTCTAGAAAAAGTATTCGGAAAGTATTCAGACCCATTTACATAATATTCAATAATATTTACATAATATTCAGACCCTTTAGTCAGGACTTTGTTGAATCACCTTTGGCAGCAAACACAGCATCGAGTCTTCTTGGGTATGACGCTACAAGCTTGGCACACCTGTATTTGGGGAGTTTCTCCCATTCTTCTCTGCAGATCCTCTCAAGCTCTGTCAGGTTGGATGGGGAGTGTTGCTACCCAGCTAATTTCAGGTCTCTCCAGAGATGTTCAAGTCTGGGCTCTGGCTGGGTCACTCAAGGACATTGAGACTTGTCCCGAAGCCACACTCTTGGATTCATCAGACCAGAGAATCTTGTTTCTCATGGTCTGAGAGTCCTTTAGGGTGCCTTTTGGCAAACTCCAACTGGGATGATATGTGCCTTTTACTGAGGAGTGGCTTCCGTCTGGCCACTCTACCATAAAGACCTGATTGGTGGAGTGCTACAGAGATGGTTGTCCTTCTGGAAGGCTCTTCCATATCCACAGAGGAACTGTGGAGCTCTGTCAGAGTGACCATCAGGTTCTTGGTCACCTACCTGAGCAAGGTCCTTCTCCCCCGATTGCTCAGTTTGGCCGGGCGGCCAGCTCTAGGAAGAGTCTTGGTGGTTCCAAACTTCTTCCATTTAAGAATGATGGAGGCCACTGTGTTCTAGGGGGGACCTTCAATGCTGCAAAAAAATGTAGTACCTTTCCCCAGATCTGTGCCTCGACACAATCCTGTCTTGTAGCTTTACGGACAATTCCGTTGACCTCATGGCTTGGTTTTTGCTCTGACATGCACTGTCATGACTCTCCTGTGAGGATCCAAAGGATCAGTTTACAGTGTATCAGCTCTACAGAACTCTCTCTCTCCTACAGAGGGGGGAGAGGGATTGGGATGGGGGTTTTATGACACCTCATACCCATTGTAAATTGTAAGGCAGCAGATAATTCCTTTGTGCTCTAGCATGGGCGACTGGAATGTCTGTGCCTTTATGTAGAGTTTACAGCCCAAAACTACCACATCAAACAATGGACACGGGGACACTATTTCATCCTTTGAATGCTGGTAATGATAAGAGATGGAATGTGAAATTTAGTTTTGTGATGTCATTAAAAGTTAAATGAAGACATTATGACAAACATTAACTTGAAGAGTTTTCATAATGTTTACATACTTTGTGTAGAAAATATCCAGATTAAAGAGTGTTTTTGTGACGATGAGACTGTGATTTTAGTTGTCTATCAGATCATAGTAAATTGTGATACCTTGCCTCGTAACTAGCTACGCCCCAGGGAACCCAAAGAGCCTGCCAGCAAGACGGAAACACCTCTTTCTACCCAAGGGTATAAAGCATTTTAGTTAACCTCTCTATGGTCGGCGGGACGAAATCGTCCCACCTACGTAACAGCCAGTGGAATCCTGTGGCGCGTTATTCAAATACCTTAGAAATGCTATTACTTCAATTTCTCAAACATATGACTATTTTACACCATTTTAAAGACAAGACTCTCGTTAATCTAACCACACTGTCCGATTTCAAAAAGGCTTTACAACGAAAGCAAAACATTAGATTATGTCAGCAGAGTACCCAGCCAGAAATAATCAGACACCCATTTTTCAAGCTAGCATATAATGTCACATAAACCCAGAAGACAGCTAAATGCAGCACTAACCTTTGATGATCTTCATCAGATGACAACCCTAGGACATTGTTATACAATACATGCATGTTTTGTTCAATCAAGTTCATATTTATATCAAAAACCAGCTTTTTACATTAGCATGTGACGTTCAGAACTAGCATACCCCCCGCAAACTTCCGGTGAATTTACTAAAACTTTACTAAATTACTCACGATAAACGTTCACAAAAAGCATAACAATTATTTTAATACAGAACTCCTCTATGCACTCGATATGTCCGATTTTAAAATAGCTTTTCGGTGAAAGCACATTTTGCAATATTCTCAGTAGATAGCCTGGCATCACAGGGCTAGCTATTTAGACACCCAGCAAGTTTAGCACTCACCGAAGTCTGATTTACTATAAGAAAAATGTTATTACCTTTGCTGTTCTTCGTCAGAATGCACTCCCAGGACTTCTACTTCAATAACAAATGTTGGTTTGGTTCAAAATAATCCACAGTTATATCCAAATAGCGGCGTTTTGTTCGTGCGTTCAAGACACTATCCGAATGGTAAAGAAGGGTGACGAGCACGACGCATTTCGTGACAAAAAAAATCGAAATATTCCATTACCGCACTTCGAAGCATGTCAACCGCTGTTTAAAATCAATTTTTATTCAATTTTTCTCGTAAAAAAGCGATAATATTCCGACCGGGAATCTGCGTTTAGGTAAAAAGACAAAAGAAAATAAAGCATGGGGTCGACTCGTGCACGCGCCTAAGCCCATTGTCCTCTGATCGGCCACTTGCCAAAGGCGATAATGTGTTTCAGCCAGGGGCTGCCTCGATATCATTCAGCTTTTTCCCGGGTTCTGAGAGCCTATGGGAGCCGTAGGAAGTGTCACGTTACAGCAAAGATCCTCAGTCTTCAATAAACAGAGACAAGAAGCTCAAGGAATGGTCAGAGAGGGCACTTCCTGTAAGGAATCTTCTCAGGTTTTTGCCTGCCATATGAGTTCTGTTATACTCACAGACACCATTCAAACAGTTTTAGAAACTTTAGGGTGTTTTCTATCCAAAGCCTATCCAAATAATGATATGCATATTCTAGTTTCTGGGCAGTAGTAATAACCAGATTAAATCGGGTACGTTTTTTTTATCCGGCCGTGTAAATACTGCCCCCTACCCCCAACAGGGTAAGAATTAACATACCAGACTAGGATGACCACGCGCTGCAGCCGAGGTCTGCAATTAGTCACGACCCCAAAACGCAACACGAGGTTGAAGACAAATAAAACCTCTTACCAATCAATGCTACGGTTGAGTACTGTATCTACGAAGGTGAATTTAAGCAGGGCCATCCGGCTATTCTCTTCAGGTCATTGTTTGTCTACTCTGCTTTCATCCCCAAGCTGGGATCAGCTACATGGCTGATTAGCCATCCTCAGAAGACCACTCTTCCAGAACAAGTACAAGGAAACAGACAACTAAGGGAAAGGACATTGTGACATCTTGTGGACAATCAGTCACTTACACCTGAGAACGAAGGAGACGGCCATCCAAAAAACAAGGCCTACGTCGAATCTCTCTCACTAAGCGGAACTTGGCCCACGAAGGCCTGGGCCCAACAGCGATACCAAACGGAGACCTTCAACACGTAAATACATGCATTACACTTCTTACCCATAAGAGCGGCAGTTCGGGGCAAGGTATTAGGGATAAACTAAGCGTTGTTTACAAATGTATCCAAGTGTTATTTCTCTCTCACTCTCTTTCTTTAAATCTCCATCTTGTGTAACACGTGTCGTATTGTGTTGGTCCGCTAGGGACTTGTTGTCATCGTATTAAGTACAATAACCTATACCGTGTATCTTTATCTTATGTTATCATTTAGCTTGTTAGTAAATAAATCATCAAATCAATTTGTGTGGTACGAAATAATCGATGAGACACGGGTTTGTGCGGATTTACGGAGTCAGCGACATTCAGAATGAGACTGATATGAGGAAATTATTGATTGATGACTGGTATGATATTGATATGTTCTTCAGTTAATTCGGGAAACGGTAACTCATTAAACAAACTTTTCCCGTGGTGCCCCAGATTCCTAATGATTGAATTGTTACATGATTAATTTAATCAGGTAATAATTAAACGTTAGGTAATTATTTGATGAATATCATGTCATCACATTAATGATAGTCACAACAACTTTTAACTGTGGAACCTTATATAGACGGGTGTGTGCCTTTCCAAATCCTGACCAATCAATTGAATTTACCACAGGTGGACTCCCAAGTTGTAGAAACATCTCAAGGATGATCAATGGAAACAAGATGCACCTGAGCTCAATTTCATGTCTCATAGCAAAGGGTCTGAATACTTATCTAAATAAGGTATTTGTTTTTTTATTTTGAATAAATTTGCAAACATTTTTAAGCCTGTTTTCGCTTTTTCATTATGGGTTATTGTGTGTAGATTGATGAGGGGGGAAAAAATGATTTGATCCATTTTAGAATGAGACTAACGTAACAAAATGTGGTAAAAGGGAAGTGGTCTGAATACTTTCTGAATGCACTATACCTGATATAGCCTAGGACTACACTACGCCACTACTTACTCAGCCAATAGTGATTGAGTTATATTATTAGGCTCAATTATGAGTATCCAATCTAATCATCACATTAGTAATAGTAGGCTTTCTTAGTCTGCAAATGTGATAATAGATGCATGGAATGCTTTATTATAAAGGTGGAATTTTATGGGTTAGGGTTAATGACTGCTCTGATAAGACTAGGGTTAATGACTGCTCTGATAAGACTAGGGTTAATGACTGCTCTGATAAGACTAGGGTTAATGACTGCTCTGATCAGACTAGGGTTAATGACTGCTCTGATAAGACTAGGGTTAATGACTGCTCTGATAAGACTAGGGTAAATGACTGCTCTGATAAGACTAGGGTTAATGACTACTCTGATAAGACTAGGGTTAATGACTGCTCTGATAAGACTAGGGTTAATGACTGCTCTGATAAGACTAGGGTTAATGACTGCTCTGATAAGACTAAGGTAAATGACTGCTCTGATAAGACTAGGGTTAATGACTGCTCTGATAAGACTAGGGTAAATGACTGCTCTGATAAGACTAGGGTTAATGACTGCTCTGATAAGACTAGGGTAAATGACTGCTCTGATAAGACTAGGGTAAATGACTGCTCTGATAAGACTAGGGTAAATGACTGCTCTGATAAGACTAGGGTAAATGACTGCTCTGATAAGACTAGGGTTAATGACTGCTCTGATAAGACTAGGGTTAATGACTGCTCTGATAAGACTAGGGTAAATGACTGCTCTGATAAGACTAGGGTAAATGACTGCTCTGATAAGACTAGGGTAAATGACTGCTCTGATCAGACTAGGGTTAATGACTGCTCTGATAAGACTAGGGTAAATGACTGCTCTGATCAGACTAGGGTTAATGACTGCTCTGATCAGACTAGGGTAAATGACTGCTCTGATCAGACTAGGGTTAATGACTGCTCTGATAAGACTAGGGTAAATGACTGCTCTGATAAGACTAGGGTAAATGACTGCTCTGATAAGACTAGGGTTAATGACTGCTCTGATAAGACTAGGGTTAATGACTGCTCTGATAAGACTAGGGTAAATGACTGCTCTGATAAGACTAGGGTTAATGACTGCTCTGATAAGACTAGGGTTAATGACTGCTCTGATAAGACTATGGGTTAATGACTGCTCTGATAAGACTAGGGTCAATGACTGCTCTGATCAGACTAGGGTTAATGACTGCTCTGATAAGACTAGGGTAAATGACTGCTCTGATAAGACTAGGGTAAATGACTGCTCTGATAAGACTAGGGTTAATGACTGCTCTGATAAGACTAGGGTTAATGACTGCTCTGATAAGACTAGGGTTAATGACTGCTCTGATAAGACTAGGGTTAATGACTGCTCTGATAAGACTAGGGTAAATGACTGCTCTGATAAGACTAGGGTTAATGACTGCTCTGATCAGACTAGGGTTAATGACTGCTCTGATCAGACTAGGGTAAATGACTGCTCTGATCAGACTAGGGTAAATGACTGCTCTGATAAGACTAGGGTAAATGACTGCTCTGATAAGACTAGGGTTAATGACTGCTCTGATCAGACTAGGGTTAATGACTGCTCTGATCAGACTAGGGTAAATGACTGCTCTGATCAGACTAGGGTAAATGACTGCTCTGATAAGACTAGGGTTAATGACTGCTCTGATAAGACTAGGGTAAATGACTGCTCTGATAAGACTAGGGTTAATGACTGCTCTGATAAGACTAGGGTTAATGACTGCTCTGATAAGACTATGGGTTAATGACTGCTCTGATAAGACTAGGGTCAATGACTGCTCTGATCAGACTAGGGTTAATGACTGCTCTGATAAGACTAGGGTAAATGACTGCTCTGATAAGACTAGGGTAAATGACTGCTCTGATAAGACTAGGGTTAATGACTGCTCTGATAAGACTAGGGTTAATGACTGCTCTGATAAGACTAGGGTTAATGACTGCTCTGATAAGACTAGGGTAAATGACTGCTCTGATAAGACTAGGGTTAATGACTGCTCTGATCAGACTAGGGTTAATGACTGCTCTGATCAGACTAGGGTAAATGACTGCTCTGATCAGACTAGGGTAAATGACTGCTCTGATAAGACTAGGGTAAATGACTGCTCTGATAAGACTAGGGTTAATGACTGCTCTGATCAGACTAGGGTTAATGACTGCTCTGATCAGACTAGGGTAAATGACTGCTCTGATCAGACTAGGGTAAATGACTGCTCTGATAAGACTAGGGTTAATGACTGCTCTGATAAGACTAGGGTAAATGACTGCTCTGATAAGACTAGGGTTAATGACTGCTCTGATAAGACTAGGGTTAATGACTGCTCTGATAAGACTATGGGTTAATGACTGCTCTGATAAGACTAGGGTCAATGACTGCTCTGATAAGACTATCACCACTACTTTTAATTTTTATTTCTTTAACTAGGCAAGTCAGTTAACCTCTCTAGGGGGTGTGGGATCCTACCGTCCCACCTGGCCAACATCCAGTGAAATTGCAGAGCGCCAAATTCAAAAACAGAAATGCTCATTATAAAAATTCATAAAACATATAACAAGTGTTATACATCGGTTTAAAGATGAACTTCTAGTTAATCCAACCACAGTGTCAGATTTCAAAAAGGCTTCACGGCGAAAGCAAACCATGCTATTATCTGAGAACAGCGCCCAGCAGACAAATCATTACAAACAGTTAGCAGCCAAGTAGACGAGCAACAAAAGTCAGAAATAGCGATAAAATTAATCACTTACCTTTGATGATCTTCATATGGTTACACTCACACGTCTCCCAGTTACCCAATAAATGTTAGTTTTGTTCGATCAAGTCCCTCTTTATATCCAAAATTCTCCATTTTGTTAGTGCGTTTTGTTCAATAATCCACTGTCTCAAACAACATCCGGTGAAATTGCAGAGCGTGAAACTCAACAAAACAGAAATTCTCATAATAAACATACATAAAAGATACAAATGTTATACACCAGCATAAAGATAAACTTCTTGTTAATCCAACCCCTGTGTCAGATTTCAAAAAGGTTTTACGGCGAAAGCATACCATGCGATTATCTGAGAACAGCGCCCAGCAGACAAATCATTACAAACAGTTAGCAGCCAAGAAGAGGAGTAACAAAAGTCAGAAATAGCAATAAAATGTATCACTTACATTTGATCTTTCTATGGAAGCACTCCCAAGAATCTATGTTACACAATAAATGTTTGTTTTGTTCGATAATGTCCCTCTTTATATTCAAAAACCTCCGTTTTTTTGTTTGCGCGTTTTGTTCAGTAATCCATTGGAACAAAGCGCGGTCACAGCATGCAGATGAAAAATCTAAAAAGTACCATAAAAGTTCGTAGAAACATGTCAAACGATGTTTATAATCAATCCTCAGGTTGTTTTTGTCATAAATAGTCGATCATATTTCAACCGGACAAAAGCTTCGTCAATAGAAAAGGAGAAACAAGAATGTCGCGCTCCCGGTCGCGCGCTGGAGCCAGATTTCTGGATTTTTGTTTTAGATTCCGACTCTCACAGTTGAAGTGTACCCACGGGGGACCAGTACGGAAAAAAAATGTTTATGAAATGTATGCATTCACTACTGTAAGTCGCTCTGGATAAGAGCGTCTGCTAAATGACTAAAATGTCAAATGTAAATGTACCTATGATTAAAAATTACAGACCTCTACATGCTATGTAAGTAGGAAAACCTGCAAAATTGGCAGTGTATCAAATACTTGTTCTCCCCACTGTATGTGAGAATGCTGTTCGTTGACTACAGCTCAGCATTCAACACCATGGTACCCTCCAAGCTCATCATTAAGCTTGAGGCCCTGGGTCTCAACACCGCCCTGTGCAATTCGGTCCTGAACTTCCTGGCGGGCCGCCCCCCAGGTGGTGAAGGTAGGACACAACATCTCCACTTCGCTAATCCTCAACACAGGGGCCCCACAAGGGTGCGTGCTCAGCCCTCTCCTGTGCTCCCTGTTCACCCATGACTGCGTGGCCATGCACGCCTCCAACTCAATCATCAAGTTTGCAGACGACACAACAGTAGTGGGCTTGATTACCAACAATGACGAGACAGCCTACAGAGAGGAGGTGAGGGCCCTCAGAGTGTGGTGTCAGGAAAACAACCTCTCACTCAACGTCAACAAAACAATGGAGACAATCGTGGACTTCAGGAAACAGCAGAGGGAGCAGCCCCCTATCCACATCGACGGGACCGCGGTGGAGAAGGTGAAAAGTTTTTTTTTTAAGTTCCTCTGCGTACACGTCACGGACAAACTGGAATGGTCCACTCACACAGACAGCGTGTTGAAGACGCAACAGCGCCTCTCCAACCTCAGGAGGCTGAAGAAATTTGGCTTGTCATCTAAAACCTTCACAAACCTTTACAGGTGCACAACTGAGAGCATCCTGTCGGGCTGTATCACAGCCTGGTACGGCAACTGCACCGCCCTCAACCGCAGTGCTCTCCAGAAGGTGGTGCAGTCTGCACAAAGCATCACCGAGGGCAAACTACCTTCCCCCCAGGACACCTACAGCACCCGATGTCACAGGAAGGCCAAAAAGATTATCAAGGACAGCAACCACCCGAGCCACTGCCTGTTCACCCCGCTATCATCCAGAAGGCGAGGTCAGTACAGGTGCATCAAAGCTGGGACTGAGAGACTGAAAAACAGCTTCTATCTCAAGGCCATCAGACTGCTAAACAGCAATCACTAACTCAGAGAGGCTGCTGCCTACATACAGACTTGAAATCATTGGGCACTTTAATAAATGGATCACTAGTCACTTTAATGCCACTTTAATAATGTTTACATATCTTGCATTGCCCATCTCCATATGTATTTACTGTATTCTATACCACCTATTGCGTCTTGCCTATGCCGCTCTGTCATTGCTCATCCATATATTTATATGTACATATTCTTATTCCATTCCTTTAGATTTGTGTGTATTAGTTAGTTGTTGTGTAATTGTTGGATTACAGGTCAGATATTGCTGCACTGTCGGAACTAGAAGCACAAGCATTTTGCTACACTCACAATAACATCTGCTGACCATGTGTATGTGACCAATACAATACTGAAAATCTATGCAACACTACCATGATGCTAATTTCATTTTTTTTTTAACCTTTAATTAACTAGGCAAGTCAGTTAAGAACAAATTATTATTTACAATGATGGCCTGGCAAAATGCCTCCTGCGGGGACGGGAAAAAAAGAAACGTCCTCTCTCTGTCAACTGTGTTTGTCAGCAAACTTAACATGTGTAAATATTTGTATGAACATAAGATTCAACAACTGAGACATAAACTGAACAAATTCCACAGACATGTGACTAACAGAAATGGAATCATGTGTCCCTGAACAAAGGGGGTCAAAATCAAAAGTAACAGTCAGTATCTGGTGTGGCCACCAGCTGCATTAAGTAGTGCTGTGCATCTCCTCCTCATGGACTGCACCAGATTTGCCAGTTCTTGCTGTGAGATGTTACCCCACTCTTCCACCAAGGCACCTGTAAGTTCCCGGACATTTCTGGGGGGGAATGGCCCTAGCCCTCACCCTCTGATCCAACAGGTCCCAGACGTGCTCAATTGGTTTGAGATCCAGGCTCTTCGCTGGCCATGGCAGAACACTGACATTCCTGTTCTGCAGGAAATCACGCACAGAACGAGCAGTATGGCTGGTGGCATTGTCATGCTGGAGAGTCATGTCAGGATGAGCCTGCAGGAAGGGTACCACATGAGGGAAGATGATGTCTTCCCTGTAACGCACAGCGTTGAGATTGGCTGCAATGACAACAAGCCCAGTCCGATGATGCTGTGAACACACCACCCCAGACTATGACGGACCCTCCACCTCCAAATCGATCCCGCTCCAGAGTACAGGCCTCGGTGTAATGCTCATTCCTTCGACGATAAACGCGAATCCGACCATCACCCCTGGTGAGACAAAACCGCAACTCGTCAGTGAAGAGCACTTTTTGCTAGTCCTGTCTGGTCCGGTGACGGTGGGTTTGTGCCCATAGGCGACGTTGTTGCCGGTGATGTCTGGTGAGGACCTGCCTTACAACAGTCCTACAAGCCCTCAGTCCAGCCTATTGCGGACAGTCTGAGCACTGATGGAGGAATTGTGCATTCTGTACCGATCCTGTGCAGGTGTTACACATGGTCTGCCACTGTGAGGACGATCAGCTGTCCTTCCTGTCTCCCTGTAGCGCTGTCTTAGGCATCTCACAGTACGGACATGCAATTTATTGCCCTGGCCACATCTGCAGTCCTCATGCCTCCCTGCAGCATGCCTGAGGCACGTTCACACAGATGAGCAGGGACCCTGGACATCTTTTATTTGGTGTTTTTCAGAGTCAGTAGAAAGGCCTCTTTAGTGTCCTAAGTTTTCATAACTGTGACCTTAATTGCCTACCGTCTGTAAGCTGTTAGTGTCTTAATGACCGTTCCACAGGTGCATGTTCATTGATTGTTTATGGTTCATTGAAGAAGCATGGGAAACAGTGTTTAAACCCTTTACAATGAAGATCTGTGAAGTTATTTGGATTTTTACGAATTATCTTTGAAAGACAGGGTCCTGAAAAAAGGGACATTTCTTTTTTTTTGTGCTGAGTTTACGACAAAATACACATCACGACAAGAGACAACACTACATAAAGAGAGACCTAAGACAACAACATAGCAAGGCAGCAACACATGACAACACAGCATGGTAGCGACACATGACAACACAGCATGGTAGCGACACATGACAACACGGCATGGTAGCAACACAACATGGTAGCAGCACAAAACATGGTACATACATTATTGGGCCCAGACAACAGCACAAAGGGCAAAAAGGTAGAGACAACAACACATCACACAAAGCAGCCACAACTGTCAGTAAGACCGTCCATGATTGAGTCTTTGAATGAAGAGATTGAGATAAAACTGTTCAGTTTGAGTGTTTGTTGCAGCTCGTTCCAGTCGTTAGCTGCAGCGAACTGAAAAGATGAGCGACCCAGGGATGTGTTCGCTTTGGGGACCTTTAACAGAATGTGACTGGTGTTGTATGTGGAGGATGAGGGCTGCAGTAGATAGATAGGGGGAGTGAGGTCTAGGAAGGTTTTTATAAATAAGCATCAACCAGTCGGTCTTGCGACGGGTATATGGAGATGACCAGTTTACAGAGGAGTATAGAGTGCAGTGATTTGGTGGCAAATCTGATGGCCGAACGGTAAAGCACATCTAGCCACTTGAGATCACCCTTCCCTGCCGATCTATAAATGATGTCTGTGTAATCTAGCATGGGTAGGATGGTCATCTGAATCAGGGTTAGTTTGGCAGCTGGGGTGAAAGAGGAGCGATTACGATAGAGGAAACCAAGTCTAGATTTAACTTTAGCCTGCAGCTTTGATATGTGCTGAGAGAAGGACAGTGCACCGTCTAGCCATACTCCCAAGTACTTGTATGAGGTGACTACCGCAAGCTCTAAACCCTAAACCCACTGTCTCTTTAACCCAAAATCCGGGGAGGGGCCAGCTGAGTATAAGACTGTATCATCTGCATATAAATGGATGAGAGAGCTTCCTACTGCCTGAGCTATGTTGTTGATGTAAATTGAGAAGAGCGTGGGGCCTAGGATGGAGCCTTGGGGTACACCCTTGGTGACACGCAGTGGCTGAGACAGCAGATTTTCTGACTTTATACACTGCGCTCTTTGAGAGAAGTAGTTACCAAACCAGGCCAAAGACCCTCAGGGATACCAATACTCCTTAGCCGGCCCACAAGAATGGAATGGTCTACCGTATCAAAAGCTTTGGCCAAGTCAATAAAAATAGCAGCACCACATTGCTAATACTAAACCTCTATACAACACTACAATGATGCTAATACTGAGCCTCTATACTAAACTACCATGATGCTAATACTGAACCTCTATACAACACTACAATGATGCTAATACTGAACCTCTATACAACACTACCATGATGCTAATACTGAACCTCTATACAACACTACCATGATGCTAATACTGAACCTCTATACAACACTACAATGATGCTAATACTGAACCTCTATACAACACTACAATGATGCTAATACTGAGCCTCTATACAACACTACAATGATGCTAATACTGAACCTCTACCATGATTTTATTTTTATTTATTTAAACTTTATTTAACTAGGCAAGTCAGTCAAGAACAAATTCTTATTTACAATGACTGCCTACCCCGGCCAAACCCTAACCCGGACGACACTGGGCCAACTGTGCACCCCCCTATGGGACTCTCAATCACGGCCGGTTGTGATACAGCCTGGAATCGAGCCAGGGTCTGTAGTGGCGCCTCTAGCACTGAGATACATTGCCTTGGACCGCTGCACCACTCAGGGGCCCATTGCTAATACTGAACCTCTATACAACACTAACATGATGCTAATACTAAACCTCTATACAACACTACAATGATGCTAATACTGAGCCTCTATACAACACTACAATGATGCTAATACTGAACCTCTATACAACACTACAATGATGCTAATACTGAGCCTCTATACAACACTACAATGATGCTAATACTGAACCTCTATACAACACTACAATGATGCTAATACTAAACCGGTATACTGGTACTAAAATTAAAGTACTTGCTGTGAATTGTCCTGTGTTGTTGTCTTGTAGTTCCTGAACTCTGTCCGTCTGTGGGACTTCATCGAGGAGCGCGAGCAGCGCGGCGTTGCCCAGCCGCAGGAAGATGAGGTCAGCGAACTGCGAGAACTCTTCATGCAGATGTCTGGTCCAGGAGGGGAGGAGAGCAGTGCAGTGTCTGCCCAGCCCTGAGCCCTCAACCTGGGGCCCTAACTACCCGTTATCCAGGCCTAGCCCCAGCACTCTGACCAACGGCTCATATCAAAATGCAAACATACATACATACAACACTGGACAATAAAATGTACTCACTAGTAAGCCTTTCATGTTGATGGTTTCAGGCTTTTTTTAAATGATATTTTTACTCATGGTACATTTGTGTGGAAAATAACATAGTAAATCTGTACATAGAGCTGTAATGGTTCTGTTAGAGAAGCTGCTATATTTTCCGGATATGTTTTAGATAATTTATCTCTGGAAGGCTTTTTATATGAATGGGGTAGACATCTATAGAATGAACCATAAGGTCACTCGTTTTCAAGTACAGTGAAATGCCTTTACTTTCTTTTCATTGGATCTATAGAATCAGTTTGAGGTTGTATAGATAGATCGAGCTATGTAATGATAGATCAGACTGCCTCTCAGCCAGGCTACAACATGTGTTACAGGTAGGTCACATATAGACATTTTTAAAAGAAACAAAACGTTGAATTCAAATCAATGCACCCAGGGGCTCTATTCAAGCTGGGTTGCTGAAGTGATAGGAATTCCTTTCATTCTCCATTGAGCCAAACATATTCAGTGTTCACTGTGAATGCAGTCGCCGCTAGCGCAGTAACATTTGCTTTAAATTTAAATCGCGCTGTAAACGCTGAACTTCCACGATACGGATTGAATAGAGCCCCAAGTCTGTTTCATTCTCAATGTCCATGAAATTATGGTGTGTTCATTTAGAGGCTTTTACATTTACGTTGCAACTTGTTCCTTCTATAGGAACTATTTAGTGTTGATGGATGCTCACATTATGAGGTCCAGTGACTTTATCCTTTTAATGGTATAAAATGATGTTGCCCTTATTATCCTACATCATTCATCTATAGTAAGAGAATAAAGCAGACCATGGGTGATCTGTCTATCAGTCAGCCTGTAGAGGTGCAGAGGAATGAGCTCCTTCCAGTAGTCTATCATCTAATGTATTGAGTGAAGCTGCCTGGGGAGACTATAGTGTTTAGATAATATTATGCTACAGTGTTTAATGTATATTCTATGGGAAATCAGAATCACTATGTTGGCTTTTATTTATCCAATTTCTTTTTCATTTTGAATGATAATTTCAGTTTTTGTTCAATAGCAGCAGTCCATTCATTCAATAAAGAAAATGTTTGACAGCAGGGGAGTGTGTTATTTCATCCTCCCTCTAACGTAGGGGTTCATGTATGGATTGAGGCCAGACAATATAGTACTGCTATATATCCTGCGGTTCACAGCCCTGGTTGTACGGATGGAATGGTGTGGGTGGGTGTGGAGTACCTTTTCTGTGTTCTGTTGGCGGCCGATTCCAACCCGAGTTAAGCACGCATAAATGGAAGGTAATTCCCTTTTTATGCGCTTTTCTCTCTATGCGTAGACCTTGGATTTAAGCGTGACGATAGCATGCTATTCACCTGCTAATTGTTCTGGGTGGAGATCTAAGAAATGAAGGTGTTGCTCTAGTAATGCTATATTCTGACCTTGACTTAATTCCCCCCTACCGTTATGCGGGAGGAAACCATGAATAAGGTGGAGCGAACCTTTCGGTTCCACGTGGAAAAAGCATGTCCTTTTTCCTGATAGAAATAGCATTCTCCATGCACTGTAATTTAGAAATAGCATTCTCCATGCTCTGTAATTTAGAAATAGCATTCTCCATGCACTGTAATTTACAAATAGCATTCTCCATGCACTGTAATTTAGAAATTGATGAGACCACAGGGACGATCCTGGGAATCCGGAGCGGACCGGTCGCCTCAGAAACCTGACGAACCGGCTGAGTGAGAGCCTGATGAGCCGGCTGAGTGAGATCCTGACGAGCCGGCTGAGTGAGATCCTGACGAGCCGGCTGAGTGAGAGCCTGATGAGCCGGCTGAGTGAGAGCCTGATGAGCCGGCTGAGTGAGAGCCTGACGAACCGGCTGAGTGAGAGCCTCCGGGTGCCTTGGTTGAGGTACAGGAACCTGTTCACCCAGCTGAGGCATGGGAGCCTATCGAACCCGCTGAGGCATGGGAGCCTATCGAACCCGCTGAGGCATGGGAGCCTATCGAACCCGCTGAGGCATGGGAGCCTATCGAACCCGCTGAGGCATGGGAGCCTATCGAACCCGCTGAGGCATGGGAGCCTATCGAACCCGCTGAGGCATGGGAGCCTATCGAACCCGCTGATGCATGGGAGCCTATCGAACCCGCTGAGGCATGGGAGCCTATCGAACCCGCTGAGGCATGGGAGCCTATCGAACCCGCTGAGGCCTCCCAGGTAGCTCCGGCTCCAACACAAATCTGTTTAAAAAACACTCCCTGATGCTTCCCTTTGTTGAGTCGTCATTCTATAATAATGTTATAATATAATAATAATATAAATAATATATAATAATGTTCGCTGAGAGTCGGGAAGCAAGTTCAGGGAGTGAATACATTTAATAAATAAATGAACAAAACAAGAAACACAAACAGCACACCGACATGAAACGGCAACAATGACGACTGGGGAAGAAACCAAAGGGGAGCGACATATAAAGGGCAGGTAATCAAGGAGGTGATGGAGTCCAGGTGAGCGTCGTTAGGTGCATAACGCTGGTGATAGGTGTTCGCCCTAACGAGCAGCCTGTTGACCTAGAGGGCGGAGAGGGAGTACACGTGACTCCTATTGAATAAAAACTGCAAAGCCTGTTACGCACCTTGTTATGCACCTTGTTCCGCACCTTGTTCCGCACCTTGTTACGCACCTTGTTACGCACCTTGTTCCGCACCTTGTTCCGCACCTTGTTACGCACCTTGTTACGCACCTTGTTACGCACCTTGTTACGCACCTTGTTATGCACCTTGTTCCGCACCTTGTTCCGCACCTTGTTACGCACCTTGTTCCGCACCTTGTTACGCACCTTGTTACGCACCTTGTTACGCACCTTGTTACGCACCTTGTTATGCACCTTGTTCCGCACCTTGTTATGCACCTTGTTCCGCACCTTGTTACGCACCTTGTTACGCACCTTGTTACGCACCTTGTTCCGCACCTTGTTACGCACCTTGTTACGCACCTTGTTACGCACCTTGTTACGCACCTTGTTCCGCACCTTGTTATGCACCTTGTTATGCACCTTGTTCCGCACCTTGTTCCGCACCTTGTTACGCACCTTGTTCCGCACCTTTTTATGCACCTTGTTATGCACCTTGTTACGCACCTTGTTACGCACCTTGTTCCGCACCTTGTTATGCACCTTGTTATGCACCTTGTTACGCACCTTGTTCCGCACCTTGTTACGCACCTTGTTACGCACCTTGTTACGCACCTTGTTCTGCACCTTGTTCCGCACCTTGTTACGCACCTTGTTCTGCACCTTGTTACGCACCTTGTTCTGCACCTTCATAAGGTAAGTCTGAATACCTAATAATGAGAAGTGTGAAGGAAAGGCGTACATTTCCTAAATCGGAATCGGGCCCATTGACAATATTTAAATAAATTCTAAACAAGGTGTTTGTTTGGCTTTATTTTATGAAAATGAATAATCTTTTATCCCTATAATGCTACACCGTTACAAAATACCGGCTCGAACCTGCGTGTCCACTATAAAACAAGAAGGCGGCTGTTCTGAATGTTCAGACTGAAGCTGATATAATTGTAATTCCATATCACTGGTCTGTTCAGAAACACTGTCTCTTCAGTGAGAGAATTGGCATCAATTGCAATGAAAATGTTCTTTACACTTTGATCCAATGTCTTCCTGATGTCATTCCATGAAGCTGGCTGCAGATAGCTGATCCTGTGAATAGACTGTTCAGTCTGGACTGAAACCCCTCTAGACACGGGGTGGCAGGCAGAGTAGAAGACAGACCTTGGCCTGGTAGCAAGCTCAGTCTGGACTGAAAGCCCTCCAGATACAGTGGCTTGTGAAAGTACTTTTCTTATTTTGATGCCTTACAAACTAGAATTAAAATAGATTTTTGGGGGGTTTGTATCATGTGATTTACACAACATACCTACCACTTTGAAGATGCAAAACAATAAATTAGACTAAAAAAATGAAAACTTGAGTGTGCATAACTATTCACCCCTCCAAAGTCAGTACTTTGTAGAGCCACCTTTTGCAGCAATTACAGCTGCAAGTCTCTTGGGGGTATGTCTCTATAAGCTTGGCACATCTAACCACTGGTAAGTGAGTGTGCTAAGAAGGAGGAACAGCCCAGCACGTCCACCCCCAGTCAGAAGAGGATGGTCCAGAGGCTGACCTACCTCCCAGGCTGGGTGGGGGGGGGGGGGGGGGAGGCCTTGAGTTAGAAAGTCTAAAGTCCCTCTGTAACTTCAAACATACACTACAGCTGCAAGCAGCAATGCCCGGGGTTCAGCTGTGGGCCCAATGTGTCACCAACAGGACAAAGAGGACACGCTTGCCAAATATCAAAACTCAAAATCCAACTGATTACGCAATATGCTTTCGATGTATTTTGGACTATTTTTAATGATGTTGACTACTTTAAACGTCTTCTTCTCCAGAACCGCTGGACCGATCGGCACCAGTAATGAACTTATTCTCTTTATTCATTATTGCAGGAATAGTATTACTGGCATTGCTTTTCTTATATGTTAATTTTCTCAACTACTATACATGTGATAAACATCATAAAATCCTATAGCTTTTACCATGTGTCAGAAACGATTGGAGGTACTGGGAACACTGTCTGCATTTAAAATAATACCTTATACACTATGTGACTCTGATCAAAAGTTGTGCGCTAAATTGGGTATATACTACACTCTTCTAAAAAATTGTAAAAGCTAGAAGCTGAAAGGGTTATTTGGCTGTTCTCATAGGAAAACTCTTTGAAGAACCCTTTTGGATTCCAGGTAAAAAAAAACTATTTTGGGGTCCATGTTTCTTTCCACAGAGGATTTTGACCCGTCTTTCTCTGTGCTCTAGTGTCGGGTCGGAAGAGTACACATAAGTCACAGCGCTGGGTGATCCCGATGGAGCTCCCAGTCCCGGGGGAGCTCCCGGTCCCGATGGAGCTCCCAGTCCCAGCTGAGCTCCTGGTGGAGCTCCCGGTCACCTGTGGGGACAAAGACGGCATGCTCAACAGGGACAAGCTGACCAAAGGTGGGTGGTTCGGCCTGAATAACCTTGCCTAAGACTTAACACTAACACTGGGGTTCTATAATACCACTGAGTCACTGAGTGTTCATTTAAATCTTGAATCAAAACTATAAATGTTATATTTGAGGAAAAATATAAAACCCGAGTATGTATGATATCTGACTTCCTCATTGGTCTGTCTCAGGGGAAAGTTGCATTTTGGTCCAGGGTCATTGGTTAACCCCCAGTAGGTTTGAGGAGTTTGGGGGTGAAGAAGAGCAGTAAGAACTGGAAGTACAGTGTCCGCTGTAGCGACACCACTCTGGGAAAACTGATCCAGGTACAGCATATAGCTGATTTTCATACTCTTATCAAGCCCATAAGATTTGTACAATATTGCCATATACTACGCTCTTGGTCTAGATGTTGGCCTACATAGGTCTGTATTACTGTATAGTCTTAAAGGGCAATAACAGAACATTTGTCTATGTTGCTAAACCCCTCTGACTCGTTGTTGGAATGTCTGTCAAAGTGTGCACCCCTATCATTAACCTGTTGGGTCTAGGGGGCAGCATTTGCACGTCTGGATAAAAAAAATGTACCCGATTTAATCTGGTTACTAATCCTACCCAGTAACTAGAATATGCATATACTTATTATATATGGATAGAAAACACTCTAAAGTTTCCAAAACTGTTTGAATGGTGTCTGTGAGTATAACAGAACTCATTTGGCAGGCAAAACCCTGAGACATTTTCTGACAGGAAGTGGATACCTGATGTGTTGTATTGACTTTAAACCTATCCCATTGAAAAACACAGGGGTTTAGGAATATTTTGGCACTTCCTATTGCTTCCACTAGATGTCACCAGCCTTTACAAAGTGTTTTGAGTCTTCTGGAGGGAGATCTGACCGAACAAGAGCCATGGAACGGTGATGTCCCATTAGACACCTGGCGCGCTACTTCATGTTGGGTACCCTCGTTCCAATACGTTATAAAAGGCTATGCATTCGTCCACCTTGAATATTATTCATGTTCTGGTTAAAAAAGGCCCTAATGATTTATGCTATACAACGTTTGACATGTTTGAACGAACGGAAATATATTTTTTCCCCTCGTTCATGACGAGAAGTCCGGCTGGCTTACATCATGTGCTAACGAGACGGAGATTTTTGGACATAAATGATGAGCTTTTTTGAACAAAACTACATTCGTTATGGACCTGTGATACCTGGAAGTGACATCTGATGAAGAGAATCAAAGGTAATGGATTATTTACATAGTATTTTCGATTTTAGATCTCCCCAACATGACGTCTAGTCTGTATCGCAACGCGTATTTTTCTGGGCACAGTGCTCAGATTATTGCAAAGTGTGATTTCCCAGTAAGGTTATTTTTAAATCTGGCAAGTTGATTGCGTTCAAAAGATGTAAATCTATAATTCTTTAAATGACAATATAATATTTTACCAATGTTTTCTAATTTTAATTATTTAATTTGTGACGCTGACTTGACTGCCGGTTATTGGAGGGAAACGATTTCCTCAACATCAATGCCATAGTAAAACGCTGTTTTTGTATATAAATATGAACTTGATAGAACTAAAAATGCATGCATTGTCTAACATAATGTCCTAGGAGTGTCATCTGATGGAGATTGTAAAAGGTTAGTGTATCATTTTAGCTGGTTTTATGGTTTTGGTGACCCTGTCTTTGACTTGACAAAACATTACACACAACTCTTGTAAATGTACTGTCCTAACATACTCAAAATTTATGCTTTCGCCGTAAAACCTTTTTGAAATCGTAAAACGTGGTTAGATTAAGGAGATGTTTATCTTTCAAATGGTGTAACATAGTTGTATTTTTGAAAAATTTGAATTTTGACATTTATTTGGATTCAAATTTGCCGCTCTTGAAATGCACCTGCTGTTGATGGAGTGCACCACAGGTGGCACGCTAGCGTCCCACCTAGCCCCAAGAGGTTAAGGGAGAGCGAGGGAGAGCGAGGTAGAGCGAGCTAGAGTGAGGGAGAGCGAGGGAGAGCGAGCTAGAGCGAGGGAGAGCGAGGTAGAGCGAGGGAGAGCGAGGTAGAGCGAGGTAGAGCGAGGGAGAGCGAGGTAGAGCGAGGGAGAGCGAGGTAGAGCGAGGGATGGCGAGGTAGAGCGAGGGAGAGCGAGGTAGAGCGAGGGATGGCGAGGGAGAGCGAGGGAGAGCGAGGTAGAGGGAGGTAGAGCGAGGTAGAGCGAGGTAGAGGGAGGGAGAGCGAGGTAGAGGGAGGGAGAGAGAGGGAGAGCGAGGTAGAGGGAGGGAGAGCGAGGTAGAGGGAGGGAGAGAGAGGGAGAGCGAGGTAGAGCGAGCTAGAGGGAGAGCGAGGGAGAGCGAGGTAGAGCGAGCTAGAGGGAGAGCGAGGGAGAGCGAGGTAGAGCGAGGGAGAGCGAGGGAGAGCGAGGGAGAGCTACGTTACAGAGCTAGGATAGAACTCACATCTACGGAAAATGTAAACGTTCAGTCACAGCGAAAACACTAAATTGGGGAAGTCTTATCGATTTTGAAATATGGCATATACATTTTCTGTGATACATTTGGGTAGCGGGTTCACAGTTTTATCTTTTCTGAGATCTCTGCCAAGCAAGGAGGAAAAAGCAGCCAGCTCATGCAACAACACACACAGGAGGTGGCTACCCATAAATACAATACATCGGCTTTTTTCAAAATGGCCTACGTCAGTCTTTAGCACATCACCAGACCCAACACAACGCTCCTTTTACTATATTGCCAGAAGCAACATCAGACCCCGGTAGTTGCCAATTTAATTGGTCTCTTTCAATGCTCTGGAAACCAAGCTGTGCTCTTTGAAGATGGCATCGTAGCCACACAAATACATTAGAAGATAATTGTTGATCTGATCAGAAACGCTGTGCTCACAACCTTTATCTCCTAAATAATGTCGCTGGTGTATTTTGTTAGAATTTTGGATTATATTGTGCAATAGGCTATAAGGTTTTTACCAGCTGTGAGTCCTTCCAGGCTCGAGTACCGTGCACAAAACAAGACACATAACGAGCTCGAGGAATGTATACTGAAGCAAAGTCTCACCCACATCAGAACCTAGGCTATCTATTATATTTGCAACATAAATTAATTTACAAGGTTATGTTCGATGTCAGCTGGCTACTATAGGAAAGTTACTATCTAATGAACATTTTTTTACATAAATTATCCTTTGATTTTATGAAGTGGACGTTATGTTACACAATCACTTGTCTTTCCCTCTCATTTTAGTAGATATATACTGCTCCAAAAAATAAAGGGAACACTTAAACAACACAATCCGTGTTGCTTCCTAAGTGGACAGTTTGATTGTGTTGTTAAAGTGTTCCCTTTATTTTTTTGAGCAGTGTATATTGCCGTGATGATGATCAGATCACACCATTCACCGGGGGGCCTAACTTACAGTCAGAGAGGGAAGATAAACAATGTTGATTAGCAGGGGAAATCATGGACGTCACCAGGACCTGGTGTAATGGTGTAAAAAATAAAATGGTGAACTGAATGCGCCACTGAATGTGCCATTTCTCAGATTGGTGATATGTCTCACAAGATCACTTAATGATTAATTAGTATTCTACATAACAACCCCACTAATAGCATGATAATGTCAGGCTATGGTTATACCAAAAACCCCATGTCATTTCTTATGACAATTTAGGATGATTGTGCTGAAATGTTGCTTTTTTATATCATGCAGTGGCAGTGTTTATCTGCTCCAGAATGTGACTAGTTCAGCCAGTTAGCCACGCTTACTTACATCAGTCAAGATCAAAATGCATATTCCCATGAAACTGATAAGGATCAAATTGTTGACATGCATGCATTATATATTTTGTTTACATTGTTTGCTAACTAATATGATATAATATTGTGACACAAATTAATGCCAGAATTACATTCAGAACAGCGCCATCTGCTGGACAGAATTACATTCAGAACAGCGCCAGCTGCTGGACAGAATTACATTCAGAACAGCGCCATCTGCTGGACAGAATTACATTCAGAACAGCGCCATCTGCTGGACAGAATTACATTCAGAACAGCGCCATCTGCTGGACAGAATTACATTCAGAACATCTGCTGGACAGAATTACATTCAGAACAGCGCCATCTGCTGGACTGGTGGAGCTGTTCCTCAGTTGCCCTGAATGAGGCGTCACCAGTGCATATGTTGAAGTTGTTGTAGTTTATACATACTGATATTACAGTTATGTAATATTGTGGAAACTATGTTCTTTTTAGGTTTGGGCATCATACTGTGGATAAACCCTCCATATTGGTGCCCTTACGACGTATAAAGATCTGGATAACTGCAGCAGAAAAAAAGTGCAAGATGAGACATCTCTCCCTTCTCTTTCTCTTTCTCTCGCTCCCTTTCCTCTCTCTCTCTCTCTCTCTCTCTCTCTCTCTCTCTCTCTCTCCTTGTCTTCCTTCTCTCTCTCTCTTTCTCTCTTCTCTCCTTGTCCTCCTCTTTCTCTCTCTCAAGATCCGTCGTTCCACTCTTATGTGTCTGCGTCTCCTGTCCCTCCCGGGCTTCCGTCTGAGTGATGTCCTGAGGGAGTCTCTGTCCCAGGACCACCTGGAGAGTGTGGCCCCACCTGCTCTCTTTACAACACCTCTCCTTGCTGGACCGTCGCCTGAAAACCATACATTTACATTTACATTTAAGTCATTTAGCAGACGCTCTTATCCAGAGCGACATACTGCAGGCTGTACACCTGTCTGGAGTACCATGAGGATTTACAGGGATATGATGTTAACTTATACCACCACTAGACAATAATAAAGACTGTACATCCATTTGCAAAACCATCACTGCAAGACGTCTATCATTGGATTCAGCTGTGGTTGATGATAAGATGATTGTATTTATCAATTAACCAGTTAATTATTTGTGTACATTCATGGCACAGTTTAACTGCATGTGTTGCCTTGTGAAATTAAAAGAAAGAGAGAGTGTTGTGTCATTACAAGGGTGGTGTAGTGTTACTGGAGTTTTCAGACAGTAAGGCCATATGATCACAACAATGTCAGTACTCAGTAGAAAGAGAATGCAGTATATCAGGAATTTATGGTAAATATTAAAATCATAAGCAATACAAATGAATATAAATACATTTACCTAATAAATTACTGGAAGATTATATATAGAGCGTGTGACTCTCTTCATTTCTATAGCTCATAGCTTATTCGCCATGAGTCAGCACCTCTAAATAAAATAATTTTCTCTGGGCCAGCTCAAGTTTTTTACCAGTATATTAAAATCATAACCTCCTCATTCTATTCAACAGCAACAGATTAAACCACTCAAATAGGTTCCTTCCACTCATGTGTGTGTGTGTGCGCGGTTGTTTTCCTACATTATCTGGACCCCAATGTCCAAACATTTCACCTGAATGTGAAACTATATATTCACATCCTTCCCTCCTTTGTGAAGATTTCCAACTCTGTAACAACCACCACTAATGGGGCGGGGGTCATCCCCCATGTACACCCCACAGGGAACGCAACAAGGGTCACTTCTACCCCTCACAGGAAGGCAGTCAGCCAGACATACTGAAGGTCACCCCATCACTGGGACGTACGTCTCCTAAGTGCTGAGAGGATTCCGGGCAGGGCAATCCAAAAGCGCTGGGGCTAAGAATTTCTGTTTTACGTAATTTTTGTTTAACGTAATAGAATAGAAAAATGCATTTCCTGCTTTGTACTTTGTTTTTCTCCCACAGACTTAAACAAATATTTAATTTGACGTAATGCTTTAAACAGTTGAAGTCGGAAGTTTACATACACCTTAGCCAAATACATTTAAACTCAGTTTTTCACAATTCCTGACATTTAATCCTAGTAACAATTCCCTGTCTTAGGTCAGTTAGGATCACCACTTTATTTAAAAAATGTGAAATGTCAGAATATTATGTATATGTATATATATACGTTTCGGGTAGCCTTCCCAATAAGTTGGGTGAATTTTGGCCCAATCCTCTTGACAGAGCTGGTGTAAATGAGTCAGGTTTGTAGGCCTCCTTGCTCGCACACACTTTCTCAGTTCTGCCCACACATTTCCTATAGGATTGAGGTCAGGGCTTTGTGATGGCCACTCCAATACCTTGACTTTGTTGTCCTGAAGCCATTTTGCCACAACTTCGGAAGTATGCTTGGGGTCATTGTCCATTTAGAAGACCCATTTGTGACCAAGCTTTAACTTCCTGACTGATGTCTTAAGATGTTGCTTCAATATATCCACATAATTTTCCTGCCCTCATGATGCCATCAATTTTGTGAAGTGCACCAGTCCCTCCTGCAGCAAAGCACCCCCACAACATGATGCTGCCACCCCCGTGCTTCACGGTTGGGATGGTGTTCTTCGGCTTGCAAGCCTCCCCCTTTTCCTCCAAACGAAACAATGGTCATTATGGCCAAACAGTTATATTTTTGTTTCATCAGACCAGAGGACATTTCTCCAAAAAGTACAATCTTTGTCCCCATGTGCAGTTGCAAACCGTAGTCTGGCTTTTCTATGGCAGTTTTGGAGCAGTGGCTTCTTCCTTGCTGAGCGGCCTTTCAGGTTATGTCGATATAGGACTCGTTTTACTGTGGATATAGATACTTTTGTACCTGTTTCCTCCAGCATCTTCACAAGGTCCTTTGCTGTTGTTCTGGGATTGATTTGCACTTTTCGTTCCAAAGTAAGTTCATCTCTAGGAGACAGAATGCGTCTCCTTCCTGAGCGGTATGACGGCTGCGTGGTCCCATGGTGTTTATACTTGCATACTATTGTTTGTACAGATGAACGTGGTACCTTCAGGCATTTGGAAATTGCTCCCAAGGATGAACCAGACTTGTGGAGGTCTAAAAAAAGAAATCTGAGGTCTTGACTGAATTCCTTTGATTTTCCCATGATGTCAATCAAAGAGGCACTGAGTTTGCAGCCATCTCTCCCTGGTACCTTCCAGTCAAGCACACAGACACTAATCATGCTATGGAATGCAGTCTTGTTAGGTTTATCACCAATCCATCGTAAATCCACTGTCAGTGTTAAATCTCCCAGAGGCACACGTTCAGTTCACACAGACAGAGTTATAAGAACTCTTTATTCTGTTGCATAAAACAATCATTTGATGCAATAACAGTATTATAACAATTTTGTAATTTCTCTTCTGGCAGTACACAAGCATGAGGGAGGGAACATATGGAGCACAAGATTGTTGCGGCTATGGAGCACAAGATTGTGGGACAAAAACGAGCAAGGGACACTGAAAGGTGAGATGAGGAAGGGGTTTGGGTTGTGCTTTGAGACAGTAAATGTATTGTTGTGTATGAGAGTGACCATTTCTCCTTAATCTCACATACACAAGAATTTTTACTGTGTAAAAACTGCCCTCCTAAGACATTTCACACCTTCTTCTTTATCCCTCCAGCCCATTCCCTTTGTTGACTGATCTTTCCTCTCAAAAGCAGCTCCCAATGTCCCTCATCGTCCCTAAACAATACACTAGTCTGTCTCTAAACACTTAGGTCCCAAACGGTTGACACCTTTAACAAAGAAAGGCATCTTGCCCTACGTCCCTTCCACAAAAAGTGTAAAATGCTAAACCACAACCATGTCTTTCCAGGAGACGTGAAGTACCAGCAAATCTTCTACAAGAGGTCCAAACGGTTGGTGGTTAAGGTCTACGAGCCCTACACCAATTCCGACAGTCTTACCCAGGTGGCCGTACACCGCTGACTGGACAAGACCATTTTCCACAAGCACTCTACTTTCACAGCCCACCATGCCAAACACCATTGCCAGTGTACCCGAAGCCTAATAAAGGATATTTTCGACCAATCCTCAAAATTTGTCTGCTTTATGGATTCACAGAAGATATTGTAGCAAGATCAATGGTGTGGGGATTCCACATCACCATGTTCAATAATAAAACAGGCACCAGTAGCACAAATAGAATGCGAAGGAGAAGTTTATTAGGGATTTTGGTACACAGGGAAAGAAGGGGGAATTCAATCACCTCACAGTCCACAAGCCATTCTCTTTGTCCGTTCCCTTTTCCAGGGGTAATCCTCACACTCGGGTCCTCAGCCAATCCGGTCTGGTACACAGGGGGTGTAGTCCGACAGTCCAGGTCACAATGGGCAATCACACAGAGTTTTTGTTGTTGTCTCTCACTCTTCATACCTCTCTTGTCGCACTCTTCATACCTCCCTTGTCTCTCACTCTTCATACCTCCCTTGTCGCACTCTTCATACCTCCCTTGTCTCTCACTCTTCATACCTCCCTTGTCTCTCACTCTTCATACCTCCCTTGTCTCTCACTCTTCATACCTCTCTTCTCACTCACTCACTCTTCATACCATACTCACTCACTCACTCACTCACTCACTCACTCACTCACTCACTCACTCACTCACTCACTCACTCACTCACTCACTCACTCACTCACTCACCTCTTCATACCTCCCTTGTCTCTCACTCTTCATACCGCTCTGCTCTCTCACGCTTCATACCTCTCTTCTCACTCACTCTTCATACCTCCCTTGTCTCTCACTCTTCATACCTCTCCTCTCTCACTCTTCCTACCTCTCTTCTCACTCACCCTTCATACCTCTCTGCTCACTCACTCTTCATACCTCCCTTGTCTCTCACTCTTCATACCGCTCTGCTCTCTCACGCTTCATACCTCTCTTCTCACTCACTCTTCATACCTCTCCTCTCTCTCTTCCTACCTCTCTTCTCACTCACCCTTCATACCTCTCTTCTCACTCACTCTTCATACCTCCCTTGTCTCTCACTCTTCATACCTCTCCTCTCTCACTCTTCCTACCTCTCTTCTCACTCACCCTTCAAACCTCTCTTCTCACTCACTCTTCATACCTCCCTTGTCTCTCACTCTTCATACCGCTCTGCTCTCTCACGCTTCATACCTCTCTTCTCACTCACTCTTCATACCTCTCTTCTCACTCACTCTTCATACCTCTCCTCTCTCACTCTTCCTACCTCTCTTCTCACTCACCCTTCATACCTCTCTTCTCACTCACTCTTCATACCTCCCTTGTCTCTCACTCTTCATACCTCTCCTCTCTCACTCTTCCTACCTCTCTTCTCACTCACCCTTCATACCTCTGTTCTCACTCACTCTTCATACCTCCCTTGTCTCTCACTCTTCATACCGCTCTGCTCTCTCACGCTTCATACCTCTCTTCTCACTCACTCTTCATACCTCTCTTCTCACTCACTCTTCATACCTCTCCTCTCTCACTCTTCCTACCTCTCTTCTCACTCACCCTTCATACCTCTCTTCTCACTCACTCTTCATACCTCCCTTTTCTCTCACCTCCTCTGCCCCTTTGTGCAGGCTGCTTCCTCCTTAACTTCTTAAGGTATAGGGGGCAGTATTTTCACGGCAGGATGAAAAACGTACCCAAATTAATCTGGTTACTACTCCGGCCCAGGAACTAGAATATGCATATTATTAGTAGATTTGGATAGAAAACACTCTGAAGTTTCTAAAACTGTTTGAATGGTGTCTGTGAGTATAATAGAACTCATATGGCAGGCAAAAACCTGAGAAAACCTGAACTCACGAACAAAACAGAGGTATTTAGATAAAAATATGGATTATTTCGAACAAAAACAACATTTCTTGTGGAAGTAGCAGTCCTGGGAGTGCATTCTGACGAAGATCAGCAAAGGTAAGAGAATATTTATAATACTAATTCTGAGTTTAGGTGACCCCAGAACTTGGCGGGTGTCTGTATAGCTTGCTGTGATGGCTGAGCTATGTACTCAGAATATTGAAAAATGTGCTTTCGCCGAAAAGCTATTTTAAAATCTGACACAGCGGCTGCATAAAGGAGTACTGTATCTATAATTCTTAAAATAATTGTTATGTATTTTGTCAACGTTTATGATGAGTATTTTTGTAAATTGATGTGGGAATACATTTTCTCAACATCACGCGCCAATGTAAAATGCTGTTTTTGGATATAAATATGAACTATTGTGTAACATGATGTCCTAGGAGTGTCATCTGATGAAGATTGTCAAAGGTTAGTGCTTCATTTAGCTGTGTTTTGGGTTTTTGTGACATATATCCTTGCTTGGAAAATGTCTGTGTGGTTATTTTTGTCTATGTACTCTCCTAACATAATCTAATGTTTTGCTTTCGCTGTAAAGCCTTTTTGAAATCGGACAATGTGGTTACATTAAGGAGAAGTGTATCTGTAAAATGGTGTTAAATAGTCGTATGCTTGAGAAATTGAAATGATGATATTTTTGCTGTTTTGTATTTCACGCAATGCGATTTCACTGGCTGTTGAATAGTGTGGGACGGTCACGTCCAACCTAGCCCAGAGAAGTTAATCCCCAAGCACTCCCTGGTTTAACGACCACAGCCTTTCCTCGTTGAGGTCCATATAACACTTGGGGTTGGAGCCAGCTACCTGCAAGATCTCTCCTCAATTAACGTAAACTTTTGTACATCCTGCTGGTCCGTACAATTGACCTTATTTTAGCGCCCAAAAAATGCAATACTTCCAGATCAACTGTAATATCAATACCATTGTAAAGCACAATTTCTCCCCTTACCAACAAAATCCATGACGAGACCTTCATGATGCCCATCTCTGCATAATTCAAGAAGGCAATGAGCTCCGTCAGGTCTTTTTAAAAATGGCGGGTGGGGAAGCTAAACCTATTACGTGATAGTGAGAAGGAGAGATGTCATGTGGGGAAACGGCTTTTTTCACTCGATCTGTCCAACTTATCAACTTATCGCCTCAAAAAATGTAAATAAAACACTATAAAGAGTTTATATAATGTGTCATTACATACCTATTTGAAGGTTTGTGTCGAATTTGAATCGGGTTTTTAGGGCGGTGCTAAAGTGATCTTCAGAAGTAAACAGCGTCTTTTGAGAGTCATGATAGCTTGTAGTGATGATGGAAAAAATGACTAGGTATCCCCCCTTACCCTGTCCCTGTCCCCTTATCCTGTCCCTGTCCCTGTCCCCTTACCCTGGCCCTGTCCCCTTACCCTGTCCCTGTCCCCTTTCTTGTTTTTAAACGGTGAGAGAAGTGCTACCCCTGGTGGAGAGAGGATGTAAGACAGAATGAGTTGCTTTATGCTGTACGTTAGGCCATGACACGTCACGATGTAACGTTCAGCGTCGGAGGGGTCCGTTTTTTCAACTTTTCTCCAATACTAAAGGTCCATTACCATGTCAATCAACGCTTGAATAGAAACGTAGTTCACACCCCAGATGTTGACGTCAACACAGTCGCTACAGTCCCATTAGTTTTCTTTGCAGCCTCCTTTGACTGTCGCGGTTGTTCACATTTGTATGGAATGGGGTTAGCCTACATTACCACTCCCCTCACCTCTCCCTGCCATCTGCCACAATATTTATATAAGCTGTACAGGGCTCTGGAGCATCAAACAGATGTTAGACATTCAGATATATCCAAATAATGTTTATTTGTCAAAATCTAAAATACAAGGGAGTGTACAATATATGATGCTAACTAAAAAGGAGAACTGGGTATTCAACAAGAATGGTATATCTTGTTATGGATAGGGGGCAGTATTTTCACGGACGGATAAAAAACGTACCCGATTTAATCTGGTTATTACTCCTGCCCAGAAACTAGAATATGCATATAATTAGTAGCTTTGGATAGAAAACACGCCAAAGTTTCTAAAACTGCTTGAATGGTGTCTGTGAGTATAACAGAACTCAAATGGCAGGCCAAAACCTGAGAAGATTCTGTACAGGATGTACCCTGTCTGACCATTTCTTGGCCTTCTTTGTCATCTCTATGCAAAACAAAGGATCTCTGCTGTAACGTGACACTTTCTAACGCTCCCATAGGCTCTCAGAAGGCGCCAGAATGTTGAATGATGACTCTGCTGTCCATGGCTGAAAAACAGTAGCGCATTTGGTAAGTGGTCGATCTGAGAACAATGAGACGGGCGTGCGCGTGCACGTGAAGAGTCCATTTTAGATTTTGAGTCTTTGAACGGAAAGGACGTCTCCCGGTCGGAATATTATCGCTTTTTTACGAGAAAAATCGCATAAAAATAGATTTTAAACAGCGTTTGACCTGCTTCGAAGTACGGTAATGGAATATTTGAATTTTTTGTCACGAAACGCGTCCGCGCGTCACCCTTCGGATAGTGTCTTGAACGCACAAACAAAACGCCGCTATTTGGATATAACTATGGATTATTTGGAACCAAACCAACATTTGTTGTTGAAGTAGAAGTCCTGGGAGTGCATTCTGACGAAGAACAGCAAAGGTAATCCAATTTTTCTTATAGTAAATCTGAGTTTGGTGAGTACCAAACTTGGTGGGTGTCAAATTAGCTAGCCCGTGATGGCGAGCTATCTACTCAGAATATTGCAAAATGTGCTTTCACCGAAAGGCTATTTTAAAATCGGACATATCGAGTGCATAGAGGAGTTCTGTATCTATAATTCTTAAAATAATTGTTATGCTTTTTGTGAACGTTTATCGTGAGAAATTTAGTAAATTCACCGGCAGTGTTCGGTGGGAATGCTAGTCACATGCTAATGTAAAAAGCTGGTTTTTGATATAAATATGAACTTGATTGAACAAAACATGCATGTATTGTATAACATAATGTCCTAGGGTTGTCATCTGATGAAGATCATCAAAGGTTAGTGCTGTATTTAGCTGTGGTTTGGGTTTATGTGACATTATATGCTAGCTTGAAAAATGGGTGTCTGATTATTTCTGGCTGGGAACTCTGCTGACATAATCTAATGTTTTGCTTTCGTTGTAAAGCCTTTTTGAAATCGGACAGTGTGGTTAGATTAACGAGAGTCTTGTCTTTAAAATGGTGTAAAATAGTCATATGTTTGAAAAATTGAAGTTTTTGCATTTGAGGTTTTTGAATAACGCGCCACGGGATTACACTGGCTGTTACGTAGGTGGGACGATTTGGTGCCACCTACCCTAGAGAGGTTAATGCCAGTGGCCTCCACACTGTTTGTGTTTTGGGAGGAAAACAAGCAGATGAACGAAAACATGAGTGTCTGTCGTACAGTAGATTCTATGTCGTCAAATAGAGTGGAACTTTATAAATCAAAAGCCTAAACTTTATTGGGGGAAAAAAATATTGATACTGACCAGACATTTGTTCAGTTTGTTGTCAGCGGCAACAGTGAGAGAGCCTGCAATTACATACTGAGAAGGAACAAGGAAGAGATTATTCAAGCGCATCCTAAATGGCTCCCTATTCCCTACATAGTGCACCATATGAATACTGTATCCCTATTTCCTACATAGTGCACCATATGAATACTGTATCCCTATTTCCTACATAGTGCACCATATGAATACTGTATCCTTATTCCCTACATAGTGCACCATATGAATACTGTATCCTTATTTCCTACATAGTGCACCATATGAATACTGTATCCTTATTCCCTACATAGTGCACCATATGAATACTGTATCCCTATTTCCTACATAGTGCACCATATGAATACTGTATCCCTATTCCCTACATAGTGCACCATATGAATACTGTATCCTTATTCCCTACATAGTGCACCATATGAATACTGTATCCTTATTCCCTACATAGTGCACCATATGAATACTGTATCCTTATTTCCTACATAGTGCACCATATGAATACTGTATCCCTATTTCCTACATAGTGCACCATATGAATACTGTATCCCTATTCCCTACATAGTGCACCATATGAATACTGTATCCCTATTTCCTACATAGTGCATTATATAGGGAATACTGTGCCTTTTGAGACACACAGATTTCTACAGTATGACTAAAGTTCAAATTCAAGTTTAATTACTCCCACATAGAAGTCAATACAAAATGAAATGCATGAGTGAATACATGGCATAGGCCTAGCCAAATACATATATGTTGATAAAAGTCATTGGTTAAGACAAATTGTTAGTTAAGACAAGTCATTATTTTTAAAGCATTACTTCAACTTAAATAAATATATTTTTTAAAGTGACATGATTTAACTATGAGGACGTTTTGTTTTGCATCCAGGCAGACAGGAAATGTAAGGGAGAATTGTTAGACAGAGCAGCTCACTCACAATGATAGATCCCCAGACAAATATTCCACTGGCTACTCCAATATTATCCAAACACGGTGCTGCAGCCATCACCGTTCCCATAGGGGTGGACATGGGTGATGACCACCACCCCATTAGTGGTGGTTGTTTGAGAGCTGGACATCTTCACAGAGGAGGGAAGGATGTTTGTGTAAGAGAGGATGTGACTTGTTGTTGTGTGTTATGCTTTATACTTTACCTGGGACTTCCTGATAATAAGTTACATGAGACTGTCATGAATAGCAAGTGTGTCAGCCACTCATGAAACTTTGAACTCTCTCCATTGAATATAGGCTGTGTGTGTGTGTGTGTGTGTGTGTGTGTGTGTGTGTGTGTGTGTGTGTGTGTGTGTGTGTGTGTGTGTGTGTGTGTGTGTGCGTGCGTGGCTGTGTGTGTGGCTGTGTGTGTGCGTCATAATGACCTGCGGCACTTTGGGGTGGACACTCACCTGTCTCAATCAATGACGTACACTGTTGGATTACTTCATGGAGCAAAAATGTTATTATTTTAATAACGGAACATTTTCTAAATTCCAACACATCCCCTGCAACTGGACACAGACATTTTGAGACTCCTGTTTCCACCAACTGAGGACGACGACGGCATCGCTAAGGCTGGTCGAACATTCTCTGTGCTATACCTAATAGTACCTATTCTGCAACTCCTAATATTGGATACCAAAATTCTTTGGTTAAATCACATGATCTGTAGTAACAATGCGTAGCTACCAGTTCTCTGCCTTTTACTACACCCCAGACACATTGAACTCTACACCCCAGACACATTGAACTCTACACCCCAGACACATTGAACTCTACACCCCAGACACATTGAACTCTACACTGTTCGTTGTGTATTTTTTTGTACTGTATGTTACTTTGACCATTAACTGTGGATTTCCCCTTTAAAGAATCGTAATAACAATGATAAGGAATAACAACATACTGAATTCGGTATTGCGTTCAATGCTTCCGAAATTTCCTTCCACAACCAGCCATTCCCATGTCCTCTTTCTTCTCTCTCTCTCTGTCCCTTAGGTGGAAGGCTCCCTGGGAATGAACGTTGTCGCCACGGTTACTGCTCTTACTGGCATCATCCTCCATTCTTTAGACAGTGCTGGGATCATGTTATACTGTGACTATCCATACCATTATCCACACGATTTCTGTCAACAGTACTGGGTATATACCAAATGCTTATTCATTTTTAACTTTCATTGGTCAGGAGATAATTGTAAATTGATAAAGGGTTATATATAATCTATAATCTTTTATATTGTACTGTTGAAAATTTAAATTAGCTTAATAAAAAATAATGCCTACATGTGACATTGGCAACATGAAAGCAATAGTAAGGTAGATAACTGTTATAACGTTTGTTTATAGTTCATTTTAGTCCACATTGAAACTGAAAGTTGACAAAGTGTTCATAATTGCTCCAAAATGGCGGTGTAGTCTAGTTAACTGCTGTTTCCTGTTCCTCTCTGTCTATAGGTCAGGTCCCAGGGAATATCAGGTGTTTTGGTTGTTTTCTCCTTGCTGGAGTTCATAGTGTCCATCTGTGTCTCGTCATTCGCCTGCAGAGCTGTCTGCCTGTGCTGCCATTCCACCCCTGAGGTGAGTCTATAGACTTAGATTTCTGTAAAAAAAAACATTTTTTGTTACAAAATGTTGTAAATCTCAAGGTTATTTACCCAAGTTCTCTGATATTATGAGTTAAGTACGTATTTCACAAGTGGAATTTCATTCCAAAAGTCTCACTTTGGGGTCACTAGCCATTCCAGCCCGTGGGGCTACCGTGCGTAAGAGCGCAGTCAAAAGTGTGCCGTAGGGCAGTGGTCCCCGACCGGTTTAATGTCAGACAATATTTTCACGGACTGGCCTTTAAGGTGTGGCGGATAAATACACAAAATAAAATGACTCGACCGGCATAAAAACCTTGGTATTTATTAAATATAATAATAAACGTGAATCCACTGTGCGTCCTCGTAACATCGCACCAACAACATAACATGAGTAACATCCTCTCTGCCCCTAACACTCTCTGGTTGCTATGGTAACGTTTAAACATGCCTTAAAAATACGATACAACACAAAAACAAATATAAAGTGCATGAAAAATACAACTCACCATAACGCTAAATCAGTGGGAGCACTGAGCTTGTCTCTCTGCAACGAGACGGTCCCATCTAGGGGTAATGGGAGACAATGACACCCGAAGTGTGTTGCTTATGTCCAGTCTACTCCGTCATTTGGTTTTGGTTGCTGTCACTGCAGAAAATCCCACTTCACACAAATAGGATGTCGGAAATGGCAACAGGGTTTTCAGTGCTGTTGTGGCGATCTGAGGGTATTCTGCCGTGTCTTTAATCCAGAACACCGGCAGAGTTGTTGTCTTGAACATACTTTTAAGGCCGCCATCTTTTGCGATCTCCAGCAGTTGATCTTCTTCTTGCATAGACATGCTGGATTCACCTGGTTTGTTGACAAATGGGTCGCGGATCCATTCCTTGGCAGTTCGTGGGTCTTTTGTGGTTGGGAAGTAGCGCTCAAACTCTTTTAAAAGCAAAGACAGGTGATCGTGCACCAGCTGGGACAATGAAGGCTCAGTCTCTTCCAAAATCCCCGCGAATGTTTGAAACATGTCAAATATAACTCTGTTAACGCGCCGTCCCCACAAATCCAGTTTGGCTTTAAATGCAGTTAATTTATCTGCCAACTTGAAGACAGTTGTCATTTTCCCCTGAAGTGACCGATTGAGTTCATTGAGCAGGTTGAATATGTCGCACAAGTAAGCAAGTTTTGCGACCCATTCCTCATCACTGAAATGTGCTGCCAGCGGTGACTTTTTTTCTGAGAGAAGTCTCTGCAGCGACTCTCGTAATTCAAACAGTCTGGCCAGCGATCTCCCTCGGGATAACCATGTTATTTCTATGTATAAGAGAAGGTGTCTGTGCTCCGCGTTCATCTCCTCACAAAGCTGCTCGAACAGGCGCGAGTTAAGGGCGTGTGCTTTGATGGGGTTAATAACTTTAACGACATCATTCAATACGCTGTTAAGTTCCGGTGGTGTTTTTCGGCTAGCCAGCATTTCCCTGTGAATGACACAATGCGTAGACTCACATTCAGGTGCAACCTCCTTAATCCGAGTCGTTAAACCAGACAGCCGTCCGGTCATGGCAGCAGCTCCATCTGTGCATATGCCGCCACAAAAGGACCATTTCAGTTTTCCTGATATATAATCATCCAGCGACTTGAATAGTTCTGCGGCTGTGGTTTTGGTTGGCAACGATAGTGCACATAACATATCCTCATGCACATCCTCCTGATAAAGATATCGCACATAAACAAGTAGTATTGCCTTGTTGTCAATATCTGTAGACTCGTCAACCTGGAGTGCGTACCACGGTGATGTATTAATCCTCTCCAACAATTGTGTCTCAATGTCCTCTGCTATTTCCTCAATGCGCCTAGTGATGGTGGTAGCCGAAAGAGGCACCTGTGCCATCCTTTTAACCGCAGCCTTTTAACCGCAGCCTCTCCTAGAAGTTCACGGCAAATGTCTTTAGTGGCGGGCAGGATCAATTCTTCACCAATGGTGAATGGCTTCTTAGCCTTAGCAATACGATTAGCCACCAAGTATGATGCTCTCAGTGCACTCGCATTTGTTGATGTGGTGGCCCTCAGTAATTGCATCTGTCCTTCTTGTTCATGCTTTTTTCTTTCAAAATACTCCGAAGGCTTGTCTTTTAATGCAGGGTGCTTGGTCTCCAAGTGGCTTCATTGCCTCATTAGAGAGCCGGAGCGGGCTTGGTGCGCGGGAATCACCTGTCGCGATAAAGCCATATTTTAAGTAGGACTCCTGGTATTGTCTATTAAATGCAGCTTTCTTTTTCTTGGAAGTCGTAGGCTCTTCTGTCTCCTCACTGGGCCTTTTCCACTTCGCAAAGAAACTTTCCAAAGACGTTTGTTTTTTACTCATTTTGCTTTGCTTGGGGGTTTAATTTTAGCAGCAACGTATCACGTGACCGAGACAAGCGTCAAGAGTGAGTCATAGACGGAGTGAGTCATAGACGGAGTGAGTCATAGACGGATGTAACAGAGGGATTCCGGTAATTTTTCAAAATAAAACATCGTTCAGACTCAGATAATAAATAAAACGGAAATAATGTAAGTTATTTATTCTTTCTCTGGGGCCCGGTACCGGGGGTTGGGGACCGCTGCCGTAGAGCGTCAGGCAGTGTTGCAAAAGGCTCATGAAGAAACTGAGGGCCAGACTTCTTAATCCACTGCCAATCGGACAGCTATGAGACAGGTATGTCTTGTTCCTGCTCTGTGTAGAGTATGGTGTGCTGTACTGGCTATACATGAAGCTCCGAGAGGATGTTCCCGAGTTCTCCGAAACGAGCTAAGTAAACTACAGCATGTGAAGTGAAGGCCGCCCAAAGCCAGAAAGGGCTAAGGGGCATTCGCTGTGAACCCTATAAACCTTATCCTGTATAAAGGGGAGTTAGGCTTTAGAATCCCTTTACTAGAACATGTGGGAAGTCAGCACCTGTTACGGCTAGACGTTCCGCTAGCGGAACCCCTCGACTACATCGGTGAAATGGCAGAGCGCCAAATTCAAATTAAATTGCTATAAATATTAAACTTTCATGAAATCACAAGTGCAATACATCAAATTAAAGCTTAACTTGTTAATCCAGCTGCCATGTCAGATTTCAAAAAGGCTTTAAGGCGAAAGCAAACCATGCGAATATCTGAGGACAGCGCCCCATCATACAAATGCATAACAAATCCTTTTCAACCAGGGAGGTGCGACACGAAAGTCAGAAATAGCGATATAAAAAATGCCTTATCTTTGATGCTCTTGTTCTAT
Organism: Salmo salar; assembly: GCF_965601325.2. NCBI lineage: Eukaryota > Metazoa > Chordata > Actinopteri > Salmoniformes > Salmonidae > Salmo > Salmo salar. The sequence goes on from NC_138302.1 coordinate 106,906,130, forward strand.
TGGCACCCCAAAATGTCCCAGTTACATCACAAATGATCCTTTTGTTCGATAATGTCTGTCTTTATATCCATAAAACTCAGTTTAGCTGACGCGCTTCAGTCAAAAATCCACTCAGTTTCCCTCCGTCAAGATGCATTAAAAATGAATCCCAAACGTTACTAATAAACTTTTCTAAACAAGTCAAACAACGTTTATAATCAAACCTTAGGTATCCTATTATGCAAATAAACAATACAATTTAAGACGGAGAATCGTTATTGTCTTTACCGGAGATAAACAAAAAGAACGCGCACTCGTCCATGCGCAAGGAAACACTTCAAGCCAAAATGGGAGCCACCTAGAAAACTACAATTTCTGGGTCATTTTTCCAAAAACCAGCATGAAACTCTTTCTAAAGACTGTTGACATCTAGTGGAAGCCCTGAGAACTGCAATTTGGGAGGACAGGGGCTTATAATTATAGTACTAGCCATTGAAAATAGAGGTAAGCTGAATTATTTGGGGGGGGGATGGTTTGTCCTCGGGGTTTCGCCTGCCATATCAGTTCTGTTATACTCACAGACATAATTTTAACAGTTTTAGAAACTTTAGAGTGTTTTCTATCCAAATCTACCAATTGCATATCCTAGCTTCTGGACCTGAGTAGCAGGCCGTTTACTTTGGGCACGCTTTTCACCCAGACGTGAAAATACTGCCCCCTAGCCCGAAGAGGTTAACCTGTTAGGGACAATCAATATCACCAATATCCAATGGTAGAGCGTGGCGCGAAACACAAATACCTTAAATGCTATAACTTCAATTTCTCAAACATATGACTATTTTACACCATTTTAAAGACAAGACTCTCGTTAATCTAACCACATTGTCCAATTTCAAAAGGCTTTACAGTGAAAGCAAAACATTAGATTATGTCAGGAGAGTACCCTGCCAAAAATAAATCACACAGCCATTTTCAAAGCAAGCATATATGTCACAAAAACCAAAACCACAGCTAAATGCAGCACTAACCTTTGATGATCTTCATCAGATGACACTCCTAGGACATTATGTTATACAATACATGCATGTTTTGTTCATATTTATATCAAAAAACAGCTTTTTACATTAGCATGTGACGTTCAGAACTAGCATACCCACCGCAAACTTCTGGTGAATTTACTAAATTACTCACGATAAACGTTTACAAAAACCATAACAATTATTTTAAGAATTATAGATACAGAACTCCTTTATGCAATCGCGGTGTCCGATTTTAAAATAGCTTTTCGGCGAAAGCACATTTTGCAATATTCTGAGTACATAGCTCGGCCATCACAGGCTAGCTAATTTGACACCCACCAAGTTTGGGGCTCACCAAACTCAGATTTACTATAAGAAAAATTGGATTACCTTTGCTGTTCTTCGTCAGAATGCACTCCCAGGACTTCTACTTCAACAACAAATGTTGTTTTGGTTTGAAATAATCCATAGTTATATCCAAATAGCTCCGTTTTGTTGTGCGTTCAGATCAGTATCCGAAGGGTGACACGCGGGCGCATTTTGTGACAAAAAAAATCAAAATATTCCATTACCGTACTTCAAAGCATGTCAAACACTGTTTAAAATCAATTTTTATGCTATTTTTCTTGTAAAATAGCGATAATATTCCAACCGGGCGACGTTATATTCATTCATAGACTGAAAGAAAAACATGGAGTCGTCTCGTGCACGCGCACTCCAGTGTCTTTGTTCCCTGCCTGACCACTCACAAAAACTCCTGATTTTTTTCGCCCAGAGACTGCAGAGACGTCATACCACTTTCTGGCGCCTTCTGAGAGCCAATGGAAGCCTTAGAAAATGTCACGTTACAGCAGAGATGCTGTATTTTTGATAGAGATGCCCTAGAAGGAGAACAAATTGTCAGACAGGGCACTTCCTGTATGGAATCTTCTCAGGTTTTGGCCTGCCATATGAGTTCTGTTATACTCACAGACACCATTCAAACAGTTTTAGAAACTTTAGGGTGTTTTCTATCCAAAGCCAATAATTATATGCATATTCTTGTTACTGGGCAGGAGTAGTAACCAGATTAAATTGGGTACGTTTTTTATCCGGCCGTGCAAATACTGCCCCCTAGCCCCAACAGGTTAAGTGAACCAAGGTGAACCAAGATGGTGTAGCAGTGCAAATCAAATCAAATGTATTTATATAGCCCTTCTTACATCAGCTGATATCTCTAAGTGCTGTACAGAAACCCAGCCTAAAACCCCAAACTGCAAGCAATACAGGTGTAGAAGCACGGTGGCTAGGAAAAACTCCCTAGAAAGGCCAAAACCTAGGAAGAAACCTAGAGAGGAACCAGGCTATGAGGGGTGGCCAGTCCTCTTCTGGCTGTGCCGGGTGGAGATCATAACAGAACATGGCCAAGATGTTCAAATGTTCATAAATGACAAGCATGGTCAAATAATAATAATCACAGTTGTCGAGGGTGTAACAAGTCAGCACCTCAAGAGTAAATGTCAGTTGGCTTTTCATAGACGATCATTGAGAGTATCTCTACCGCTTATGCTGTCTCTAGAGAGTTGAAAACAGCAGGTCTGGGACAGGTAGCATGTCCGATGAACAGGTCAGGGTTCCATAGCCGCAGGCAGAACAGTTGAAACTGGAGCAGCAGCACGGCCAGGTGGACTGGGGACAGCAAGGAGTCATCATGTCAGGTAGTCCTGAGGCATGGTCCTAGGGCTCAGGTCCTCCTAGAGAGAGAGAGAAAGAAAGAGAGAAAGAGAGAATTAGAGAGAGTATACTTAAATTCACACAGGACACCGGATAAGACAGGAGAAATACTCCAGATATAACAGACTGACCCTAGCCCCCCAACACATAAACTACTGCAGCACAAATACTGGAGGCTGAGACAGGAGGGGTCAGGAGACACTGTGGCCCCATCCGACGATACCCCCGGACAGGGCCGAACAGTGCAGATGTGGTTTGTCATTCTCTCGTGTACTTTTAGTATTTTTCGTCTTTTTTTGTATATATTTCTAATTATTTTCAATCTCTTTTCCATTTTTAAATTTGATATACCTTCCGGTAACCCGCCTCACCCAATGTGATACAGATCCGCAATTTTTTTAGACCTTATAGCCAGAACCTCCATCAGAGGCTAGCCATCAGCAGCTAACCAGCTAATTAGCTACTAGCTATTTAGTCATTGTCACCCACTGCTAGCGGCCTTTATCTTCCTCACAGACACCAGCCGTTTTTTTTGCCTGGATAATACTTGCCAGCCTGCCAGTATAGGACAGTTTTCTCCACTACAACGCCGGATTCCTGCCATAAGCCCTGGACCATTACTCCTAATCATCACAGCTAGCTAGCTGTCACCGAGTGAACCAGCCCCGAAGCTAGCTCTGAGCCAGGCCCACCTCCCGGCCTACTCAGTGATCACTCAGCTACACAGCTGATGCCTCCCGGACTCTACCCCAACACGGCTAGAATCCACTACTCCACCGATCCTTGCCGGAAGCTCTGGACCTTTGCATCGGATAATCGCTGCTACCGAGTGGCTATAGTGGCTAAAGCCCCTACTCCGAAGCTAGAACCTGTTAGCCGCGAGTCAGGCGCATCTCCCGGCTAGCAAACGAAATTACTACAACTACAATACCTCTTTCGCCATCTGGCCTGGACCCTTTGTCGACATGGCACCCCGCCGTACAACCACGACTGGTCTGCCGACGGAACTCCATCCGTTGTGCCCTCAACTGGCCTTTGCCGAACGTCAGAGCAGAAGCTTCTACTAACCCCGACCTGCTAACTTTAAACGCCTTGTCTCTCGCATAGTAACGACTACCCCACGGCTTCCCTGTTCCATCTATTGCTGTTCACTGGACCCTATGATCACAAGGCTACATAGCTGATGCCTGCTGGACTGTAAATTAATCATGGTACTCCATTTTGTTTATTTTTTTTGTTTATCTGTCGGCCCCAGCCCCGAACTCAGGCCCTGTGTGTAGTTAACCGACCCTCTTTTTTTGTCTTCTTGTATGTTTTTGTTTTATTATTTCACTGCCATACTGTGTTTGATTTTGTCTAGCCATCTTGTCTCAAGAGGACCACAATGGAAATAAGTCCCAGACTTTATTGTGTGTTATCCTCCATGATTTTATTCATGTGTATGTATAGCTTTTAAGTTTTATGTGTGCTTGTTTTTTAAAATGGTCGAATTAATAAACTAAACAAAAAAAAAATCAACTAAACTCGCTGCCCATTCATCGCGATTTTACCTGTTGTTGTTGTCTTAGCTGATTAGCTGTTGTCTTACCCATTGTTGTCTTACCCATTGTTGTCTTAGCTAGCTCTCCCAATCAACACCTGTGATTGCTTTGTGCCTCGCTTTATGTCTCTCTGAAATGTCAATATGCCTTGTATACTGTACTGTTGTTTAGGATAGTTATCATTGTTTGAGTTTACTGCGGAGCCCCTAGTCCTACTCAACATGCCTCAGATAACTCCTTTGTCCCAACTCCCACACGTGGTGACCTCACCCAGCATAACTAGCACGTCCAGAGATGCAACCTCTCTTATCATCACTCAGTGCCTGGGTTTTTCTCCACTGTACCCGCATCCCACCATAACCCTGTCTGTACATTATGACATGAATCTATTCTACCACGCCCAGAAATCTGCTCCTTTTATTCTCTGTCCCCAACGCACTAGACGACCAGTTCTGATAGCCTTTAGCCGTAGCCTCATCCTACTCCTCCTCTGTTCCTCTGGTGATGTGGAGGTTAACCCAGGCCCTGCGTGTCCCCAGGCAATCTCATTTGTTGACTTCTGTAACCAAAAAAGCCTTGGTTTCATGCATGTTAACATCAGAAGCCTCCTCCCTATGTTTGTTTTTCTCACTGCTTTAGCACACTCCGCCAACCCTGATGTCCTTGCCGTGTCTGAATCCTGGCTTAGGAAGGCCACCATAAATTCTGAGATTTCCATCCCCAACTACAACATTTTCTGTCAAGATAGAACTGCCAAAGGGGGAGGAGTTAGCCTGCAAAGTTCTGTCATACTTTCCAGGTCTATGCCCAAACAGTTCGAGCTTCTTTAAAAAAAAATTAATCTCTTCAGAAATAAGTCTCTCACTGTTGCCGTCTGTATTAGAACCCCCTCAGCTCCCAGCTGTTCCCTGGACACCATATGTGAATTGATTGCCCCCCATTTATCTTCAGAGTTCGTTCTGTTAGGTGACCTAAACTGGGATATGCTTAACACCCCGGCAGTACTACAATCTAAGCTAGATGCCCTCAATCTCACACAAATTATCAAGGAACCCACCAGGTACAACCCTAAATCCGTAAACATGGGCACCCTCATAGACCAACTTGCCCTTCAAATACAAACTTGCCCTCCAAATTCACCTCTGCTGTTTTCAATCAGGATCTCAGCAATCACTGCGTCATTGCCTGCATCCGCTATGGGCCCGCAGACAAACGACCGCCCATCATCACAGTCAAATGCTCCCTAAAACAGTTCCGCGAGCAGGCCTTTCTAATCGACCTGGCCCGGGCTAGTGCAGTCCGCCACAGGATGTTTTTGTGTTGCAATATGCAACTTTTCAGGGAAGTCAGGAACCAATACATGCAGTCAGGAAAGCAAAGACTATCTTTTTCAAACAGAAATTTGCATCCTGTAGCTCAAACTCCAAAAGGTTTCGGGACACTGTAAAGTCCATGGAGAATAAGAGCACCTCCTCCCAGCTGCCCACTGCACTGAGGCTAGGTAATATTGTCACCACCGATAAATCCACAATAATCGAATTTCAATAAGCATTTCTCTACGGCTGGCCATGCTTTCCTCCTGGCTACCCCAACCCCGGCTAACAGCTCCGCACCCCCTGCAGCTACTTGCCCAAGCCTCCCCAGCTTCTCCATCACTCAAATCCAGATAGCAGATGTTCTGAAAGAGCTGCAAAACCTGGACCCGAACAAATCAGCTGGGCTAGACAATCTGGACCCTCTCTTTCTAAAATGATCCGCCACCATTGTTGCAAACCCCTATTACCAGTCTGTTCAACCTCTTTCGTTTCGTCCGAGATCCCTAAACATTGGAAAGCTGCCGCGGTCATCCCCCCCTTCAAAGGGGGTGACACTCTAGACCCAAACTGTTACAGACCTATATCCATCCTACCCTGCCATCCCTGCCCTGCCTGTTCCCACCTTACCTTCTCCGCTGTGCAATCCAGTTCTCGAGCTGGTCACGGGTGCACCTCAGCCACACTCAAGGTACTAAACGATATCATAACCACCATCGATAAAAGACTGTACTGTGCAGCTGTCTTCATCGACCTGGCCAAGGCTTTCGACTCTGTCAATCACCGTATTCTTATCAGCAGACTCAACAGCCTTTGTTTCTAAAATGACTGCCTCGCCTGGTTCACCAACTACTTCTCAGACAGAGTTCAGCGTGTCAAATCGGAGGGCCTATTGTCCGGACCTCTGGCAGTCTCTATGGGGGTACCACAGGTTTCAATTCTTGGGCTGACTTTTTTCTCTGTATATATCAACGATGTCACTCTTGCTGCTGGTGATTCTCTGATCCACCTCTACGCAGGTGACACCATTCTGTATACATCTGGCCCTTCTTTGGACACTGTGTTAACTGACCTCCAAATGAGCTTCAATGCCATACAACTCTCCTTCCGTGGCCTCCAACTGCTCTTAAACGCTAGTAAAACTAAATGCATGCTTTTCAACCATTCGTTGCCCGCACCCGCCCGCCTTACTAGCACCACTACTCTGGATTCTGACTTAGAATATGTGGACAACTACAAATACCTAGGTGTCTGGTTAGACTGTGAACTCTCCTTCCAGGCTCATATTAAACATCTCCAATCCACAGTTAAATCTAGAATCTGCTTCCTTTTTTGCAACAAAGCCTCCTTCACTCACACCACCAAACATACCCTCGTAAAACTGACCATCCTACCGATCCTCGACTTCGGCGATGTGATTTACAAAATAGCTTCCAATACTCTACTCAGCAAACTGGATGCAGTCTATTACAGTGCCATCCGTTTTGTCACCAAAGCCCCTTATACCACCCACCAGTGCGAACTGTATGGTCTAGTCGGCTGGCCCTCGCTTCATATTCATCGCCAGACCCACTGGCTCCAGGTCATCTTTAACCTCTTACATCTAGACGTTCCGCTAGCGGAACACCTGCTCCAATATCCAATGATAGGCGTGGCGCGAATTACAAATTCCTCAAAAATACAAAAACTTCAATTTTTCAAACATATGACTATTTCACAGCATTTTAAAGACGAGACTCTCCTTTATCTAACCACACTGTCCGATTTCAAAAAGGCTTTACAGCGAAAACAAAACTTTAGATTATGTCAGCAAAGTACCCAGCCAGAAATAATCAGACACCCATTTTTCAAGCTAGCATATAATGTCACAAAAACCCAGAAGACAGCTAAATGCAGCACTAACCTTTGATCTTCATCAGATGACACACCTAGGACATTATGTTATACAATACATGCATGTTTTGTTCAATCAAGTTCATATTTATATCAAAAAACAGCTTTTTACATTAGCATGTGACGTTCAGAACTAGCATACCCCCCGCAAACTTCCGGGGAATTTACTAACAATTTACTAAATTACTCACGATAAACGTTCACAAAAAGCATAATTATTTTAAGAATTATAGATACAGAACTCCTCTATGCACTCGATATGTCCGATTTTAAAATAGCTTTTTGGTGAAAGCACATTTTGCAATATTCTAAGTACATAGCCCAGCCATCACGGGCTAGCTATTTAGACACCCGGCAAGTTTAGCCTTCACCAAAATCAGATTTACTATTACAAAAATGTTATTACCTTTGTTGTCTTCGTCAGAATGCACTCCCAGGACTGCTACTTCAATAACAAATGTTGGTTTGGTCCCAAATAATCCCTCGTTATATCCGAATAGCGGCGTTTTGTTCGTGCGTTCCAGAAACTATCCGAAATGGTATATCAGGGTCGCGCGCATGGTGCAATTCGTGACAAAAAAATTCTAAATATTCCATTACCGTACTTCGAAGCATGTCAACCGCTGTTTAAAATCAATTTTTATGCAATTTATCTCGTATCAATACTGTCCCCTAGCCATAGCAGGTTAAGTCTATGCTAGGTAAAGCTCCGCTTTATCTCAGCTCACTGGTCACGATAACAACACTCACCCGTAGCACGCGCTCCAGCAGGTATATCTCACTGGTCATCCCCAAAGCCAACACCTATTTTGGCCGCCTTTCCTTCCAGTTCTCTGCTGCCAATGACTGGAACGAATTGCAAAAATCGCTGAAGCTGGAGACTCATATTTCCCTCACTAACTTTAAAGATCAGCTATCTGAGCAGCTAACCGTTCGCTGCATCTGTACATAGCCCATCTGTAAATAGCCCACCCAATGTACCTACCCCATCCCCATATTGTTTTTATTTACTTTTCTTCTCTTTTGTTCACCAGTATTTCTACTTGCACATCATCCTCTGCTCATCTATCACTCCAGTGTTAATGCTAAATTGTAATTACTCCGCTACTATGGCCTATTTATTGCCTTACCTCCTCACGGCATTTGCACACACTGTATATAGATTTTCTTTTTTTCCCCATTGTGTTTTTGACTGAACACTTGTTTACTCCATGTGTAACTCTGTGTTGTTGTTTGTGTCACACTGCTTTTCTTTATCTTGGCCGGGTTGCTGTTGTAAATGAGAACTTGTTCTCTACTAGCCTACCTGGTTAAATAAAGGACTTGTTCTCAACTGGCCTACCTGGTTAAATAAAGGACTTGTTCTCAACTGGCCTACCTGGTTAAATAAAGGACTTGTTCTCAACTAGGCTGGTTAAATAAAGGTGAAATAAAAATAAATAGAAAATTAATCTTGAGGCCCTGGGTCTGAACCCCGCCCTGTGCAACTGGGTCCTTGACTTCCTGACGGGCCACCCCCAGGTGGTGAAGGTAGGAAACATCTCCTCCACTCAGCTGATCCTCAACACTGGTGCCCCACAAGGGTGTGTGTTCAGCCCCATCTTGTACTCCCTGTTCACCCATGACTGCGCGGCCAAGCACGCCTCCAACTCAACCCTCAAGTTTGCAGATGACACAACAATAGTAGGCTTGATTACCACCGATGATGAGACAGCCTACAGGGAGGAGGTGAGGGCTCTGGGAGTGTGGTGCCAGGAAAACAATCTCTCACTCAACATCAACAAAACAAAGGAGATGATCGTGGACTTTAGGAAACAGCAGAGGGTGCACCCCCCTTGAGTGAGAGGTTGTTTTCCTGACACCACACTCCCAGAGCCCTCACCTCCTCCCAGTAGTCTGTCTCGACATCGTTGGTAATCAAGCCTACTACTGTTGTGCCGTTTGCAAGCTTGAGGATTAAGTTGGTGGCATGCTTGGCCATGCAGTCCTGGGTGAACAGGGAGACAGGAGGGGGCTGAGCACACACCCTTCTGGGGCCCCAGTGTTGAGGATCAATTAATTAATTTATTTAACCCTTATTTTACCAGGTAAATTGACTGAGAACACATTCTCATTTATAGCAACGACCTGGGGAATAGTTACAGGGGAGAGGAGGGGGGATGAATGAGCCAATTGTAAGCTGGGGATGATTAGGTGGCCAGGATGGTATGAAGTCCAGATTGGGAATGTAGTCAGGACACCGGAGTTAATAACCCAACTCTTACAATAAGTACCATGGGATCTTTGGTGACCACAGAGTCAGGACACCTGTTTAACGTCCCATCCGAAAGAGATATCTACCACAATATATCAGTCATAGAGATATCTACCACAATATATCAGTCATAGAGATATCTACCACAATATATCAGTCATAGAGATATCTACCACAATATATCTGTCATAGAGATATCTACCACAATATATCTGTCATAGAGATATCTACCACAATATATCTGTCATAGAGATATCTACCACAATATATCAGTCATAGAGATATCTACCACAATATATCAGTCATAGAGATATCTACCACAATATATCAGTATAGAGATATCTACCACAATATATCAGTCATAGAGATATCTACCACAATATATCAGTCATAGAGATATCTACCACAATATATCAGTCATAGAGATATCTACCACAATATATCAGTCATAGAGATATCTACCACAATATATCACATTAATGGTCCCTTCCACCACCTTCTGGACAGAAAGAACAGCTGCATTTATCCATTTATAACAAAACAAGTTAGTCATTGTAAATGGAGGAGTCAGTAATACAGATACATTAGTGGAACGATTTACCACATCTTTATTTATTGACATTTATGTACAGGTAACATTACTATGGTACCAAGGGTCACTGGGTCATATTGGTCATGCAAGGCAGTACTGCATACGGACAAATAAAACAGTACAGGAACCTACAATACATTATCAATGATTCATTATCACAAAATAAACTTCTGGATGACTCACATACAGTAACGGTACAATACAACATTTACAAAGCATTAACAATATAACATGTTAGATGGCTTTAAGTTGATATAAGCTGACAGGTTGGTAGAACTGCTGTACACCAAGGTGCTTACAGGACAGATGATCTGAAACGTTATTGAAACTGACCGGTTCTGGTGTTGGCTTGACCACTTAGAGAGTGGTCGGATAGCTTAAATGAAGGTCTGACACCTTAAAGGAGAGGTCTAACCGAGTTTAAGGAGCGGTCTGACTGATTAAATAGAGATCTGACTGAGTTAAAGGAGCGGTCTGACTGATTAAAGGAGTGTACTGACACCTTAAAGAAGAGGTCTGACTGATTAAAGGAGGGGACTGACTGATTAAAGGAGAGGTCTGACTGATTAAAGGAGAGGTCTGACTGATTAAAGGAGAGGTCTGATTGATTAAAGGAGGGGTCTGACTGATTAAAGGAGAGGTCTGATTGATTAAAGGAGAGGTCTGATTGATTAAAGGAGAGGTCTGACTGATTAAAGGAGAGGTCTGATTGATTAAAGGAGAGGTCTGACAGATTAAAGGAGGGGACTGACTGATTAAAGGAGGGGACTGACTGATTAAAGGAGAGTTCTGACTGATTAAAGGAGAGGTCTGATTGATTAAAGGAGAGGTCTGATTGATTAAAGGAGAGGTCTGACTGATTAAAGGAGAGGTCTGACTGATTAAAGGAGGGGACTGACACCTTAAAGGAGAGGTCTGACTGATTAAAGGAGAGGTCTGACTGATTAAAGGAGAGGTCTGACTGATTAAAGGAGGGGTCTGACTGATTAAAGGAGAGGTCTGACACCTTAAAGGAGAGGTCTGACTGATTAAAGGAGGGGACTGACACCTTAAAGGAGAGTTCTGACTGATTAAAGGAGAGGTCTGACTGATTAAAGGAGAGGTCTGACTGATTAAAGGAGAGGTCTGACTGATTAAAGGAGAGGTCTGACTGATTAAAGGAGGGGTCTGACTGATTAAAGGAGGGGTCTGACTGATTAAAGGAGGGGACTGACTGATTAAAGGAGAGGTCTGACAGATTAAAGGAGAGGTCTGACTGATTAAAGGAGAGGTCTGACTGATTAAAGGAGGGGACTGACACCTTAAAGGAGAGGTCTGACAGATTAAAGGAGGGGACTGACACCTTAAAGGAGGGGTCTGACTGATTAAAGGAGGGGACTGACACCTTAAAGGAGAGGTCTGACTGATTAAAGGAGAGGTCTGACTGATTAAAGGAGAGGTCTGACAGATTAAAGGAGGGGACTGACACCTTAAAGGAGGGGTCTGACTGATTAAAGGAGGGGACTGACACCTTAAAGGAGAGGTCTGACTGATTAAAGGAGAGGTCTGACTGATTAAAGGAGAGGTCTGACTGATTAAAGGAGGGGACTGACACCTTAAAGGAGGGGTCTGACTGATTAAAGGAGGGGACTGACACCTTAAAGGAGAGGTCTGACTGATTAATAAAGGAAAGGTATACTTGTATGTATGAGTGACAGTGGTCAACAGCCACAACAGAGGTATTATTATTAAATAACTGTTAATGATGAAGAACGTACTGCAGATATCTGTACTACACAGGAAGTACATATGGCGATATAGGAGTCAGGGGTCACCACTCACAGTCACTAATCTGTAATAAAACACATCATCACATTAAGGCTACAACATCCAGAGGCAATGGGTAACATCAACTCAACACAAACATCCATTCTGCTCCACAACACCTACTGATGGAGCCGTCATCTTCATGCATTAGAACGTCATATATATCTCCTCCTCCTCACACACTGACCGAGGGCCAAGCTTCACGCAGGTAGCTAGCTACAGGTAGTTACAGGTAGCTGGCACTTTGACATCATCACACTCAACTGGCCAATTGAGTCCTCAGAGACACAGAGAGGCAGGGGATGGAGGCGGGACTTGGGAGTTATACAGTTACACACAGTTAATCTCAGACTGGGTCACGTTTATGTCAATGAAGTCATCAGCCAATCCTAGAGCATGTGGGAGAGGACTAATCAGAGAAGAGGCTGGCGAAGGACTTGCGGATGTTCCGGATGGTCTCGGCCTTGGCTTCATCCTCTCCGCCCGCCGAGGAGCTGGTCGAGCTGGAGCGGAAGAACGACGCATCTCCCAACGCGCTGAAGGCATTGGTCAGGGACTGGGACTTACTGAAACACACAGAGACATAACGTTAACCCTAACAATAACTCCTAACCTTAACCCCTAATCTGGTCAGGGACTGGGATTTACTGTAGATACATCACATTAAACCTGACTTTAAACCCTAACACTAAAGCTAACCTGGTCAGAGACTGGGACTGACCGCAGAGATGTCACATTAAACGTGACCTTAAACCTTAACCCTAAACCTAACCTTGTCAGGCACTGGGATTTACCGCAGAGATATCACATTAAACCTGACCAAACCTCGTAAGGATCGGACATTTTTGTCAATTTTTACTTAAAATGACATCCAAATCTAACTGCCTGTAGCTCAGGACCTGAAGCAAGGATATGCATATTCTTGATAACATTTGAACGGAAACACTTTGAAGTTTATGGAAATGTGAAATGAATGTGGGAGAATATAACACATTAGATCTGGTAAAAGATAATGCAAACAAAAAAACATACGTTTTCTATTATTTATTTTTTCATCATCTTTGAAATGCAAGAGAAAGGCCATAATATAATATTGCAGTTTTGCGGGTTGTGTGCATAGTTTCACAGTATTTTGCATGAAGTCTGACCAAATGTGCCGAATTGGTCAATTGATACATTTTCAAGTACATAACGATAGAGAGCATACAAACATCCTATGGTAATATAACATTATAGTTTATAAATTTTTACATTTTTTTTAGTCATTTTAGCAGACGCTCTTATCCGAGCGACTTACAGTAGTGAATGCATACATTTCATACATTTTTTTTTTTCTGTGCTGGCCCCCCGTGGGAACCGAACCCACAACCCTGGCGTTGCAAACACCATGCTCTGCCAACTGAGCTACAGGGAAGGCAGTCCCAGGAATGTCATGCATGATGGATCATTAGCTGATACACTAACTTTCACACATCTACAGTTGAAGTTGGAAGTTTACATACACCTTAGCCAAATACATTTAAACTCAGTTTTCACAATTCCTGACATTTAATCCTAATATAAATTCCCTGTTTTAGGTCAGTTAGGATAATCACTTTATTTTAAGAATGTGAAATGTCAGAATATTAGAGAGAATGATTTATTTCAGATTTTATTTATTTCATCACATTCCCAGTGGATCAGAAGTTTACATACACTCAATTAGTATTTGGTGCATTGCCTCTAAATTGTTTAACTTGGGTCAAACGTTTCGGGAAGCCTTCAACAAGATACCGACAATAAGTTGGGTGAATTTTGGCCCATTCCTCCTGACAGAGCTGGTGTAACTGAGTCAGGTTTGTAGGCCTCCTTGCTCGCACACACTTTCTCAGTTCTGCCCACACATTTCCTATAGGAATGAGGTCAGGACTATGTGATGGCCACTCCAATACCATGACTTTGTTGTCCTTAAGCCATTTTGCCACAACTTTGGAATTATGCTTGGGGTCATTGTCCATTTGGAAGACCCATTTGCGACCAAGCTTTAACATCCTGACTGATGTCTTGAGATGTTGCTTCAATATATCCATATAATTTTCCATCCTCATGATGCCATCTATTTTGGGAAGTGCACCAGTCCCTCCTGCAGCAAAGCACCCCTACAACATGATGCTGCCACTCTCGTGCTTCACGGTTGGGATGGTGTTCTTCGGCTTGCAAGCATCCCTCTTTTTCCTCCTAACATAACGATGGTCATTATGGCCAAACAGTTTTATATTTGTTTCATCAGGCCAGAGGACATTTCTCCTAAAAGTACGATCTTTGTCCCCATGTGCAGTTGCAAACCGTAGTCTGGCTTTTTTATGGCGGTTTTGGAGCAGTGGCTTCTTCCTTGCTGAGCAGCCTTTCAGGTTATGTCGATATAGGACTCGTTTTACTGTGGATATAGATACTTTTGTACCTGTTTTCTCCAGCATCTTCACAAGGTCCTTTGCTGTTGTTCTGGGATTGATTTGCACTTTTTGCACCAAAGTACGTTAATCTCTAGGAGACAGAATGCGTCACCTTCCTGAGCAGTATGACGGCTGGGTGGTCCCATGGTGTTTATACTTGCATACTATTGTTTGTACAAATGAACGTGATATCTTCAGGTGTTTGGAAATTGCTCCCAAGGATGAACCAGACTTGTGGAGGTTTCGGTCTTGGCTGATTTCTTTTGATTTTCCCATGATGTCAAGCAAAGAGCCACTGAGTTTGAAAGTAGGCCTTTAAATACACCCACAGGTACACCTCCAGTTGACTCAAATTATGTAAATCAGAAGCTTCTAAAGCCATGACATAATTTTCTTAGCTGTTTAAAGGCACAGTCAACTTAGTGTATATAAACTTCTGACCCACGGGAATTGTGATACAGTGAATTATAAGTGAAATAATCTGTCTGTAAACAATTGTTGGAAAAATGACTTGTGTAATGCACAAAGTAGATGTCCTAACCGACTTACCAAAACTATAGTTCGTTAACAATAAATTTGTGGAGTGGTTGAAAAACGAGTTTTAATGACTCCAACCTAAGTGTATGTAAACTTCCAACTTCAACAGTGGGGTGGTTGAAAAACGAGTTTTAATGACTCCAACCTAAGTGTATGTAAACTTCCTACTTCAACAGTGGGGTGGTTCTGGAGCCAGAGGCAGCAGGTGTTCAAACTGTAGAACCCAGTTCCTACATTTGAATATAAAAATGTTTTTATCAAACAAAACTATGCTACATTTTATTTCTGGGACCCTCAAGATGACAAATCAGAGCAAGATTACTGAATGTTAACCAGTTACAGTGATAAAAGTTTTTTGTTGTCGTGCACTCTCCTCAAACAATAGTATGGTATGTTTTCACTGTAATAGCTACTGTAAATTGGACACTGAAGTTAGATGAACAAGAATTTAAGCTTTCTGCCAATATAAGACACACCTATGTCCTGAAACGTTTGTTGGTACTTACAACGTAATTCTAGTCACATTAGCGCATGTTAGCGCACGTTAGCATCAACTGTCCCAGGGACACCGATCGTATTGAGGTTAAACCCTAAAGCTAACCTGGTCAGGGACTGGGATTTACTGCTGAGACAGAGACATCACGTTAAACCTGACCTTAAACCCTGAAGCTAACCTGGTCAGGGATTTACTGCAGAGACAGAGACATCACCTTAAACCTGACCTTAAACCCTAAGCCTAAAGCTAACCTGGTCAGGGACTTACTACAGAGACAGAGACATCACCTTAAACCTGACCTTAAACCCTAAGCCTAAAGCTAACCTGGTCAGGGACTTACCGCAGAGACAGAGACATCCCATTAAACCTGACCTTAAATCTAACCCTAAAGCTAACCTGGTTAGGGACTGGGATTTACTAGAACAAACACACAGTACATCAGGGTAATGGCTCTGACAACATTGTCACCATGTCATCATTTTTGTTTAATGTAGCTAAAGCTCTTACTTCAGCAGTGGATGGCCCTTGGGTGCTGGCTGTTCTTCAACCGGAGGCTGAGCTTCAGCTGATTCTGGGGCTGGGGCGGGGGCTGAGACTGGTAGTGGGGATGAAGCTGAGCCTGGGGCTGAGACTGGGGCTGGGGATGAGGCTGAGTCTGGAGCTGGGGATGAGGCTGAGACTGGGGATAAGGCTGCGGATGGGAATGAGGCTGAAACTGAGACTGGAGTAGGCTCTGGAGCAGGCTCAGGAGCCATGGCAGTGCCAGTGGAGGACATGGGCATCATAATAGGGGTGGGGTCTGGGTGAAAGTCTGGGGAAAGGACCGTTGGTGGCTGAGCTTTAGCTGGAGACTGGGGCAAGAAAGGGGACTGCACCCTCCCAGGGGACCTCTTTGGGGACAGGGACTGGCCTGGCGCTCTGGATGAAGACACAGCATCAGGATTGGGCTTCAGGCCAAGGGGTGGAAGGGGGGTCTGGGGTTTGGGCTGGATCAGGGGCTTGGAGTTGCGGCGTACAGGAGGTATAGGCTTGGGCTTGGGAGGCAGAGGGGGCAGCTCTGCTGGCTTCCCTGGGGGAGGGGCTGGTGATGGAGACATCTGAGGCTGGGGCTTGGGCTGCTGTGTAGTGGGGGCAGGGGTTGGGTGGGAGACAGGGGCAGCAGCTGGGACTCGGGGTGAGACAGGGGCAGGGACTGAGACAGGGGCAGCAGCTGGGGCAGGGACTGAGACAGGGGCAGCAGCTGGGGCTGGGGCTGGGGGTGAGACAGGGGCAGGGACTGAGACAGGGGCAGCAGCTGGGACTGGGGCTGAGACAGGGGCAGCAGCTGGGACTGGGGCTGAGACAGGGGCAGCAGCTGGAACTGGGGCTGGGGCAGGCTTTTGCACTGGGGAAGGGATAGGCTTTGGTACTTGAGCAGAGGTCATCTTTACCATCGCAGGAGGGGGTGGCTTTGGTGGAGGGGAAGAGGATTTCTTTTGCACTGGGGCAGGGGCTGGCCTAGAGACCGGAGCAGAGTATGGTTTTGCCACTGGAGTGGAGGCTTGCTTTTGAATGGGGATGGTGGCCGCTCTTAAAACCGGAGGGGACACCTTGGGCGCTAACTCTGCTGGAGGCTCCACACTCTGTGGTTGAGTGAGCTGGGCCTGCACTGCACCCCCTAAAGGTAGGACACAGAACAGTATCATGTTATAATACATACTGGAAAATACAATACAAAACACAAAATAAAGAAAAACCCTGACAAATACCAAAAAGCTTTTGTTTATAATCTTTCTAAATCAAGTGTATGGAGACAGACAGGCAGACAGACAGACAGACAGACAGACAGACAGACAGACAAACAGGCAGACAGGCAGACAGGCAGACAGACAGACAGACAGGCAGACAGACAGGCAGACAGACAGACAGACAGACAGACAGGCAGGCAGACAGGCAGACAGACAGGCAGACAGACAGACAGGCAGACATCACTAGTCTCAGCAAGGGAATAGAGTCAATGTATTGGAGGGTTAAGAGGGTTAGAGGCTGAGGGTTGTGGTGTGGCCAGCAGGGGGAACCTGCAGGTTGTGGTGTGGATCAACATAACAGGGGGATTGACCAGATCAACATGGTGGTTAGCCAGCCCTATGGGATCAATAGTCTTATGTTCATCAATGTATGTCATAAACATCCCAATGGTTGCTTGTGACTCAAATAAGACTTAGACATAATTAAAACATCATTACTGTATGTATTACTGCACTATGTAATACAGTACTATGTAATACAGTACTATGTATTACTGCACTATGAATTACAGTACTATGAATTACTGCACTATGAATTACTGTATTATTTATTACTGCACAATATATTACTGCACTATGTACTACTATAAGCATTACCACACTATGAATTACTGTACTACGAATTACTGAACAATGTATTGCTGCACTATGTATTTCTGTACTATGTATAACTGCACTATGCATTTCTGCGCTTTATATTACTGTATGTATTACTGGACCATGTATTACTGTACTATGTATTAATGTACAATGTATTGCCGCACTATGTATTGCTGTACTATGCATTACCGCATTATGTATTACTGTACTATTTATTTCTGCACTATGTATTACTGTATGTGTTAATGTACTATGTATTACTGTATGTATTACTGCACTATTACTGTACTATGATTTACTGCAATCTGTGTTATTATATATATTACTGTACTATGTATTACTGCACCATGTATTACCGCATTGTGTTACCGTACTATGTATTTCTGCACTATGTATTACCGTACCATGTATTACTGCACTATTACTGTACTATGTATTACTGTACTATGTATTTCTGCACTTTATATTACTGTATGTATTACTGTACTATGTATTACTGGACCATGTACTATGCATTACTGCACTATGATTTACTATATGTATTACTGTACTATGTATTACTGCAATCTGTGTTATTATGTGTTACTGTACTATTTATTACCGCACTATGTATTACTGCACCATGTATTACTGTACTATGTACTGCTCTACTATGTGTTACTGTATGTATTATTAAAGTATCTTTTACTGTACAGTCATGGCCAAATGTTTTGAGAATGACACAAATATTAGTTTTCACAGTCTGCTGCCTCAGTTTGTATGATGGCAATGTGCATATACTCCAGGATGTTATGAAGAGTGATCAGATGAATTGCAATTAATTGCAAAGTCCCTCTTTGCCATGCAAATGAACTGAATCCCCCAAAAACATTTTCACTGCATTTCAGCCCTGCCACAAAAGGACCAGCTGACATCATGTCAGTGATTCTCTCGTTAACACAGGTGTGAGTGTTGACGAGGACAAGGCTGGAGATCACTCTGTCATGCTGATTGAGTTCGAATAACAGACTGGAAGCTTCTAAAGGAGGGTGGTGCTTGGAATCATTGTTCTTCCTCTGTCAGTCATGGTTACCTGCAAGGAAACATGTGCCGTCATCATTGCTTTGCACAAAAAAAGGGCTTCACAGGCAAGGATATTGCTGCCAGTAAGATTGCACCTTAATCAACCATTTATCGGATCATCAAGAACTTCAAGGAGAGCGGTTCAATTGTTGTGAAGAAGGCTTCAGGGCGCCCAAGAAAGTCCAGCAAGCGCCAGGACTGTCTCCTAAAGTTGATTCAGCTGCGGGATCGGGGCACCACCAGTACAGAGCTTGCTCAGGAATGGCAGCAGGCAGGTGTGAGTGCATCTGCACGCACAGTGAGGCGAATACTTTTGGAGGATGGCCTGGTGTCAAGAAGGGCAGCAAAGAAGCCACTTTTCTCCAGGAAAAACATCAGGGACAGGCTGATATTCTGCAAAAGGTACAGGGATTGGACTGCTGAGGACTGGGGTTAAGTCATTTTCTCTGATGAATCTCCTTTCCGATTGTTTGGGGCATCCGGAAAAAAGCTTGTCCGGAGAAGACAAGGTGAGTGCTACCATCAGTCCTGTGTCATGCCAACAGTAAAGCATCCTGAGACCATTCATGTGTGGGGTTGCTTCTCAGCCGAGGGAGTGGGCTCACTCACAATTTTGCCTAAGAACACAGCCATGAATAAAGAATGGTACCAACACATCCTCCGAGAGCAACTTCTCCCAACCATCCAGGAAGCACCTTGCCATAAGGCAAAAGTGATAACTAAGTGGCTCGGGGAGCAAAACATCAATATTTTTGGTCCATGGCCAGGAAACTCCCCAGACCTTAATCCCATTGAGAACTTGTGGTCAATCCTCAAGAGGCGGGTGGACAAACAAAAACCCACAAATTCTGACAAACTCCAAGCATTGATTATGCAAGAATGGGCTGCCAGTCAGTCAGTATGTGGCCCAGAAGTTAATTGACAGCATGCTAGGGTGGATTGCAGAGGTCTTGAAAAAGAAGGGTCAACACTGCAAATATTGACTCTTTGCATCAACTTCATGTAATTGTCAATAAAAGCCTTTGACACTTATGAAATGCTTGTAATTATACTTCAGTATTCCATAGTAACATCTGACAAAAATATCTAAAGACACTGAAGCAGCAAACTTTGTGGAAATTAATATTTGTGTCATTCTCAAAACTTTTGGCCTCGACTATGTATTACTGTACTATGAATTACTGTATTACTGTACTATGTACTGCTGTATGTAGTATTGTAATATGTATTATTGTATTATGTATGACTGTACTATGTACTACTATGTATTATTCTAGAATTATAACTATTTATTACTGTACTATGAATTAACGTATGTATTAAGGTACTATGTATTACCATACTATATTTTACTGTATGTATTACTGTATGTATTACTGTACTCTATTACTGTACTTTGTATTACTGAATGTAGTACTATGTATGTATTGCTCTACTATGTATTACTGTATGTATTACTATAGTATGTATTACTGCAAGAATTATTGTACTACATATTATTGTTTGTATTTCTCTACTATTTATTTCTGTACCATATATTGCTTTATGTATTACTGTACTATGTATCTGTATTTACCATACTATTTTTTACTGTACTATATATTACTGTAGGTATTACTGTAGTATGTATTACTTTATGTCTTACTTTACTACGTATTACGGTACTATGTATTATTGTATGTATTACTCTACAATGTTTAACTGTACTATGTATTACTTTATATATGTACTATGTATTACTGTACTATGTGTTACAGTATAATATATTGTTGTATGTATTACTGTACTATGTATTATTGTGTGTTTAACTGTACTATGTATTACTGTACTTTGTATTAATTCATGTATTACGATACTACGTATTATTGTATGTATTACTGTACTACGTATTATTGTATGTATTACTGTACACTACCAGTCAAAAGTTTTACTACATTGTAGAATAATAGTGAAGACTTCAAAACTATGAAATAACACATGGAATCATGTAGTAACCAAAAAAGTGTTACACAAATCAAAATACATTTTATATTTGAGATTCTTCAAACAGCCACCCTTTGCCTTGATGACAGCTTTGCACACTCTTGGCATTCTCTCAACCAGCTTCATGAGGTAGTCACCTGGAATGCATTTCAATTAACGGGTGTGCCTTCTTAAAAGTACATTTGTGGAATTATGGCAAGAACAGCTCAAATAAGCAAAGAGAAATGACAGTCCGTCATTACTTTAAGACATAAAGGTCAGTCAATCTGGAAAATGTCAAGAACTTTGAAAGTTTCTTCAAGTGCAGTCACAAAAACCATCAAGCGCTATGATGAAACTGGCTCTCATGAGGACCACTGCTACCCAGAGTTACCACTGCTGCGGAAAATAAGTTCATTAGAGTTACCAGCCTCAGAAATTTCAGCCCAAATAAATGCTTCAACATCAACTGTTCAGGGGAGACTGTGTGAGTCAGGCATTCATGGTTGAATTGCTGGAAAGGAACCACTACTTGAATTAATATTTTTATTTAACCTTTATTTAAGTCAGTTAAGAACAAATTCTTATTTACAATGACGACCTACTGGGAACAGTGGGTTAACTGCCTTGTTCAGGGTCAGAATGACAAATTTGTACCTTGTCAGCTCAGGGATTTGATCCAGCAACCTTTCGGTTACTGGCCCAACGGTCTAACCACTAGGCTACCTGCCACCCCTACTAAAGGACACCAATAATAATAAGAGACTTGCTTGGGCCAAGAAACACGAGCAATGGACATTAGAACGGTGGAAATCTGTCCTTTGGTCCGGAGTCCAAATTGGAGATGTTTGGTTCCAACCGCCATGTCTTTGGGATCTCCGCATGTGTGGTTCCCACTGTGAAGCATGGAGGAGGAGATGTCATGATGTGGGGGTGCTTTGCTGGTGACACTGTCTGTGATTTATTTAGAATTCAAGACAAACTTAACCAGCATGGCTACCACAGCATTTTGCAGCAATACGCCATCCCATCTGGTTTGGGCTTAGTGGGACTATCATTTGTTTTTTAACAGGACAATGACCCAACACACCTCCAGGCCGTGTAAGGGCTATTTTACCAAGAAGGAGAGTGATGGAGTGCCGTGTCAGATGACCTGGCCTCCACAATCACCCGACCTCAACCAAATTGAGATGAGTTGGACCGCAGATGAAGGAAAAGCAGCAAACAAGTGCTCAGCATACGTGGGAACTACTTCAAGACTGTTGTAAAAGCATTCCAGGTGAAGCTGGTTGAGAGAATGCCAAGAGTGTTCAAAGCTGTCATCAAGGCGCAGGTTGGCTATTTGAAGAATCTCAAATATAAAATATATTATTAATTGTTTAACACAATTTTGGTTACTAGATGATTCCATATGTTATTTCATAGTTTTGATGTCTTCTCTCTCTAAAAAAAAGATTAAAATACACCGGTGACTGTAAAGCAATGCAAACATATGCAAAGACACATGAATACACACACGATAACATACGCACTATACACACACGTACACATTCATTTTGTGTTGTAGATATGTTGTAGTAGAGTAGGGCACACATCTAATGTGTTGCGAAATCTGTTGTGAATGTATTGTAATGTTTTTAAATTGTATAACTGCCTTAATTTGGCTGGACCCCAGGAAGAGCCTTGGCAGAAACTAATGGGGATCCATAATAAACCCCAGGAAGAGTAGCTGCTGCCTTGGCAGGAACTAATGGGGATCCTTAATAAACCCCAGGAAGAGTAGCTGCTGCCTTGGCAGGAACTAATGGGGATCCATAATAAACCCCAGGAAGAGTAGCTGCTGCCTTGGCAGGAACTAATGGGGATCCATAATAAACCCCAGGAAGAGTAGCCGCTGCCTTGGCAGGAACTAATGGGGATCCATAATAAACCCCAGGAAGAGTAGCTGCTGCCTTGGCAGGAACTAATGGGGATCCTTAATAAACCCCAGGAAGAGTAGCTGCTGCCTTGGCAGGAACTAATGGGGATCCATAATAAACCCCAGGAAGAGTAGCTGCTGCCTTGGCAGGAACTAATGGGGATCTATAATAAATACAAAACACCCTGAACAATCAACTCTTTTGGATATTATTTTAACATCACAAGTACAGTATAAAGCCAATGGAATCAGTGACCATTGTCCCATTTCCTGCATTAGAGATACACATTATTATAAAGAGACATTTTAGAACTTTCACTGAGCAAAATTTCCTGGTTGACCTGGGGATGACCTGGGGAGGGTGTGTCTTCAATCTCTGATTCAGATCCTTAAATGTTTTACCTCTCTGTTTAACTCTGTTGTAGATAAGCATGATCCATATAAGAGATTAAGGGTAAAGGACAGATCTAACCCATGGTTCACGTATGAATTGTCTAAAAGTTTTCCTGTAAGAAACTTAGCTAGGGCTAAGGCTAGATTGAATTGTGTATCTGAAAGTGGTGGAAATCCTGTTCAATTCTTGAAAGTGGTCAAGTCTTTGATAAATAAACTCTCCCCCCCCCCCCTCCATTTGTGGTATTTTTGATAAGCATTTATCCTAAGCTGGCCATCTGTTTGAAAGAATGGTTTCTGAAAATACCTCAAATTCCGCTAGGAAGTCCTTTACTCACCTCTAAAAAGATAGCTGAGAATAATGCCCCTCCACTCACTATTTTCCATTTGAAACATTTCAATGATGTACTAAGTGCTATCCATGATCTGGAAGTTGGAACATATCCTCCCCTTTAGATAATTACCATCCGATGTCTAAACTATCATGCCTTGCAAAAATATTAGAAACACTGGCAAACTCTCAGCTAAGAACTTTTTAACTTCAAATTATACTCTTAATGTGCACCAGTCTGGTTTTAGACCTGGACAGCACTGTTTCAGCTGCTATGCTTGTCTTAAATGATGTATTAAATAGCTTAGATCATAGGAATCACTGTGCTGACATATTTATAAACCTATCCAAGGCTTTTGATACTGTCGACCATCCCCTACTCATTCAAAGGTTGTCTGAAATGGGCCTCGAACAGGTTTTTTGCAAGTGGTTTGGGAACCGTCTGTCAGATAAGGCTGCGGTCCCCAACCCCCGGGCCACGGACCGGTACCGGTCCGTGGGTCATTTGGTACCGTGCCGCAGAGAAAGAATAAATAACTTACATTATTTCCGTTTAAAATATATATATATATATATTTTATTTTTTATTATCTGAGTCTGAACTATGTTTTATTTTGAAAAATGACCGGATTCCCTCTGTTACATCTGTCTATGACCCACTTGTGTCATTCACAGGGAAATGCTGGCTAGCCGAAAAACACCACCGGAACTTAACAGCGTATTGAATGATGTCGTTAAAGTTATTAACCCCATCAAAGCACACGCCCTTAACCAGCGCCTGTTCGAGCAGCTTTGTGAGGAGATGAACGCGGAGCACAGACACCTTCTCTTATACATAGAAATAACATGGTTATCCCGAGGGAGATCGCTGGCCAGACTGTTTGAATTACGAGAGCCGCTGCAGAGATTTCTCTCAGAAAAAAAGTCACCGCTGGCAGCACATTTCAGTGATGAGGAATGGGTCGCAAAACTCGCTTACTTGTGCGACATATTCAACCTGCTCAATGAACTCAATCGGTCACTTCAGGGGAAAATGACAACTGTCTTCAAGTTGGCAGATAAATTAACTGCATTTAAAGCCAAACTGTATTTGTGGGGACGGCGCGTTAACAGAGTTATATTTGACATGTTTCAAACATTCGCGGGGATTTTGGAAGAGACTGAGCCTTCATTGTCCCAGCTGGTGCACGATCACCTGTCTTTGCTTTTAAAAGAGTTTGAGCGCTACTTCCCAACCACAAAAGACCCACGAACCGCCAAGGAATGGATCCGCGACCCATTTGTCAACAAACCAGGTGAATCCAGCATGTCTATGCAAGAAGAAGATCAACTGCTGGAGATCGCAAGTGACGGCGGCCTTAAAAGTATGTTCAAGACAACAACTCTGCCGGTGTTCTGGATTAAAGACACGGCAGAATACCCTCAGATCGCCACAACAGCACTGAAAACCCTGTTGCCATTTCCAACATCCTATTTGTGTGAAGTGGGATTTTCTGCAGTGACAGCAACCAAAACCAAATGACAGAGTAGACTGGACATAAGCAACACACTTCGGGTGTCATTGTCTCCCATTACCCCTAGATGGGACCGTCTCGTTGCAGAGAGACAAGCTCAGTGCTCCCACTGATTTAGCGTTATGGTGAGTTGTATTTTTCATGAACTTTATATTTGTTTTTGTGTTGCATCTTATTTTTAAGGCATGTTTAAACGTTACCATAGCAACCAGAGAGTGTTAGGGGCAGAGAGGATGTTACTCATGTTATGTTGTTGGTGCGATGTTAAGAGGACGCTGCTAATAAAGTTGCATACGAGTACACAGTGGATTCACGTTTATTATTATTATTATATTGTCACGTTCTGACCTGTAAAGGTGTGATGTGTTAGTGTTTAGTTTGGTCAGGACGTGGCAGGGGGTATTTGTTTTATGTGGTTCAGGGTGGTTGTGTGTATGTGTCCATGTAGAGAGGGGTATTTGATTTATTAATCCAGGGTTTTGGTTATTGTTCTATGTTAGTTTATTTCTATGTTCTGTCTAGTCATTTGTATTTCTATGTTTAGTTAATTGGTGTTGGCCTTCAGTTGGAGGCAGCTGTCTATTGTTGCCTCTGATTGAAGGTCCTATAATTAGGGGGTGTGTTTGTATGGTGGGTAGTTGTATTCTGTTTTGTGCTTGTCACCTGACAGAACTGTTAGTGTCGTTTCTGTTAATTGTATACGTGTTTATTTTGTTTCTCCTTCTTATATATTAAAAAGAGAAGATGAGTATACACTTCCCTGTTGTGTCTTGGTCCTCCACACACACGACACTCGTTACAGAACTACCCACCACAACCGGACCAAGCAACAGAAGAGGGAGCAGCCAAGGTAGCAGGAGGACTACAGGGAATCGTGGTCATGGGAGGAAATCCTGGCGGGAGAAGGTCCGTGGCGAAGGAACGGTGAGGACCGGGAGAAGTACGTTGGGACACGGCTAGCAAGGAAGCCTGAGAGGCAGCCCCAATAAAAAAAATTGGGGGGCACACAGGGTGGGTGGCTGGGCAAAGGATGCCCCTGAAGCCAACACCTCGTGCTTATTATGGGGAGCACATGGAGTGGAGAGCGTCGAAGTACGAAGAGGTACGCAAGATCTAGCCCATGCGCACGCACAGTCCGGTGCGTGTGATCTCAGCCCCAATTAAAGGCCGTACTAGAGTGGGCATCCAGCCTGGAAGGAGGATGCCAGCCCAATACGTCTGGCCACCGGTACACCTCAGAAGTCCAGGCTACAGGACACCTCCTCGACGCACGGTGACCATCAGGCCCCTGCATAGCCCAGTCCACCCTGTACCAGCACCCCGAACGTACAGGGCTACTACTGCCATCCAGCCAGGACGGGTTGTGCAGGAGGTGAGCTCGAGACTTCCAGTACTCACCCAAGGCCCGGTGTATCCTACTCCTGCTCCCCGCACAAGCCTACAGGTGTGTGTCCCTAGTCTGACTCCCCCGAAGCCAGCACCATGCACCAGGCTCCCAGTGCGGCAGCCCAGCCCAACTCGTCCTACTCTTGCCCCTAGCACTAGCCCTGAGGTACGTGGGCCTAGTCCGGCATCCCCTACGCCAGCCCCACGTACCAGGCCTTCAGTGCACGCGCCTCGCCCAGAGTGCCCAGCGACAGCGCCTAACCCAGAGTGCCCAGCGACAGCGCCTAACCCAGAGTGCCCAGCGACAGCGCCTAGCCCAGTCGGCACAGCGACAGCGTCTCGCCTAGAGTGCCCAGCGACAGCGCCTAACCCAGAGTGCCTGACGACAGTGCCTCAGCCCGAGTGTCCGGCACCTATGCCCGAGAGAGAGTCGCCCTCCAGTCCGACGCAGCCAGAGTCGCCCTCCAGTCCGACGCAGCCAGAGTCGCCCTCCAGTCCGACGCAGCCAGAGTCGCCCTCCAGTCCGACGCAGCCAGAGTCGCCCGTAGCGAGGATCCCAAGTCCGAGGTTGACAAAGAGGGACCTCGCCCCAGAGTCTGCAAAGAAGAGGGGTGAGCAAGTGGCGGAGCGAGGGATACGTCCCGCTCCAGAGCCACCTCTGTAGGGACTAGTATGCGGGAAGGGGGGAGCGTTGCAGAGGTATTGTCGGTGACGGTGGCCGCCCTCCCTTCCCTCCCATATAAGCGGGGAATTTTTTAGTTTTCGGGTTTATTTTTGTATTTTCTTTTTGTTAGGTGCATCCGGGGTTTGCACCTTTGGGGGGGGGGGGGGGGGGGGGGGTACTGTCACATTCTGACCTGTAAAGGTGTGATTTGTTAGTGTTTAGTTTGGTCAGGACGTGGCAGGGGGTATTTGTTTTATGTGGTTCAGGGTGTATGTGTCCATGTAGAGAGGGGTATTTGATTTATTAGTCCAGGGTTTTGGTTATTGTTCTATGTTAGTTTATTTCTATGTTCTGTCTAGTCATTTGTATTTCTATGTTTAGTTAATTGGTGTTGGCCTTCAGTTGGAGGCAGCTGTCTATCGTTGCCTCTGATTGAAGGTCCTATAATTAGGGGTGTGTTTGTATTGTGGGTAGTTGTATTCTGTTTTGTGCTTGTCACCTGACAGAACTGTTAGTGTCGTTTCTGTTAATTTTGTTTCTCCTTCTTATATATTAGAAAGAGAAGATGAGTATACACTTCCCTGTTGTGTCTTGGTCCTCCACACACGACACTTGTTACATATATTTTAAAAATACCACCGTTTTTATGTCGGTCGAGTCATTTTATTTTGTGTATTTATCCGCCACACCTTAAAAGGCCGGTCCGTGAAAATATTGTCTGACATTAAACCGGTCCGTGGCCCAAAAAATGTTGGGGACCGCTGAGATAAGGCACAATGTGTGCTTTCTGATGGTGTGAAGTTACCTCAATATTACTAAAGGTGTCTTGCAGGGATCGAGTTTGGGACCTGTCCTCTTGTCACGTCCTGGCCAGTATAAGGGTTAATTGTTATTGTAGTTTGGTCAGGACGTGGCAGAGGGTATTTGTTTTATGTGGTTTGGGGTGGTGGTTTGGTAAAAGGGTGTTTGATTTAGTATTTCCGTGTTTTTGGGTTATGATCTATGTAATTCTATGTTTAGTCTAGGTAGTCTGTTTCTATGTAGAGTTAATTGGGGTGGACTTCCAATTGAAGGCAGCTGTGTGGTGTTGCCTTTGATTGGAAGTCCTATATTAGTTGGGTGTGTTTGTCTGTGTGTGTGTGGGAGATTGTTCTGTGTTTAGCCTTGTGCCTTGCCAGACTGTCTGTATATCGTTCGTTCACTTGTTTTGTTATTTTGGTGTTCATTTTGGGAAGTTAATAAACGTCAAGATGAGTTTACACATACCTGCTGCGTTTTGGTCCTCCATTACCGACGACAACCGTGACACCTCTTTACTAATTAGATAAATAATGTTAGTCTATCTGTAAAAACCTGTAACATTCATCTGTATGCAGATTACTGGTATGTATGCCATTGCCCTTATGGCTGACCAGGCTATGTTGGAGCTGAAATCTGATTTTGTTGCCTTGCAGAAAGTCCTGGTTGATTTAAAATTGGTACTTAATGCAGGAAAAACTAAATGTATGTTTTCTAATTCTCATAGAAATATTTCAGATGGCTTAAACATTTATGGTTCTTTCTTTACTTTGCTGACTATTGTCCCCATGGGGACCTTTTGTTGCAGTAACATGTACATGTTTAATTAAAGTGGCATTTAAATACAGCAGACCACAAATTGACAATACAAAATTCCTAAGTTACATACAGTGCACTTTTGCGTGCGTCCTCCGAAACACGACCCTGCCAAGCCGTACTACTTCTTTACACACTCCTCGCTTAAACCGGAAGCCAGCTTACCAATGTGTCGCAGGAAACACGTACACCTGGCGACCGAAGTCAGCTTGCATGCGCCTGGCCCGCTGCAAGGAGTCGCTAGAGCCCGACAGGACAAGTACATCCCGGCCGGCCAAACCATTGCCTAACCAGGACGACGCTGGGCCAATTGTGCACCGCCTCATGGGTCTCCCGGTCATGGCCAGCTGTGAAACAGCCTGGGATCAAACCCGGGTCTGTAGTGATGCCTCAAGCACTGCGATGCAGTGCATTTGACCGCTGCGCCACTCAGGAGGCCAGCCTGAGATTTCTAACTGGCCAAACACTTGGCCTGAACCTGAGTGGTTTCTACAGCAACACCATTACGGTCTAGGATGTAAAGTAAACAACCTTGAGATTGGCGCCACTGTCCGGGGTTCTTGGTTGGCTCTGCCACTTCCTTCTGAAACAGACAGAGACATGAACAGACATCATGACAGGTAGCACGGGTATAGTTACATGGTGGAATAGCTCAGGTATCAGCAACATAATCAGCAGTACAATACAGGTCTGTGACAGCTGTAACACATTAAACATTGATTACAGTTTTCCTGGATTGCTAAGACTCTTTTAATGAACTGGGATCCACTTGATCCCCATCAGAACCTACTGAGCACAACAGTATTATTTTTAGCTAAAGTGTAAGCAATTTCTCATTGCTTTCACACACAATGCAAACGCTAAGCAAATTTTTGCAAAACAGTAAGCACTCCAAAAAACGCAAAAGCTGATACAAATTACTGCGCATGTGCAAAACTTATTTACCCAATTGTTCAATCAGACCTTATTCATGCATAAAAGAGGCCACCTCTGAATTGCTTTTTGCAAGAATGGACCAAGTAAGAGGCCAAGGATAAGGAGAGGTAGAGGGGCCCTTAGAGGAAGAAAGTTCAGCTCTAAGTTCAAATGGAAAAAGTTCAAGAAAAGCCTTTTGTTTCTGGATATTCATGCTCTTTAGTGACATTCTTTCTGCATTGGTCATCTTTGGTCAAAATAATTTTAGGAAAAAGTAATATAGCCCATGCTGTGATAATATTTTTACTGCCCATTATGGTGCATACTATAATTATATACTAAGCTATATGGAATTGTTTTAATAAGGTCATACCAAGGATAATGTAGCTGTTTGATTTTTAAAACCCCGTGAAAAAAAAAATATATATATACACACACACACACACACATACACACACATACACACACACACACACACACACACACACACATACAGTACCAGTCAAAAGTTGACACCTACTCATTCAAGGGTTTTTCTTATTTTTTTCTTAATTTTCTACATTGTTGAATAATAGTGAAGACATCAACACTATAAATAACACATATGGAATCATGTAGTAACCAAAAAAGTGTTAAACAAATAAAATATAATTTATATTTGAGATTCTTCAAAGTAGACACCCTTTGCCTTGATGACCTGCTTTGCACATTCTTGGCATTCTCTCAACCAGCTTCATGAGGTAGTCACCTGGAATGCATTTCAATTAACAGGTTGCCTTGTTAGAAGATAATTTGTGGAATTTCTATCCTTCTTAATACGTTTGAGTGAATCACTTGGTTGTGCCAAGGTAGAGGTGGTATACAGAAGATGGTCTTTTACCAAATAAGGCTAAGTCCATATTATGGCAAGAACAGCTCAAATAACCAGAGAGGAACAGTCCATCATCACTTTAAGACATGAAGGTCAGTCAATCTGGAAAATTAAGAACTTTTAAAGTTTCTTCAGGTGCAGTCGCAAAAACGATCAAGCGCTATGATGAAACTGGCTCTCACGAGGACTGCCACAGGAAAGGAAGACCGAGTTACCTCGGCTGCAGAGAACAAGTTCATTAGAGTTACCAGCCTGAGAAATTGCTGCCCAAATAAATGCTTTACAGAGTTCAAGTAACAGACACATCTCAATCTCTCAAGAAACACGAGCAATGGACATTAGACCGGTGGAAATCTGTCCTTTGGTCTGATGAGTCCAAATTTGAGATTTTTGGTTCCAACCACCATGTCTTTGTGAGACGTAGAGTAGCTGAATGGATGATCTCTGCATGTGTGGTTCCCACCGTGAAGCATTGAGGAGGAGGTGTGATTGTGTGTGGATGCTTTGCTGGTGACACTGTCTGTGATTTATTTAGAATGTAAGGCACACTTAACCAGCATAGCTACCACAGCATTCTGCAGTGATACGCCATCCCATCTGGTTTGTGCTTAGTGTGTCTATCATTTGTTTTTCAAGAAGACAATGACCCAAAACACACCTCCAGGCTGTGTAAGGGCTATTTGACCAAGAAAGAGAGTAATAGAATTTTGCATCAGATGACCTGGCCTCCACAAACACCCGACATCAACCCAATTCAGATGGTTTGGGATGAGTTGGACCGCAGAGTGAAGGAAAAGCAGCCAACAAGTGCTCAGCATGTGTGTGAACTCCTTCAATACTGTTGTAAAAGCATTCCAGGTGAAGCTGGTTGAGAGAATGCCACGAGTGTGCAAAGCTGTCATCAAGGCAAAGGGTTTACCACTATTTTGGTTACTACATGATTCCATATGTGTTATTTCATAGTTTTGATGTCTTCACAATTATTCTACAAAGTTGAAAATGGTACAAATAAAAGAAAAACCCTTGAATGAGTAGGTGTGTCCAAACTTTTGACTGGTACTGTATATATTTCATGAAAACATTTTTGGGGCCTTACTGCTATTAGCCCTTACAAACACAGTGAATAACTTATATTCACTACATGGAACAACAGATAGTCCCCCCCAAAAAAATCTAAAGGAAGTTTATTCTGAAGTGTCTTTCCTATATCTGAGCAATATAAGAAAGATCAAGAAACATTTGTTATTTTTTTTACATGTATTTAGCCCCATTTTTTGGCACTAAACAGTGCCTTCAGAAAGTATTCAGACCATTGATTTTTTCAACATTGTTGTGTTACAGCCTTATTCTAAAATGGATTAAATAAAAAAAATCCTCATCAATCTACACACAATACCCCATAATGACAAAAGGGAAACAGGTTTTTAGAAATTTTGGCAAATATATTAAATTAAAAAAAATCAAAATGTGTTATTTACGTAAGTATTCAGAGCCTTGAGTATCAACTTCAACTTGATTGGAGTCCACCTGTCATACATTTCATTGATTGGACATGATTTGGAAAGGCACACACCTGTCTATATAAGGTCGCACAGTTGACAGTGCATGTCAGAGCAAAAACCAAGCCATGAGGTCGAAGGAATTGTCTGTAGAGCTCCGAGACAGGATTGTGTCGCGGCACAGATCTGGTGAAGGGTACTAAATATCTGCAGCATTGAAGGTCCCCAAGAACACAGTGTTCTCCATCAATCTTAAATGGAAGAAGTTTGGAACCACCAAGACTCTTCCTAGAGCTGGCCGCTCAGCCAAACTGAGCATTCGGGGGAGAAGGGCATTGGTCAGGGAGGTGATCATGGTCACTTTGACAGAGCTCCAGAGTTCCTCTGTGGAGATCGGAGAACTTT
Source organism: Salmo salar (assembly GCF_965601325.2). Classification (NCBI taxonomy): domain Eukaryota; kingdom Metazoa; phylum Chordata; class Actinopteri; order Salmoniformes; family Salmonidae; genus Salmo; species Salmo salar. The sequence goes on from NC_138302.1 coordinate 106,938,626, forward strand.
CCAGAAGGACAGCCATCTCTGCAGCACTCCCCCAATTAGGCCTTTATGGTAGAGTGGCCAGACGGAAGCCACTCCTCAGTAAAAGGCCCATGACAGCTCACTTGGAGTTGGACCAAAAGGCACCTAAAGGACTCTCAGACAATGAGAAGCAAGATTCTCTGGTCTGATGAAACCAAGATTGAACTGGTTGGCCTGAATGCCAAGCGTCACATCTGGAGGAAATCTGGCACCATCCCTACGTCGAAACATGGTGGTGGCTGCATGAAGCTGTGGGGACGTTTTTCAGCGGCGGTGACTGGGAGACTAGTCAGGATCGAGGCAAAGATGAACGGAGGCGAATGTTCACCTTCCAACAGGACAACGACCCTAAGCACACAGCCAAGACAACACAGGGGTGCTTTCGGGACAAGTTTTTGAATGTCCTGAGTGGGACAGCCAAAGCCCGGACTTTTCAGGAGAGACCTGAAAATAGCTGTGCAGCAAAGCTCCCCATCCAACCTGACAGAGCTTGAGATGATCTGCAGAGAAGAATGGGAGAAACTCCCCAAATACAGGTGTGCCAAGCTTGTAGCGTCATACCCAAGAAGACCCGATGCTGTGTTTGCTGCCAAAGGTGATTCAAAGTACTCAGTAAAGGGTCTGAATACTTATGTAAATGGTATATTTCCAGGTTTGTTTATTTTATAAATTCGCAAACATTTTCTTTAAATCTGTTTTTGCTTTGTCATTATAGGGTATTGTGTGTAGATTGATGAGGGGAAAAAACAATTTAATCAATTTTAGAATAAGGCTGTAACGTAGCAAAACGTGGAAAAAGTCAAGGGGTCTGAAAACTTTCCGAAGGCACTGTATACTTCCATTAATTTTATTCAACTGGTACTGGGGGACCTTCAGATGAGTGTTGTGAGGCCTATGGGCATCCTAGAGCAAAATAACCGACACGTGTTTGTGAGAGTCTCACCTTTCCACAGAGGGAAAAGCCCAAACTGGTGTAGCCCAAACTGTTCATATGCTACAGACCGGCTGTACCAACTTCACACGCTTGTAGGGGTCTTATAGCAAAATGTAGGCCAAACCATTCGGACGCTACAGACGATTTTGTGGGATATCTCATGGTCTGACAAACACAACTTTTACCGCGGAAGTGCGACATCGGCAGATGTGGTGGATTGAGACACATCCAATTAAAAAAAACATCTCTAGCTTAAACTGACAGATTTTTATGGGAATTGTTGTATTATGCTAATTGGATTTTTGCGGGAGCCCAGACATCAACTATAGGGGTTTAATGCATTTTGCAAATGAAGTGGGTTATTTTGGCCACCGTGTTTCAGTTTGGGGCTGCGTGTTAATTGTTTTGAAAAAGTGAATTCTGATTGGACAAATGTACTCAAGCAATTGAGAAAAACTGTAACATATAAGGCTGTTGACAAATAAAGACAAACATGACAGAATGTACAATGAGAAAGGACTGATAATGAGTCTTCCCACCAGGGGGCGACGTGAGCAAAGACAAACTGTTCTGAAAACAACATGACAGCAAAGATCAAACTTCATCTGCATTTCACTCCTCACATCTTTAACCTTCAACTCAGATATAGTGTCTATTGAGGGATGCAGATACACAGTAGAGATAGCTTCCTTACCGGTCTCTGGACAGGACAGTGATAGCTTCCTTACCGGTCTCCGGACAGGACAGTGATAGCTTCCTTACCGGTCTCCGGACAGGACAGTGATAGCTTCCTTACCGGTCTTTGGACAGGACAGTGATAGCTTCCTTACCGGTCTCTGGACAGGACAGTGATAGCTTCCTTACCGGTCTCTGGACAGGACAGTGATAGCTTCCTTACCGGTCTCTGGACAGGAGAGTGAGCGGTCGTCCTTGGCTGAGCCTGGTTCATCTTAGTCAGCACCAGATCAGAGATGAGCTGCCTGTCCTCTGCCTGGTGCTCTCCGATCAGCTGCATGGAGGAACCCACAACCTGGCAACCCAAAGGCACAGTATACAGCAGTTAGAACTACAACTAACCTGGCAACCCAAAGACACAGTATACAGTCGAGGCCAAAAGTTTGAGAATGACACAAATATTACATTTCCACAAAGTTTGCTGCTTCAGTGTCTTTAGATATTTTTGTCAGATGTTACTATGGAATACTGAAGTATAATTACAAGCATTTCATAAGTGTCAAAGGCTTTTATTGACAATTACATGAAGTTGATGCAAAGAGACAATATTTGAAGTGTTGACCCTTCTTTTTCAAGACCTCTGCAATCCGCCCTAGCATGCTGTCAATTAACTTCTGGGCCACATCCTGACTGATGGCAGCCCATTCTTGCCTAATCAATGCTTGGTGTTTGTCAGAATTTGTGGGTTTTGGGGCGACCAACCAGTGCTCCCGTACATTGGCTAACCGCGCTATCTGCATTGTGTCCCGCCACCCACCACCGGGCTATCTGCATTGTGTCCCGCCACCCATCACCTCCTCTTTTGCGCTACTGCTACTCTCTGTTCGTCATATATGCATAGTCACTTTAACCATGTACATACTACCTCAAATCAGCCTGACTAACCTGTGTTTGTATGTAGCCTCGCTACTGTATATAGCCTGTCTTTTTACTGTTATTTTATTTCTTTACTTACCTGTTCTTACCTAACACCTTTTTTGCTCTATTGGTTAGAGCCTGTAAGTAAACATTTCACTGTAAGGTCTACACCTGTTGTATTCGGCGCATGTGACAAATAAACTGATTTGATTTTGTTTGTCCACCCACCTCTTGAGGATTGACCACAAGTTCTCAATGGGATTAAGGTCTGGGGAGTTTCCTGGCCATGGACCCAAAATATCGATGTTTTGTTCCCCGAGCCACTTAGTTATCACATTTGCCTTATGGCAAGGTGCTCCATCATGCTGGAAAAGGCATTGTTCGTCATCTAACTCTTCCTGGATGGTTGGGAGAATTTGCTCTCCTTGTCTTCTCCGGACAAGCTTTTTTCCGGATACCCCAAACAATCGGAAAGGGGATTCATCAGAGAAAATGACAGTCCTGGCGCTTGCTGGACTTTCTTGGGCGCCCTGAAGCCTTCTTCACAACAATTGAACCGCTCTCCTTGAAGTTCTTGATGATCCGATAAATGGTTGATTTAGGTGCAATCTTACTGGCAGCAATATCCTTGCCTGTGAAGCCCTTTTTGTGCAAAGCAATGATGACGGCACGTGTTTCCTTGCAGGTAACCATGGTTGACAGAGGAAGAACAATGATTCCAAGCACCACCCTCCTTTTGAAGCTTCCAGTCTGTTACTCTTTCTCAATCAGCATGACAGAGTGATCTCCAGCCTTGTCCTCGTCAACACTCACACCTGTGTTAACGAGAGAATTACTGACATGATGTCAGCTGGTCCTTTTGTGGCAGGGCTGAAATGCAGTGAAAATGTTTTTTGGGGATTCAGTTCATTTGCATGGCAAAGAGGGACTTTGCAATTAATAGCAATTCATCTGATCACTCTTCATAACATTCTGGAGTATATGCACATTGCCATCATACAAACAGAGGCAGCAGACTTTGTGAAAATTAATATTTGTGTCATTCTCAAAACTTTTGGCCACGGCTGTACACCAGTTAGAACTAGAACCAAACTGGCAAACAAAATAAACAGTAAATTGAGTCCGGTATGGAGTCCGGCAGAATAAATAGTGGGGGTACTATGGAGTCCAGCAAAATAAATAGTGGGGGTACTATGGAGTCCAGCAAAATAAATAGTGGGGGTACTATGGAGTCCAGCAAAATAAATAGTGGGGGTACTATGGAGTCCAGCAAAATGAATAGTGGGGGTACTATGGAGTCCAGCAAAATGAATAGTGGGGGTACTATGGAGTCCAGCAAAATGAATAGTGGGGGTACTATGGAGTCCAGCAAAATGAATAGTGGGGGTACTATGGAGTCCAGCAAAATAAATAGTGGGGGTACTATGGAGTCCAGCAAAATGAATAGTGGGGGTACTATGGAGTCCAGCAAAATGAATAGTGGGGGTACTATGGAGTCCAGCAAAATGAATAGTGGGGGTACTATGGAGTCCAGCAAAATAAATAGTGGGGGTACTATGGAGTCCAGCAAAATAAATAGTGGGGGTACTATGGAGTCCAGCAAAATAACTAGTGGGGGTACTATGGAGTCCAGCAAAATAAATAGTGGGGGTACTATGGAGTCCAGCAAAATAAATAGTGGGGGTACTATGGAGTCCAGCAAAATGAATAGTGGGGGTACTATGGAGTCCAGCAAAATAACTAGTGGGGGTACTATGGAGTCCAGCAAAATAAATATTGGGGGTACTATGGAGTCCAGCAAAATGAATAGTGGGGGTACTATGGAGTCCAGCAAAATGAATAGTGGGGGTACTATGGAGTCCAGCAAAATAAATAGTGGGGGTACTATGGAGTCCAGCAAAATAAATAGTGGGGGTACTATGGAGTCCAGCAAAGCTAGGGAAGCTAAGCTTTCCCTAAAGTAAATTGAACTAAATTGCCAAAATGATATAGTCTAATTAGCTTACTCCTGTCTATACCGAAAAAAATACAATTATTCAAAATAGGCTACTACACCAGAAGGCATGATTTGGCCACATAGGATCATTAGCTTCTTTTATTTATTTATTTGTTGTGGATTGTTTTAAATCGCATAGCCTACAGTCGGAAGGGCCCGCAGTTTGGGCAGCATGTGCAGCAAATACCAAATAGATGATTTTTGAGTTACGGCTGTCAGTGAAAAGAAGAGAGACCCAGCCAGGGATATCGCAATATTTAAAAATACAATCGCAGAAAAACAGTTTAGAAAGCAAATGGCTATTGCTGTAAAGAGATGACAATGAAAAGACTCCAATCTGTCTTTTAGTTATCAAAATTAAATTTATTGAGCAAACAGTATCCTAAATTATTAGCACCAGCAGAGAACATCAGCCATATCCCCGGTGAGTGAGCATATTCACTGTCTTTCTTATGAGATTAGATTCAACTTTATTGTCATTGAACAAGTACAGTACCACGAAATGCAGTTAGCATCTGGTCAGAAGTGCAAATAAAAGAGTGCATAAAAATTACATTGTACTTAATTGTTTTACTTGTATGTTATTAAGTGGGATGTATAAATGTGCAATGACGGCAAATGGCAAATACAAATGACAAGTCTAAATGTGCAATGAAGGAACATTTAAAGTGCAAGGAGGCATGCAACTGAAATGCAGGGATAGCAGCAATGAGGTTACCGAGGTAGACATGTACAACTGAATAATGTCCTTAATCAGAATTTGCAAAGCAATGTCAGAGTCCAGTAGTACCGTAAACAGTGAAAAGGGAGTATTGCAACCAGGTCCCTGAGAGGCAGTACTCAGCGGTGGGCGGGTGGCTATGGCTAGTGCCGTGTCACAGAGTTCAGCAGGGTTACAGTAGCTGGAAAGAGACTGTTCTTGAGCCTGCTAGTGTGGGAACGTAAAGACCTGTACCGCCTGCCTGATGGTAGGAGGGAAAACAGTTTGTGGTATGGATGTGAAGGGTCCCTGATGATGCCGCGCGCCCTACGCAGACACCGCTTGCACTGGAGGTCTAGGATGGCAGGGAGCTGGGCACCAGTGATGTGCTGGGTCGTTTTCAACACCCGTTACAGCATCTTCCGGTCGACCACGGAGCATCCGGCAAACCACACGGTGACGCAGTTAGTCAGAATGCTCTCAACCGTGCAGTGGTAAAAGTTCACCAGGATCTTGGGAGACAGGCGGGCCTTCTTCAGCCTCCTCAAAAAGTACAGGTGCTGCTGTGCCTTTTTGACCAGGGTTGAGGTGTTGAGGGTCCAGGAGAGGTCATCAGAGATGTAGACACCCATGAATTTGAAGCTGGGCATACTCTCCACCTCAGTGCCATCAATGAGAACTGGGGCGTGGCTGCAGCTTTTAGACTTCCTGTAATCCACAATGAGCTCCTTGGTTTTCTTTGCATTGAGGGTCAGGTTGTTATCAGCACACCATGCAGCCAGGTGCTTGACCTCCTCCCTGTAGGCTGACTCATCATTGTCACTGATCAGGCCTACCACCGTGGTGTCATCTGCGAAGTTGACGGTGGTGTTGGAACCATGTACAGGAACGCAGTCGTAGGTGAAGAGGGAGTACAGGAGGGGGCTCAGCACGCAGCCCTGTGGCACACCGGTGTTCAGGTTCAGGGTTGAGGAAGTGAAGTTGTCTAACCTGACAGACTGGGGTCTGTTGGTTGGGAAGTCCAAAGCCCAGTTACAGAGAGAGGGGCTCATCCCTTGGTCATGGAGTTTGGTGACCAGCCTAGAGGGACTGACCGTACTGAATGCTGAGCTAAAGTCTATGAACAGTATTCTCACATAATGTAGGTGTTGGTTTTGTCCAGGTGGGTCAGGGCAGAGTGTAAAGCTGTGGAGATGGCGTCCTCTGTAGACCTGTTTGGTCTGTTGGCAAACTGGTGGGGATCCAGTGTTGGAGGGAGGCAGAGCTTAATAAGGTAGGCCAAAACCAGTCTTTCGAGGCACTTCATGATTGTGGGAGTGAGTGCAACAGGTCGGAAGTCATTCAGGCTTGATGCGGTCGACTGCTTCGGCACTGGCACAATGGTTGTGGCCTTGAAGCACGTGGACACAACCACCTGGGCCAGTGACAGGTTGAAAATGTCAGTGAAGACCTCGGCCAGCTGCCCAGCACATGCTCTGAGCACACGACCAGGGATGCCATCAGGACCAGCAGCCTTGCGTGCATTCACCCTGCTCAGTGCAGACAACACATCTGCGATGGATAGTCTGAAGGGGAGGTTGTCTGGGGGGAGCTCAGCTTTAATGGCTGGATCTTTGTTGACCCTGTCGAAGCTAGCATAGAACCTGTTTTACTCGTCGGTGATGGAGACGTCGCTGGCTGTGGGGGTAGGGTTTTTTGTCTGGTAGTCTGATGGCTTGGATGCCCTGCTACATGCGTCTAGGGTCGGAGTTGTTGTAGAAGTGCTCCTCAACCCGCAGTTTGTGGTCATGTTTAGCCATCTTAATGCCCTTTTTCAGGGGCCCTGGATGAGCTGTAGGCTTCCGCATCGCCGGATCTAAAAGCAGCGTTGCGTAGTCGGACCTCTCTGTTCATCCAAGGCTTCTGGTTGGGGAAGGTCTTTATTAGTTCATGGGTGGTGACATTGTTGATGCAGATGTAATCCAGAACGGAAGAAGCATATGTTTCAATGTCCGTATGGGAGTCAAGGGTGGCCTGAGTGGCAAACAATCTCCAGTCTGTGTGTTGAAACTGGTGCTGTAGTAATGAGTCTGACCCCTCTGGCCACACTTTCACTGTTCCTACTTCCCAAGTACTTACCCCTCATTAACCTGTTAGGGCTAGGGGGCAGTATTGACACGGCCGGATAAAAAACGTACCCGATTTAATCTGGTTACTACTGCCCAGTAACTAGAATATGCATATAATTATTGGCTTTGGATAGAAAACACCCTAAAGTTTCTAAAACTGTTTGAATGGTGTCTGTGAGTATAACAGAACTCATATGGCAGGCCAAAACCTGAGAAGATTCCATGCAGGAAGTGGCCTGTCTGACAAGTTGTGTTTCATCTTGGCTCTTTTTATTGAAGACTGAGGATCTTTGGTATAACGTAACACTTCCTACGGCTCCCATAGGCTCTCAGAGCCCGGGAAAAAGCTGAACGATATCGAGGCAGCCTCTGGCTGAAACACTTTATCGTGTTTGGCAAGTGGCCGATCAGAGTACTATGGGCTTAGGCGCGTGCCTGAGTCGACCCCATGCTTTATTTTCTTTCGTCTGTTTACCTAAACGCAGATTCCCGGTCAGAATATTATCGCTTTTTTATGAGAAAAATTGCATAAAAATTGATTTTAAACAGCGGTTGACATGCTTCGAAGTACGGTAATGGAATATTTAGAATTTTCTTGTCACGAATTGAGCCATGCTCGTCACCCTTATTTACCCTTTCGGATAGTGTCTTGCACGCCGCTATTTGGATATAACTATGGATTATTTTGAACCAAACCAACATTTGTTATTGAAGTAGAAGTCCTGGGAGTGCATTCTGACGAAGACAGCAAAGGTAATAACATTTTTCTTATAGTAAATCTGACTTTGGTGAGTGCTACATTTGCTGGGTGTCTAAATAGCTAGCCCTGTGATGCCGGGCTATCTACTGAGAATATTGCAAAATGTGCTTTCACCGAAAAGCTATTTTAAAATCGGACATATCGAGTGCATAGAGGAGTTCTGTATCTATAATTCTTAAAATAATTGTTATGCTTTTTGTGAACGTTTATCGTGAGTAATTTAGTAAATTCACCGGCAGTGTTCGGTGGGAATGCTAGTCACATGCTAGTCACATGCTAATGTTAAAAGCTGGTTTTTGATATAAATATGAACTTGATTGAACAAAACATGCATGTATTGTATAACATAATGTCCTAGGAGTGTCATCTGATGAAGATCATCAAAGGTTAGTGCTGCATTTAGCTGTGGTTTGGGTTTATGTGACATTATATGCTAGCTTGAAAAATGGGTGTGTGATTATTTCTGGCTCGGTACTCTCCTGACATAATCTAATGTTTTGCTTTCGTTGTAAAGCCTTTTTGAAATCGGACAATGTGGTTAGATAAAGGAGAGTCTTGTCTTTAAAATGGTGTAAAATAGTCATATGTTTGAAAAATTGAAGTTTTTGGATTTTTGAGGAATTTGTAATTCGCGCCACGCCCTATCATTGGATATTGGAGCGGTGTTCCGCTAGCAGAACATCTGGATGTAAGAGGTTAACCTGTTAGGGCTAGGGGGCAGCATTGACACGGCTGGATAAAAAACATACCCGATTTAATCTGGTTACCACTCCTACTCAGTAACTAGAATATGCATATACTTATTACATATGGATAGAAAACACCCTAAATTTTCTAAAACTGTTTGAATGGTGTCTGTGAGTATAACAGAACTCAAATGGCAGGTCAAAACCTGAGAGATTCCTTTACAGGAAGTGGCCTGTCTGACCATTTCTGGAACTTCTTTGCCATCTCTATCATTTACTAAGGATCTCTGCTCTAACGTGACACTTCCCACGTCGTCCATAGGCTCTCATAGCCCGGGAAAAAACAGAATGTCGTCATTCCAGCCCCAGGCTGAAACACATTATCGCCTTTCTCAAGTGGCCCATCAAGAGACACTAGCTTATGCGCGTGACCCCGACCGCCCCCGCCTTTGGGATTTTTTCCTCTGTTTGCCGAAAAGGAGATTCCCTGTCGGAATTTTACCGCTTTTCTACGAGAAAAATGACGTAAAAATTGATTTTAAACAGCGGTTGACATGCTTCGACGTACGGCAATTGAATACTTTGAATTTTATTGTCAGGAATTGCGCCAAGCGCGCGACACTTCTTTACTATTTCGGATAGTGTCTGGAACGCACGAACAAAACGCCGCTATTCGGATATAACGATGGATTATTTTGGACCAAACCAACATTTGTTATTGAAGTAGACGTCCTGGGTGTGCATTCTGACGAAGACAACAAAAGGTAATGACATTTTTATAATAGTAAATATGATTATGGTGAGTGCTAAACTTGCCGGGTGTCTAAATAGCGAGCCCGTGATGCCTGGGCTATATACTTAGAATATTGCAAAATGTGCTTTCACCAAAAAGCTATTTTAAAATCGGACATATCGAGTGCATAGAGGAGGTCTGTATCTATAATTCTTAAAATAATTGTTATGCTTTTTGTGAACGTTTATCGTGAGTAATTTAGTAAAATGTTAGCGAATTCCCCGTAAGTTTGCGGGGGGTATGCTAGTTCTGAACGTCACATGCTAATGTAAAAAGCTGGTTTTTGATATAAATATGAACTTGATTGAACAAAACATGCATGTATTGTATAACATAATGTCCTAGGGTTGTCATCTGATGAAGATCATCAAAGGTGAGTGCTGCATTTAGCTGTCTTCTGGGTTTTGGTGACATTATATGCTGGCTTGAAAAATGGGTGTCTGATTATTTCTGGCTTGGTACTCTGCTGACATAATCTAATGTTTTGCTTTCGTTGTAAAGCCTTTTTGAAATCGGACAGTGTGGTTAGATTAACGAGAGTCTTATCTTTAAATGGCTGTAAAATAGTCATATGTTTGAGAAATTGAAGTAATAGGATTTTGAAGATTTTGAAAATCGCGCCACAGGCTGGCAGTGGATGTTACGTAGGTGGGACGAATTCGTCCCGCCGGTCACATAGAGGTTAAGGACAAGTGTATCTTGAAAATGGTGTAAAATAGTTGTATGTTTGAGAAATTTGTATTATGAGATTTTGTTGTTTTGAATTTGCCGTCCTGATATTTCACTGGCTGTGTCCCGCAGGTGGGACGCTAGCGTCCCACGTAGCCCATAGAAGTTAACAAGTTTATGTGATAGATCTGTTCCTGGGGCCGTCGGATCCGATAATTAACTTCTCCTATTCTCTCCAGTACCTCATATGGTCCTTTCCATTTGGCTAGTAGTTTGCACTCTACCGTGGGGATCAGCACTAACACCTTATCTCCCTGTTGAAATTCCCTCAGGGTAGCCTGCCGGTTATAAGTGTGCCACTGGTGCTCTTGTGCTTGTCTAATGAGCTCGCTGACGACATTTACATTTTAGTCATTTAGCAGACGCTCTTATCGAGAGTGACTTACAGTAGTGAATGCATACATTTCATTTCATGCATTTTCTTTTTTTTTAATGTTTTTGTACTGGCCCCCCGTGGGAATCGAACCCACAACCCTGGCGTTGCACACGCCATGCTGGTGTTGCAAACACCATGCTCTACCAACTGAGCCACAGGGAAGACTACGGGCATGACTGTGGCTATCCTGTCTTGCATTGCCGTGACGTGCTCAATGACAATAGTATACGGGGTGGATTGGTGCTCCCAGGTTTCCCGGGCGATGTCTAAGATTCCCCAGGGGTGCCTCCCATATACCAGCTCAAAGGGAGAAACCCCAGCGAGGCTTGAGGAACCTCTCTAATGGCAAACATCAGATATAGCAACATGCAATCCCAGTTTTTCCCATCCTTATCGATTACCTTCCTGAGCATTGACTTCAGGGTACGGTTGAATCTCTCAACCAGCCCGTCCGTCTGAGGATGGTAAACTGATGTCCTCAACTGTTTCACCTGCCAGAATTTACAAAGGTCCGCCATAAGGCGGGACATAATGGGGGTCCCCTGGTCAGTTAGGATCTCCTTTGGAACCCCTACCCTGGTGAACAAGAGCACACACCTTGGCGATATTTTTGGAAGCCATCGTCCGAAGGGGAATGGCTTCTGGGTAGCGAGCGGCATAATCTAGAATAACCAGAATGTATTGGTGCCCTCTGGCGGATTTGGGTAGTGGGCCCACTATATCCATCGCTATCCTCTCAAATGGCGTTTCGATTATGGGGAGTGGCACTAACAGGCTTCTAACAGCTGGTCGGGGAGCTGTTAACTGGCACTCCGGGCACTCTCCACAATGCCGAGCGTCTTCAGCCTGAATTCCTGGCCAGTAAAACCTCCTTACAATCTGGTCTCGGGTTTTATCGATACCAAGGTGTCCACCCAGAATGTGCCCATGAGCTAGATCCAGTACTGTCCTCTGGTACCTGGTGGGGACCAACAACTGTTCCACCACATCAACCCCTATTTTTGAGATTCTGTACACCAAACCCTTTTTCATGATGAAGTGGGGAAAACTATTAGGCATCATCCCATCATTTATGGGAGTACCATCTACGACCTGCACGTCTGCTCTGGCTTGCTGCAGGGTTGGATCCTGGTTTTGGGCCGTTCCGAAATTAGTCAAGGACCCTGCCAGGTCTGCTGGTTCTAGATAATCGTCCTCTGGATTCAGATCGACCCCAGCCCCACTAGTACCGGGCTGTTTGTTATCAACGAGGTTTGCCACTTCATCCTCATCGTCCCCTACTAGCACCTGTGAGGTTGGCCCCTGGGAAACCTCTTTTCTTGGCTTTGGTTGGAGGCTACATGCTACTTCCTGCTTGGTCAGGGTTGTTGGCTTCACAAATATGCCGTTCTTCTAGCCTAACTTCACAAAGTTAGGAAAGTATCTACCCAATATTACATCATATGGCATCTTTGGGACCACGCCGACCTCATAATCCAGCAGACCATACTCTATTTGTATGCTCACTAAGGCTGTGGGGTACAGACGGGTATCCCCATGAATGCACGTAACACTGATATCCTGATGAGCTATTTGTTGAGCTCTAGTTGCCTCTTGTTGGGCGGCCGCCGCTTGTAACAGGGCCTGTATGGCTCCCTCCATACTCATTTTCCTGAGAAACTGTCCTAACCAAACAAAGCCACAAAAAAAACCTGACTCCCCTTTGGAGTGCTAACTGAAAAAAAACTATTCTACCTAACCAGCGGTATGGCTAGTCCATTGCCCGCATTCTCCACCACGTGTGGCAAACCTCTTCAAGGTTAGGAGCGTTTGTCACAAATGAAGTGGGAAACTGTCAACAAAATCACCCCAGAATGAGAGTTATTTCGAACAGGACAGTACCTGTGTGTTTGTTTCTCCGTCCTGGTCCACCCAGGCCACAGGCAACATCAAGGATAGCAGGGTTCGGTACACGAATCGGGTTCTCGGTAGGTCCAGGTCCAAATGCCAACAGGTAAGTTCAAAACAGTCCAGCTCATACACGGTAAATCCAGCCAATATATTTTGTCTCTTTCTCTATGGTTCATAGATCCTTCCAGCCCTCTTTCTCTCTCTTCCTAGTTTGTCTTGACCCTTTATCTGTGGGTTGGCTCCACCTTCTGAGGGTTCCCCTTGCTTCTGGGAATTGTAGTTTTGGCAGTCGGTCATTTTGTGATCTGTAGTTCTGACCGGGGTGGCCATTTTAGTGATCGGGCAGAGCCCGTTTATTAGTTCTGCTCTCACATATCTGCCATTTATCACTCGAACCCCTTCGTTGACACAGATATCACAAAACAAACTTGACAGGATTTATTGTTTAGATCCCCACAGACCATTTCCCACATTCTTTATGTTAGAAATATTGTCTCTCTCTCCACACAAAGGATTTTTGACTTCTCCATACTGCAGTGCAAGAGAGAGAAAGTTTACGACCGGTCGTTAAGTCATAAAAATTCCCATTCCCTCGGGACGAGCCTAACCAAAACAAAACATCCATCTCCAATACAGCAAAACGTGCAGTCAATACAATGCGTGTCAGGGCTACACACTGGCTAAAAAAAACAAATACGTATTGACTGCACTCCCTCGAAGGACAAATCAGCCTATACTTGATTTAGGCAAAGGACCAACATAGTCCACCAGTGACCTGCTGAAAGGTTTGTCAAAAGCAGGTATAGGCTGCAAAGGTGCAACCAGCACTGTCAGCTGGCAAACGCGACAGGATTCACAGTAAACCACAACATCCTGTTTCAAACCTGACCAGAAGAAGTTACGCAAGATAAGGTCAAATGTCTTCTTGACCCCAAGATGGCCTGCGATACTACCATTGTGTGAGAATCTCAGTATCTCTTGTTGAAGTGGAACTGCAACGACAATTTGAAATGCAGTGGGCCAATCGTCTTGCCCAGAATTTGTATTTATCTTTATTAAGGATCCCCATTAACTGCTGCCAAGGCAGCACCTAATATTCCTGGGGTCCAGAAACATTAAGGCAGTCATATACAATTTAAAATATTACATGACATTACATTTTGTAACACTTTTCACAACATATTTAGTGTGTTCCCTCAGGCCACTACTCTACTACCACATATCTACAATACAAAATCCATGTGTACATGTGTGTAGAGTGTGTGTCTTATCATGTGTATGTGTGTGTGTGTGTCTCCACATTCCCCGCTGTTTCATAAGGTGTATTTTTACCTGTTTTTTAAAATCTGATTCTACTGCTGCATCAGTTACCTGATGTGGAATAGAGTTCCATGTAGTCATGGCTCTATGTAGTACTGTGCGCCTCCCATAGTCTGTTCTGGACTTGTGGATTGTGAAGAGACCTCTGGTGGCATGTCTTGTGGGGTATGCATGGGTGTCCGAGCTGTGTGCTAGTAGTTTAAACAGACATCTGAAGTCCACAAGTGAAGGGAAAAGGTGAGAAAATGAACTGTTTGCGTGTGATCAGGGGTGCATTCATACCGCCGATTCTGTTGAAAAACATTTCTTATACAGAATGAAATGGGGATAAACATAAGTTAATTTGTCCAATAGAAACTGTTGGACTAATGATTACAACTAGATCAGCTAGATGCAGGCAAGAGTGTGCAAGCCGGTATTTAATGTGTCACCGTCACCTTGATTACTCTAATTCCTCTTGACCTGTGCACTACGTTGTATACTTTAATTCATAGGCTAGGTTGTAGCAACCTCATGATGGGTATAGGGAGAAATTGAGTAATGTAGTAGCTTAACCTCTATGGGCTAGGTGGGACGCTTGCCTACTCAACAGCCAGTGTAATCCCGTGGCGCGATATTCGAATACCTCAAAAATGCAAAAACTTCAATTTTTCAAACATATGACTATTTTACACCATTTTAAAGACAAGACTCTCGTTAATCTAACCACACTGTCCGATTTGAAAAAGGCTTTAGAACGAAAGCAAAACATTAGATTATGTCAGCAGAGTACCCAGCCAGAAATAATCAGACACCCATTTTTCAAGCTAGCATATAATGTCACATAAACCCAAACCACAGCTAAATGCAGCACTAACCTTTGATGATCTTCATCAGATGACAACCCTAGGACATTATGTTATACAATACATGCATGTTTTGTTCAATCAAGTTCATATTTATATCAACAACCAGCTTTTTACATTAGCATGTGACTAGCATGTTACTAGCATTCCCACCGAACACTGCTGGTGAATTTACTAAATTACTCACGATAAACGTTCACAAAAAAAATAACAATTATTTTAAGAATTATAGATACAGAACTCCTCTATGCACTCGCTATGTCCGATTTTAAAATAGCTTTTCGGTGAAAGCACATTTTGCAATATTCTCAGTAGATAGCCCGGCATCACAGGGCTAGCTATTTAGACACCCAGCAAGTTTAGCACTCACCAAAGTCAGATTTACTATAAGAAAAATGTTATTACCTTTGCTGTTCTTCATCAGAATGCACTCCCAGGACTTCTACTTCAATAACAAATGTTGGTTTGGTCCCAAATAATCCATTGTTATATCCAAACAGCGGCGTTTTGTTCGTGCGTTCAAGACACTATCCGAAAGGGTAAATAAGGGTGACGAGCATGGCGCATTTCGTGACAAAAAATTTCTAAATATTCCATTACTGTACTTCGAAGCATGTCAACCCGTTTAAAATCAATTTTTATGCAATTTTTCTCGTAAAAAAGCGATAATATTCCGACCGGGAAATCTTTTTTTATTACAAAGAGAGTGAAAGTAAAAGCATGCTATCCCCTCATGCACTAGCTTCAGTCTAATGGCCCTCTGATAGAGCACTTGGCAAACGCGCTAATGTGTTTCAGCCTGGGGATGGAATTACATCGTTCAGCTTTTTCCCGCCTTCTGAGAGCCCATGGGAGCCGTAGGAAGTGTCACGTCATGCCAGAGATCCCCTGTATTTGTTATAGATGATCAAGGAGGGCAAGAAATGGTCAGACAGGCCACTTCCTGTAAGGAATCTTCTCAGGTTTTGGCCTGCCAAATGAGTTCTGTTATACTCACAGACACCATTCAAACAGTTTTAGAAACTTTAGGGTGTTTTCTATCCAAAGCCAATAATTATATGCATATTCTAGTTACTGGGCAGGAGTAGTAACCAGATTAAATCGGGTACGTTTTTTATCCGGCCGTGCAAATACTGCCCCCTAGCCCCAACAGGAATATGAATGAGTCATCCAATATGCTGTAATAGAAATAAGGCCATGCTCATAAAACGTTTTTTTTGTCCTCCCTCATCTTAAACGGCTCCGACTCCCACCGGGGTGTATACCCACGGCTGATACCGGCTGAGAGTCGGGGCACTCGGCTGAGAGTCAGACTCGGCCGACGTCATGTGGCCTGAGTCTGGGCCGCCTTCGGCAGTATTACTTATGGATGCGGGGATTGAGCTCGGGCAGATTCCAGTGTGAGTTATCTGGGCCAAATGTATTACTTGGGGCTCGGGCCGATTGGGGCTACGCTCTGGCAGATGATTACACGGGCTGCATTATATAAATATTTAATTATTTATTTTTTCCAAATTTTCAGTCTCAACATCAACAATGAAGAGGTGACTCTGGGATGCAAAGAAAAATCCATAGCTTAGACTGGCCAATAAAAATAAAATATTAAGATGGGCAAAAGAACACAGACACTGGACAGAGGAACTCTGCCAAGAAGGCCAGCATCCTGGAGTCACCTCTTCAATGTTGACGTTGAGACCGTTTTTTTGCGGGTACTATTTAATGAAGCTGCCAGTTGAGGACTGTGAGGCATCTGTTTCTCAAACTAGACACTCTAATGTACTTGTCCTCTTGCTCAGTTGTGCAACGGGGCCTCCCACTCCTCTTTCTATTCTGGTTAGAGCCAATTTGCGCGGTTCTGTGAAGGGAGTAGTACACAGCCTTGTACGAGATCTTAAGTTTCTTGCCAATTTCTCGCATGGAATAGCTTTAATTTCAAAGAACAAGAATAGACTGAGTTTCAGAAGAAAGTTCTTTGTTTCTGGCCATTTTGAGCCTGTAATCGAACCCACAAATGCTGATGCTCAAGATACTGAACTAGTCTAAAGAAGGCCAGTTCCAAAAAAAATATTTAACCTTTATTTAACCAGGTAGGCTAGTTGAGAACAAGTTCTCATTTACAACTGCAACCTGGCCAAGATAAAGCAAAGCAGTTCAACACATACAACAACACAGAGTTACACATGGAATAAACAAACATACAGTCAATAATACAGAAGAAAAAGTCTATATACACTGTGTGCAAATGAGGTAGGATAAGGGAGGTAAGGCAATAAATAGGCCATGGTGGTGAAGTAATTACAATATAGCAATTAAACACTGGAATTGTATATGTGCAGAAGATGAATGTGCAAGTAGAGATACTGGGGTGCAAAGGAGAAAGATAAATAAATAACAGTATGGGGATGAGGTAGTTAGAAAGATGGGCTGTTTATAGATGGGCTATGTACAGGTGCAGTGATCTGTGAGCTGCTCTGACAGCTGGTGCTTAAAGCTAGTGAGGGATATATGAGTCTCCAGCTTCAGTGATTTTTGCAGTTCGTTCCAGTCATTGGCAGCAGAGAACTGGAAGGAAAGGCGGCCAAAGGAAGAATTGGCTTTGGGGGTGACCAGTGAGATATATCTGCTGAGTGCGTGCTATGGGTGGGTGCTGCTATGGTGACCAGTGAGCTGAGATAAGGCGGGGTTTTACCTAGCAGAGACTTGTAGATGACCTGGAGCAAGTGGGTTTGGCGGTGAGTATGAAGTGAGGGCCAGCCAACGAGAGCGTACAGGTAGCAGTGGTGGGTAGTATATGGGGCTTTGGTGACAAAACGGATGGCACCGTGATAGACTGCATCCAATTTGTTGAGAAAAGTGTTGGAGGCTATTTTGTAAATGACATCTCCGAAGTCAAGGATCGGTAGGATGGTCAGTTTTACGAGGGCATGTTTGGCAGCATGAGTGAAGGATGCTTTGTTGCGAAATAGAAAGCCGATTCTAGATTACATTTTGGATTGGAGATGCTTGATGTGAGTCTGGAAGGAGAGTTTACAGTCTAACCAGACACCTAGGTATTTGTAGCTGTCCACATATTCTAAGTCAGAACCGTCCAGAGTAGTGATGCTGGACGGGCGGGCCGGTGCAGGCAGCGATCGGTTGAAGAGCATGCATTTCGTTTTAATTGCATTTAAGAGCAGTTGGAGGCCACGGAAGGAGACTTGTATGGCATTGAAGCTCGTCTGGAGGTTAGTTAACACAGTGTCCAAAGAAGGGCCAGAGGTATACAGAATGGTGTCATCTGCGAAGAGGTGGATCAAAGAATCACCAGCAGCAAGAGCGACATCATTGATGTATACAGAGAAGAGAGTTGGCCCAAGAATTTAACCCTGTGGCACCCCCATGGAGACTGCCAGAGGTCCGGACAACAGGCCCTCCGATTTGACACACTGAACTCTATCTGAGAAGTAGTTGGTGAACCAGGCGAGGCAATCATTTGAGAAACCAAGGCTGTTGCGTCTCCCGATAAGAATGTGGTGATTGACAGAGTCGAAGGCCTTGGCCAGGTTGATGAATACGGCTGCACAGTAATGCCTCTTATCGATGGCGATTATGATATCGGTGCACCCATGACCAGCTCTGAAACCAGATTACATAGCGGAGAAGGTACGGTGGGATTCGAATTGGTCGGTAATCTGTTTGTTAACTTGGCTTTCGTAGACCTTAGGAAGGCAGGATAGGATAGACATAGGTCTGTAGCAGTTTGGGTCTAGAGTGTCTCCCTCTTTGAAGAGGGGGATGACCGCGGCAGATTTCCAATATTTGGGAATCTCAGACGATACGAAAGAGAGGTTGGAACAGGCTAGTAATAGGGGTTGCAACAATGTTGGCAGATAATTTTCGAAAGAGAGGGTCCAGATTGTCTAGCCCAGCTGATTTGTAGGGGTCCAGATTTTGCAGCTCTTTCAGAACATCAGCTATCTGGATTTGGGTGAAGGAGAAATGGGGGATGCTTGGGCGAGTTTCTGTGGGGGGTGCAGGGCTGTTGATCAGGGTAGAGGTAGCCAGGTAGAAAGCATGGCCAGCTGTAGAAAAATGCTTATTGAAATTCTCAATTATAGTGGATTTATCGGTGGTGACAGTGTTTCCAAGCCTCAGTGCAATGGGCAGCTGGGAGGAGGTGCTCTTATTCTCCATGGACTTTACAGTGTCCCAGAACCTTTTTGAGTTTGTGCTACAGGATGCAAATCTGCTTGAAAAAGCTAGCCTTAGCTTTCCTAACTGCCTGTGTATATTCGTTCCTAAATTCCCTGAAAAGTTGCATATCACGGGGGCTATTCGATGCTAATGCAGAACGCCACAGGATGTTTCTTGTGCTGGTCAAGGACAGTCAGGTCTGGAGAGAACCAAGGGCTATATCTGTTCCTGGTTCTACATTTTTTGAATGGGGCATGCTTATTTAAGATGGTGAGGAAGTCACTTTTAAAGAATAACCAGGCATCCTCTACTGACGGGATGAGGTCAATATCCTTCCAGGATACCCGGGCCAGGTCAATTAGAAAGGCCTGCTCACTGAAGTGTTTTAGGGAGCGTTTGACAGTGATGAGGGGTGGTCATTTGACCGCAGACCTATTACGGATGCAGGCAATGGGGCAATGATCGCTGAGATCTTGGTTGAAAACAGCAGAGGTGTATTTGGAGGGCAAGTTGGTTAGGATGATATCTATGAGGGTGCCCGTGTTTACGGATTTGGGGTTGTACCTGGTGGGTTCATTGATAATTGTGTGAGATTGAGGCATCAAGCTTAGATTGTAGGATGCATGTCCCAGTTTAGGTCACCTAGCAGCACGAGCTCTGAAGATAGATGGGGGCAATCAATTCACATATGGTGTCCAGGGCACAGCTGGGGGCAGAGGGTGGTCTATAGCAAGCGGCAACGGTGAGAGACTTGTTTCTGGAAAGTGGATTTTTAAAAGTAGAAGCTCGAATTGTTTGGGTACAGACCTGGATTGTAAGACAGAACTCTGCAGGCTATCTCTGCAGTAGATTGCAACACCGCCCCCTTTGGCAGTTCTATCTTGTCCGAAGATGTTACAGTTAGGGATGGAAATTTCAGGGTTTTTGGTGGTCTTCCTAAGCCAGGATTCAGACATGGCTAGGACATCCGGGTTGGCAGAGTGTGCTAAAGCAGTGAATAAAACAAACTTATGGAGCAGGCTTCTAATGTTAACATGCATGAAACCAAGGCTTTTACGGTTACAGAAGTCAACAAATGAGAGCACCTGGGGAGTAGGAGTGGAGCTAGGCACAGAGAGGAAGAGGTTCCTCAGCAGAGGAACAGAGGAGGAGTAGGATAAGGGTACGGCTAAAGGCTACCAGAACTGGTTGTCTAGTACGTTCAGAACAGAGAGTAAAAGGAGCAGGTTTCTGGGCGCGATAGAATAGATTCAAGGCGTAATGTACAGACAAAGGTATGGTAGGATGTGAGTACGTTGGAGGTAAACCTAGGCATTGAGTAATAATGAGAGAGATATTCTCTCTTGAGACGTTTAAACCAGGTGATGTCACCACATATGTGGGAGGTGCAACAACACCATTGGTTAAGGCATATTGAGCAGGGCTATAGGCTCTACAGTGAAATAAGACAGTAATCACTAACCAGGACAGTAATGGACAAGGCATATTGATATTAGGGAGAGGCATGTTTAGCCGAGTGATCATAGGGATCCAGTGAGTGGTTGGGCTGGCTGGTGACACGGCGATTCAGACAGCTAGCAGGCCGGGGCTAGTAAGCTAGCAGAAGGGCATTAGAGGGACGTCGCAATGGAGGAAAGTGTGTTTCAGCCTCCACGTGCGGTGACATCGATAGACCAGTCGTGATAGATTAGTAGGGTTCCGAGTAGCAGAGGGGTCCAAGTCCAATTGGCAAAATAGGTATAGTGGCCCAAGAAATTGTCTGATGGATCTATTCAGCTAACAGTCCAATATGCTCTAGACAGCTAGCGGGCCGCGGCTAGCAGATGGGCATTCAGGGGACGTCGTGGCGTAGGGGCCAGTTGAATACCCCCTCGAGCAGGTTACGTCGGTAGTCCAGTCGTGAAGGATCGGTGGGGTTCCGTGCCCCGTACTGGCTGATTGGCCTCTTCAGCTAGCTGGGAGAATGGGCCTAGCTTGGGCTAGCTCCAGGCTAATTGGTGCTTGCTTCGGAACAGACGTTAGCCAGGGGTAGTCACTCAGATTGCAGCTAGCTAGCTGCGATGATCCAGGTGAAAAGGTTCAGAGTTGCGGTAGGAATCCGGGGATATGGAGGGAAAATAGGTCCGGTATGCTCTGGTTTGAGTCGCGTTGTACAAACTGGCGAGAACTTTCCGAGCTAAAGGTTAGCTGATGACCGCTAGCAGTGGTTAGCTGACTACTGACTCTGGTGTTCAACCTTCCCAAGTTCTCTCACGTCACCCCGCTCCTCCGCTCTCTCCACTGGCTTCCAGTTGAAGCTCGCATCCGCTACAAGACCATGGTGATTGCCTACGGAGCTGTGAAGGGAACGGCACCTCCATACCTTCAGGCTCTGATCAGGCCCTACACCCAAACAAGGGCACTGCGTTCATCCACCTCTGGCCTGCTGGCCCCCATACCTCTGAGGAAGCACAGTTCCCGCTCAGCCCAGTCAAAACTGTTCGCTGCTCTGGCACCCCAATGGTGGAACAAGCTCCCTCACGACGCCAGGACAGCGGAGTCAATCACCACCTTCCGGAGACACCTGAAACCCCACCTCTTTAAGGAATACCTAGGATAGGATAAAGTAATCCTTCTAACCCCCCCCCCCCCCCCCCCTTAAAATATTTAGATGCACTATTGTAAAGTGGTTGTTCCACTGGATATCATAAGGTGAATGCACCAATTTGTAAGTCGCTCTGGATAAGAGCGTCTGCTAAATGACTTAAATGTAAATGTAAATACTAGCTAGTAGCTAGTGAGCTGGCTAGCTTCTGTTGGGGGATTCCGGTTCCGTGGTAAATAAAAATACTTTAGAAAAAACAGATCCACACCACATTGGGTGAGGCGGGTTGCAGGAGAGTATTTTGAAGTTGAGGTTTAGAAAAATATAAAAAAGATATGCGAAGAAAAGATATAAAGATATATATACATGGGACACGACAAGACGAAGGACAAAGACGTCTGACTGCTACGCCATCTTGGACAGAAGAAAACTAAAAACAAAAAATAAACTTTTTGCCTCTTTAATCAGAACAGAGGTTTTCAGCTATGCTAACATAATTGCAAAAGGGTTTTCTAATGATCAACTAGCCTTTTAAAATGATAAACTTGGATTAGCTAACACAATGTGCCTTTGGAGCACAGGAGTGATGGTTGTTGATAATGGGCCTCTGTACGCCTATGTAGATATTCCATTAAAAATTTGCTGTTTGCAGCTACAGTAGTCATTTACAAAATGAACAATTTCTGCACTGTATTTCTGATAAATTTTATGTTATTTTAATGGACCAAAAATGTGCTTTTCTTTCAAAAACAAGGACATTTCTAAGTGACCCCAAACTTTTCAACGGTAGTGACCATGCAACTTAAAAGTTTTTATCACAATTTGATTTGAAATCTTTTGGACATCAGAGCAATCTTGAGGGATTCCTATTTGAGTCAGAAAAGGATTGAAATTGGTTGCTGCGGAAAAAGGAGGAGGTCAAAGGGGGGGTGAGTGTAACCGATGTGAAATGGCTGGTTAGTTAGCGGTGGTGCGCGCTAATAGCATTTCAATCAGTGACGTCACTCGCTCTGAGACTTGAAGTAGGGTTTCCCCTTGCGTTGCAAGGGCCGTGGCTTTTGTGGCGCAATGGGTAACGATGCTTCGGTGGGTGTCAGTTGTTGATGTGTGCAAGGGTCCCTGGTTCGAGCCCGGGTTGGGGCGAAGAGAGGGACGGAACCTACACTGTTACATTGATGCTGTTGACCCGGATCATTGGTTGCTGCGGAAAAGGAGGAGGTCGAAGGGGGGGTGAGTGTAACTGATGTGAAATGGCTAGTTAGTTAGCGGTGGTGCGCGCTAATAGCATTTCAATCAGTGACGTCACTCGCTCTGAGACTTGAAGTAGGGTTTCCCCTTGCGTTGCAAGGGCTGTGGCTTTTGTGGCGCGATGGGTAACGTTGCTTCGTGGGGTGTCAGTGGTTGATGTGTGCAAGGGTCCCTGGTTCGAGCCCGGGTTGGGGCGAGGAGAGGGACGGAACCTACACTGTTACATTGCAGAAAGACTATCCAACTGACAAGCTCTCAGAAAAAAAATATAAACTATTGGAACCAAGACTTAAAAATATCAGATATTTTTTTTTAAATTTAACCTTTATTTAACTGGGCAAGTGTTACGTTCCCCAGTTTCTGTGTTGTTGTGGGTTTATGTGTGTTTCAGGAAATGGCTTCCTGAAGTCCAAAGCAGCGGATTGGTCAGCCCCATTGCTAATTGGAGTTCTGACCCCGCCCTCTCGTCAGGGAATACAGCTGTCTTGAATTACAGACTCCTTCTGCAGCAGGATATAAGCCAGTGTTCCTTTGTTAAAGAGTGCTTCTTGGTATGTCCTGTGTTTTGTTGTTGGTTTGTGTGAATTTTTGTAAAGCATGTTTATTTTTTATTTTTTTAGCTGGTCCTGCTGATGTTTGTGTATGGCATAGGACTTTAAGTTTATATTATTCTGTTTTTATCCCCAGGGGGGAAGGAGTGCTTAGGCAAGAGGCCTGCAGGCATACATATACCCGTAGTATGTACTATGTCTATGCACACTAGGTAGACCTGGGCGGACCATCCCCTGTATTTTGATTAGTGTGCTAGTTAGATAAGTTGTGGGTATGTAGGAGAGGGGGGCTCTTTTACTTTCTTTGCTTTGGTTCCCTTTCCACCAAATTACTGTGTGAAGGAAATAAATTACCTGTAAACAGTAAAATTCTCTGTCTGTCATCCTCACATAACTCCCAGTGGAGTGAAAGAGGTGAGTGTAGCAGGGTGTTGCGTTACACCTCCAAGAGGCGTGCGTAACAGAAAGTTGGTTAAGAACAAATTGTTATTTACAAAGACAGCCTAGGAACAGGGAGTTAACTACCTTGTTAAGGGGCAGAACAACAGATTTTTTTACCTTGTCAGCTCAGGGATTCGATCTAGCATGTGTGAATAATACTTGTTTGCTATCTTTAACTACAAATGCAATTGTTAAATTACGTGCCTGGTTGTTTTAGCCACTGAAAATGACATGAACCTTCCCTCTAGTCATGATTGGTTGAGATAATGGATGTGCTGGACATGCTGAGAGATTAGTTCGGATTGGTCTACCATGTAGCAGGCTTCTGTCTAACATGAGCTTCTCATTATGTGTAGGTAATTATTTTAACGCAGCTTTTTTGAAGGATATAAAGCACTGCAAAACTGTTGATGCTCTCCACTTTCTGGAGGACTGAGGTTTGAAATCAGTGGAATGCCCGATGGAAGCAGAGTATGATAGCTAAGGAGATGGCGTTTTGATTGCAAATATGTGGAGCGAGTCAAAAAGAAAGAAGGCTGTTGTATAAAACACCTCTCTCCGAATTACATCTTCAAACTAAGGGCAACCATGGCATCCCTGACAGAGGGAGAAGCATTCATCCATGTATACGGGCAAAAGAGTCTAGCTAGCTACATTTTCTGATATGTCTCAAATTTTGTCCAAGTTGGTGTACTGTTATCTAGCTAACGTTAGTTAGCTGCCCTTACGAAAAAAGATTGGAGACAGAGTGCAGTCTAACAGCAGTATGTTGCAAGTACTGTGTCCATTTTTATATTACAGTCATTCTGCAGTGTAACTGGGGTTACAGTGCAGTGCATTGCAGTTATTCTGCAATTACTGAATTACTGCGTCCAAATTACCAGTTTCAAAACTGTAATCTTTTTTTGTAAGGGTGGCTGGCTCGCTAGCTAACATTGTCTATGATCTTAATTTATTCCTACTTAGATTTGTGTGTAATTTGTTAGGTATTACTGCACTGTCGGAGCTAGAAGCACAAGCATTTCGCTACACCCGCAATAACATCTGATAATCACGTGTATGTGACCAATAAAATATGATTTGATTTGACTTTCTGTATCCTGTGCATGTGACAAATCAAAGTTGATGTAGTGTGGGTTTACCAGAGACGGTAATGTGTAGAACAATATGACCTGCACCAACGTCAAATTGGGATATAACATTAGGCCAACAAGGCAGTGTCCAAGTTCTAAAATTCTCAGCTAGAATGCCCTGCTTTTCTTTCATCACACTCTCAACCATAAGCAATTTTTTTGTAATTAGTTCACCATTAACTTGTAAATGATGTTATTTATAAGTTAAGACATTGTCAGCTATATGATATGGTCATTATTTGAACTAGCTAGCCAGCTAATTTAGCGCTAGCTAGCTAACAAGCTACAAATGAACCAAGACATTGTTTCAAAATTTGCTAGATTGACAAATATTACATTTTTAAATGGATGGGTTTATTGGTGTTAAAATACACCAGTTATGCTATTTAGGACCAACATGCTGCTGATATAATGCAGCCTGTCATTTTTGTGATTAGACTTTTTCATACTGAGATTAACTTTGATGTTGGATGACATTAGAATGTTCATGATGTAACTGCGACAACTGTCTACAGACATGTCAATAGACGAAGTATAAACCATCCTTTAGTCTTAATCTTTGGTTGTTTAGTACACTACCGCCTCACATGTGAATGCTTAAAGATATGGGTGGGAACGATGCTGAATGGGTGTAGACAAAGAACTCTCCAGTAAGTGCACAAACATTCAAGGGCCATTTTCTTAAAAATGGGGTTGCAAGTTTATCAACTTTCAAAGCATAATTACTTTCCCATTGTTCCTCAACTGTAGTGTATGATATACTATTTTCTAGCTCTGAGTCTCTACTTTTATCCAATGCAAAAAACCACAATTTCAAATATTGCCACATAAGATCGAGTCGGTCGGTCAAATTCTACAGCATAACGGCGAAGTCATGTGTTGAGTGTAAAACTAACAATGACTCAATAATCCATGGCATTCTATTGAAATGGATTACCAGCTACGTCTATCAACAGAACATTCTATTGAAATGGATTCCCAGCTACGTCTATCAACAGAACATTCTATTGAAATGGATTCCCAGCTACGTCTATCAACAGAACATTCTATTGAAATGGATTCCCAGCTACGTCTATCAACAGAACATTCTATTGAAATGGATTCTTGCATAGTGGAGTCTTTTGTTAAGACATGTATCTAGCTAGCTAAACAATGAACCATAATCCCAACTCATAACGTTACTACCCTGCATAAATCTGCAGGTAGCTAACTTACATTAGGCTATAGCTAGCTAACATTAGGCTATAACTAGTCATTGTTCCACCATTGGCACCCCAATGGTGGAACAAGCTCCCTCACGACGCCAGGACAGCGGAGTCAATCACCACCTTCCGGAGACACCTGAAACCCCACCTCTTTAAGGAATACCTGGGATAGGATAAAGTAATCCTTCTAACCCCCCCCCCCCCTTAAAAGATGTAGATGCACTATTGTAAAGTGGTTGTTCCACTGGATATCATAAGGTGAATCCACCAATTTGTAAGTCGCTCTGGATAAGAGCGTCTGCTAAATGACTTAAATGTAAATGTAAATGTAAGATCATACACGTAACGTTAGCTAGCAAGCCAGCCAGCTAATGTTAGCTAGATAACAGTACACTTTAACTTGAAATGAAACCACATTCTGCCAAAATTAGAAACGTGTAATATCTGAAAATGTAGCTAGATAGACTATCTCACCCGTAAACATCATCGATGGACAGTGTATCCTGTCAGATGCCACGGTTGCCCTTAGTTTGAATATGTCATCCGGAGACAGGTGTTTTCTACATCTCCTTAGCTATCATACTCGAATTCCACTGATTTCAAAATTCGGTCCTCCAGAAAGTGGAGAGCATACACGTAACGTTAGCTACTGAGCCAGCCAGCTAACCTTAGCTCGCTAACAGTACACTTTAACTTCACATTAGGCTTATACAGTTTTACTACGCGATACATTTGAAAAAAAGCAGCGTTAGACAGGATTACCTAGACATACTGACCGGCTCAAATAGACATTTACATTCATTTACATTTTAGTCATTTAGCAGACGCTCTTATCCAGAGCGACTTGCAGTAGTGAATGAATACATTTCATTTTTTTTTTTTCCTGTACTGGTCCCCCATGGGAATCGAACCCACAACCCTGGTGTTGCAAACACCATGCTCTACCAACTGAGCCAAATGGGACCCCAGAAGCGTGCTATATGGCAGACCAATCCAAACTCATCTCTCGGCACGTCCAGCCCACTCATTATCTCAGCCAGTGTCGGATTTAGGTATAGGCAACATGGGCCGCCCAATGGCGGCATCTCTCCGGGGTGGCACGGGGTGCCTGAACAAAAAAAATTGGAATGGGGACATTTGCGCGATCGGTTTTCTATCGCTCATTTGCGCGTCACGTCAATGATATGTCCCCGTGTGGGACTGTGGGTCAATTAACCTTGTTGGAGTGGGCCCCCTGATTCTAGTTTGTTTGCTAGGCAGGCTACTGCCTGGGAAGGTCTCCCACTCAGAAGTACGAGATGTGGAGAGGGGCGGGGGTAGGTTGACCTCAGGTCTCCCCTCTGGAAGCCCGAGGTAGGAGAGGCAGGGGAATCTATCAAATAGCGCACATCTAACTTTGTACAGTACTAATGCAATTAGTAAAATCAGTCACACTACGAAATGCTACCAAATAAACCACAGGTCATTCATAATACTGTGAATATATAGTTTCAAAGACATATTGTTGCATTTTTTTATGGTTTGTGCGAAATCGTTAACCTGTTAGGGCTAGGGGGCAGTATTGACACGGCAGGATAAAAAACGTACCCGATTTAATCTGGTTACTACTCCTGCCCAGTAACTAGAACATGCATATAATTATTGGCTTTGGATAGAAAACACCCTAAAGTTTCTAAAACTGTTTGAATGGTGTCTGTGAGTATAACAGAACTCATATGGCAGGCCAAAACCTGAGAAGATTCCATGCAGGAAGTGGCCTGTCTGACAAGTTGTTGTTCATCTTGGCTCTTTTTATTGAAGACTGAGGATCTTTGCTCTAACGTGACACTTCCTACGGCTCCCATAGGCTCTCAGAGCCCGGGAAAAAGCTGAATGATATCGAGGCAGCCTCTGGCTGAAACACATTATCGCGTTTGGCAAGTGGCCGATCAGAGTACTATGGGCTTAGGCGCGTGCACGACTCGACCCCGTGCTTTATTTTCTTTCCTCTTTTTACCTAAACGCAGATTCCCGGTCGGAATATTATCGCTTTTTTACGAGAAAAATGGCATAAAAATAGATTTTAAACAGCGGTTGACATGCTTCGAAGTACGGTAATGGAATATTTAGAATTTTTTTGTCACGAAATGCGCCATGCTCGTCACCCTTATTTACCCTTTCGGATAGTGTCTTAAATGCACGAACAAAACGCCGCTATTTGGATATAACAATGGATTATTTGGGACCAAACCAACATTTGTTATTGAAGTAGCAGTCCTGGGAGTGCATTCTGACGAAGAACAGCAAAGGTAATAACATTTTTCTTGTAGTAAATCTGACTTTGGTGAGTGCTAAACTTGCTGGGTGTCTAAATAGCTAGCCCTGTGATGCCGGGCTATCTACTGAGAATATTGCAAAATGTGCTTTCACCGAAAAGCTATTTTAAAATCGGACATATCGAGTGCATAGAGGAGTTCTGTATCTATAATTCTTAAAATAATTGTTATGTTTTTTGTGAACGTTTATCATTAGTAATTTAGTAAATTCACCGGCAGTGTTCGGTGGGAATGCTAGTCACATGATAGTCACATGCTAATGTAAAAAGCTGGTTTTTGATATAAATATGAACTTGATTGAACAAAACATGCATGTATTGTATAACATAATGTCCTAGGGTTGTCATCTGATGAAGATCATCAAAGGTTAGTGCTGCATTTAGCTGTGGTTTGGGTTTATGTGACATTATATGCTAGCTTGAAAAATGGGTGTGTGATTATTTCTGGCTGGGTACTCTGCTGACATAATCTAATATTTTGCTTTCATTGTAAAGCCTTTTTGAAATTGGACAGTGTGGTTAGATTAACGAGAGTCTTGTCTTTAAAATGGTGTAAAATAGTCATATGTTTGAAAAATTGACGTTTTTGCATTTTTGAGGTATTTGAATAACGCGCCACGGGATTACACTGGCTGTTGAGTAGGTGGGACGCAAGCGTCCCACCTAGCCCATAGAGGTTAAGGATAATATAAAACCAGTCTGCACATCACCAAGGTGAACTGGTTTAGTCTTGACTTTTGGTTGACAGTGTTGGGGGATGGGTAATGTATTGATGCTCAAGTGCCAAATCATTACAAATTTGTTTATATTTGTCTTTGTTACTTATTGATATTTATGATTCTTAATTTTGTACATATTTTATTTTTTATATAGTTTTAAATTAAATGTTATGATCATTTTTTTGTGTTGGGGGGGGGGGGGGGGGTCGCCGAGTGAGCCATACCAGCTAGAACCGCCACTGATCTCACCCAATCATGGCTAGCGGGAAGGTTGCTGACTTTTTCTGTGGTTAAACCAACTAAGCTTGTAATTTAACAATTTTATTTGTATTCACAGATGGCATACAAGTTTGTTATTAAGGCACATGAAAGTTCACATGTTCCAGAAAGCATTTCTGCCAAAAAACACATTTTGATTTAAAAAAAAGTTGACGTTCAAACGGTTCTCCTGTGAAGTAGTGACTCGCGACATATGCCAAGTTTCCACATTTTTAAGTTTCAAATATTCAAAATTGTATATTATCTCAAATCAGGTCTACTAGCAGCCCCTACTACCAGCCCTACTAGCAGCCCCTACTACCACTACCAGCCCTATTACCAGCCCTACTACCAGCCCTACTACCCCTACCAGCCATATTACCAGTCATAATACCAGCCTTAGTATCAACCCCTACTACCACTACCAGCCCTATTACCAGCCCTACTATCAGCCCTACTATCAGCCCTACTACAACTACCAGCCCTATTATTAGTCCTACTATCACTATCTTCCTTACAAGCATCCCTACTACCAGCCTTACTACAACTACCAGCCCTGCTATCAGCCCTACTATCAGCCTTACTACAACTACCAGCCCTGCTATCAGCCCTACTATCAGCACTACTACAACTACCAGCCCTTCTATAAGCACTACAACAACAACAAACCACACTACCAGCCCTACTACCACCACCAACCCCACCACCAGCCATACTACCACTACCAACCCCACTACCACTACCACTATCACCCCTACTACCAGCCATACTAGCATTACCAGCCCCACTGTCAGCCCTAACACCAGCCTTACTAGCACTACCATCCCCACTATCAGCCCTACTACCAGCCCCACTGTCAGCCCTAACACCAGCCTTACTAGCACTACCATCCCCACTATCAGCCCTACTACCAGCCCTACCACCAACCCTACCAGCCTTACTAGCACTACCAGCCCCACTATCAGCCCTACTAGTACTATCAGCCCTATTATCAGCCCTACTACCAGCACTACTAGTACTACCAGCCCTACTACCAGCCCCACTACCAGCCTTACTAGCACTACCAGCCCCACTATCAGCCCAACTAGCACTCTCAGCCCTACTACCTCTACTAGCCCTACTATGAGCCCAACTAGTACTCTCAGCCCTACTACCTCTACTAACCCCACTATCAGCCCTACTATCACTATCAGCCTTACTACCTCTACTAGCCCCACTATCAGCCCTACTACCTCTACTAGCCCCACTATCAGCCCTACTACCTCTACTAGCCTCACTATCAGCCCTACTCTCACTATCAGCCTTACTACCTCTACTAACCCTACTATCAGCCCTACTTGCACTATCAGCCCTACTACCTCTACTAGCCCCACTATCAGCCCTACTAGCACTATCAGCCCTACTACCTCTACTAGCCCCACTATCAGCCCTACTACCTCTACTAACCCCACTATCAGTCCTAATAGCACTATCAGCCCTACTACATCTACTAACCCCATTATCAGCCCTACTATCAGCCCTACTATCAGCACTACTACAACTACCAACCCCACTATCCGCCCTACTAATACTATCAACACTACTACAACTATCAGCCCTACTACCTCTAGTAGCCCCACTATCAGCACTAACATCCCTACTACCAGACCTACTACCAGCCCTACTATCAGCCCAATGACCTCTACTAGTCCCACTAATAGCCCTACTACCAGCCCTACTATCAGCCCAACGACCTCTACTAGTCCCACTAACATCCCTACTACCAGACCTACTACCAGCCCTACTATCAGCCCAATGACCTCTACTAGTCCCACTAATAGCCCTACTACCAGCCCTACTACCAGCCCTACTATCAGCTCGACTACCAACCCTACTTAGAAGGAAAAACACTTTAAACAATGACATACAGGCTAAAATGAACTACATAACTCTTCATTGGTCTACTGAACACCACCACAGACAAATAGATTGTGTAACATATCAGCTAATTGATGGGATTTTAATGACAATATTATAGAGATCAGAGCATACCTCAGTGATGTAGTCCTTCCCATCCTTTCCACAGATGGCTTTGACTGCACAGATCTCTAGACCTCCAAAGATCTCTGAGCAGATGTCCACCCACTGCTTGTACCTGACAAGAGAGACAGGGTTAGCCCACAGAGCTAAAGACAACCACAGCTTGTTCCTGAGAGAGAGAGGGTTAGCCCACAGAGCTAAAGACAACCACAGCTTGTTGCTGAGAGAGACAGGGTTAGCCCACAGAGCTAAAGACAACCACAGCTTGTTGCTGAGAGAGACAGATTTAGCCCACAGAGCTAAAGACAACCACAGCTTGTTGCTGAGAGAGACAGATTTAGCCCACAGAGCTAAAGACAACCACAGCTTGTTCCTGAGAGAGACAGGGTTAGCCCACAGAGCTAAAGACAACCACAGCTTGTTCCTGAGAGAGACAGGGTTAGCCCACAGAGCTAAAGACAACCACAGCTTGTTCCTGAGAGAGACAGGGTTAGCCCACAGAGCTAAAGACAACCACAGCTTGTTCCTGAGAGAGACAGGGTTACCCCACAGAGCTAAAGACAACCACAGCTTGTTCCTGACAGGAGAGAGACAGGGTTAGCCCACAGAGCTAAAGACAACCACAGCTTGTTCCTGAGAGAGACAGATTTAGCCCACAGAGCTAAAGACAAACACAGCTTGTTGCTGAGAGAGACAGGGTTAGCCCACAGAGCTAAAGACAACCACAGCTTGTTCCTGAGAGAGACAGGGTTAGCCCACAGAGCTAAAGACAACCACAGCTTGTTGCTGAGAGAGACAGGGTTAGCCCACAGAGCTAAAGACAACCACAGCTTGTTCCTGAGAGAGACAGGGTTAGCCCACAGAGCTAAAGACAACCACAGCTTGTTCCTGAGAGAGACAGGGTTAGCCCACAGAGCTAAAGACAACCACAGCTTGTTCCTGACAGAAGAGAGACATCACAATGTCAGTGTAACCAACCAGGTATCAAAACCTGGGTCGTTCACATTAATCAAGACGGTGTAAATCCACTGAGCTAAATCCTGGCCATTATCATGGGGAGCTAACACGAGTCTTCAGGTCTCAGGCAAGGTTACATATCACAAGCGCATAGTTCACTGAACCACCTCAATTACAGCATGTGGACTACAGGCCCTCCAGGTGAGCCACACTGAGGCGACTCCACACCGACTGTACTGTATCTGCAGGCTACATAGTCTCACAAAGTATTTCCTCGAATGCCAAGAAGCCATATCATTATTCAAGTCCGCTGGTTTCAGACAAAGAGGAGGTTGGCTTCTTGGGAGGAGAGGAGGCAGGCGGAGTGGAGCAGCTTGGCCATCAATAATTCAGTCATTGTCTGCTAGCGTGATCTACTCAGAACCACCCTGGACAGAACACGCTCCACAACATCCAGGATTTGAGGGAAGTGCAAATCTCTCTGTATTGGGAATCTTTAAAAGGAGTAGAGTGGTGTTGCTAGCATTGTCTATAATTGACTTGGTCAGTGAAGAGCAGAGTAGAGTTGATAAAACCCTAACCCCTACATATACCAATAACCCTAACCCCTCCCTATAACCCTAACCCCTCCCTATAACCCTAACCCCTCCCTATAACCCTGACCCCTCCCTATAACCCTGACCCCTCCCTATAACCCTAACCCCTCCCTATAACCCTGACCCCTCCCTATAACCCTGACCCCTCCCTATAACCCTAACCCCTACATATAACCATAACCCCTCCCTATAACCCTAACCCTAACCCTAACCCTAACCCTCCCTATAACCCTAACCCCTCCCTATAACCCTGAACCCTCCCTATAACCCTAACCCCTCCCTATAACCCTGACCCCTCCCTATAACCCTGACCCCTCCCTATAACCCTGACCCCTCCCTATAACCATAACCCCTCCCTATAACCCTGACCCCTCCCTATAACCCTGACCCCTCCCTATAACCCTAACCCCTCCCTATAACCATAACCCCTCCCTATAAACCTAACCCCTACCTATAACCCCTACATATAACCCTAACTCCTCCCTATAATCCTAACCCCTACCATTAACCCTTACCCCTACATATAACCCTAACCCTAACCCCTACCATTAACCCTAACCCCTACATATAACCCTAACCCCTCCCTATAATCCTAACCCCTACCATTAACCCTAACCCCTACATATAACCCTAACCCTAACCCCTACCATTAACTCTAACCCCTACATATAACCCTAACCCCTCCCTATAACCCTAACCCCTACCATTAACCCTAACCCCTACCATTAACCCTAACCCCTACATATAACCCTAAATCCTCCCTATAACCCTAACCCCTACCATTAACCCTAACCCCTACCATTAACCCTAACCCCTACATATAACCCTACATCCTCCCTATAATCCTAACCCCTACCATTAACCCTTACCCCTACATATAACCCTAATCATAACCCCTACCATTAACCCTAACCCCTACATATAACCCTAACCCTAACCCCTACCATTAACCCTAACCCCTACATATAATCCTAACCCCTACCATTAACCCTAACCCCTACCTATAACCCTAACCCCTACCTAGAACCCTAACCCCTACATATAACCCTAACCCCCTACCATTAACCCTAACCCCTACCATTAACCCTAACCCCTACATATAACCCTAACCCTAACCCCTACCATTAACCCTAACTCCTCCCTATAACCCTAACCCCTACCATTAACCCTAACCCCTACCATTAACCCTAACCCCTACATATAACCCTAACCCCTCCCTATAACCCTAACCCCTACCATTAACCCTAACCCCTACCATTAACCCTAACCCCTACATATAACCCTAACCCTAACCCCTCCCTATAACCCTAACTCCTCCCTATAACCCTAACCCCTACCATTAACACTAACCCCTACCATTAACCCTAACTCCTCCCTATAATCCTAACTCATGAATATAAACCTAAACCTAACCTATAACCCTAACCACTACCATTAACCCTCTACAATGTAGAAAATAGTAAATATAATGAGAAGGTGAATGAGTAGTTGTTCTAAAACTTTTGACCGGTAGTGTATAACCCTAACTCATACCTATAACCCTAACTCATACCTATAACCCTAACCCCTCCCTATAACCCTAACCCCTACCTAGAACCCTAACCCCTACCTAGAACCCTAACCCCTCCCTATAACCCTGACCCCTCCATATAACCCTGACCCCTACATATAACCATAACCCCTCCATATAACCCTGACCCCTCCCTATAACCATAACCCCTCCCTATAACCCTAACTCCTCCCTATAACACTAACCCCTACCTATAACCCTAACCCCTACCTATACCCCTAACCCCTCCCTATAACCCTAACCCCTACCTATAACCCTAACCCCTCCCTATAACCCTAACCCCTACCTATAACCCTGACCCCTCCCTATAACCCTAACCCCTACCTAGAACCCTAACCCCTACCTTGAACCCTAACCCCTCCCTATAACCCTAACCCCTACCTAGAACCCTAACCCCTACCTATAACCCTAACCCCTCCCTATAACCCTAACCCCTCCCTATAACCCTGACTCCTCCCTATAACCCTAACCCCTCCCTATACCCCTAACCCCTCCCTATAACCCTGACCCCTCCCTATAACCCTAACCCCTCCCTATAACCCTAACACCTCCCTATAACCCTAACCCCTCCCTATAACGCTGACCCCTCCCTATAACCCTAACCCCTACATATAACCCTGACCCCTCCCTATAACCCTAACCCCTCGCTATAACCCTGACCCCTCCCTATAACCCTGACCCCTCCCTATAACCCTAACCCCTCCCTATAACCCTGACCCCTCCCTATAACCCTAACCCCTACATATAACCCTAACCCCTACATATAACCCTAACCCCTACCTAGAACCCTAACCCCTACCTTGCTTGTAATATTAGTCAGACCGATGTGACTCACTTGTCTGTCATGGCCACTTGTTCCAGCATGGCTGATCCTGTGTTGCTCTTCCAGTTCCCAGAGATGGAGGTCCGCCTGGGGGAGAAAAATTAACAGACATGGTGAACACACACACACCTACACCTATTCAGGACCTCGATACCAATCAATGTGGGGTCATGTGGTGTCAAACAA
Source organism: Salmo salar (assembly GCF_965601325.2). Taxonomy (NCBI): domain Eukaryota; kingdom Metazoa; phylum Chordata; class Actinopteri; order Salmoniformes; family Salmonidae; genus Salmo; species Salmo salar. The sequence goes on from NC_138302.1 coordinate 106,974,151, forward strand.
CATCAGGAGGGCTAGCTCGGAACTTCTGAAAATTGATTTTAAAGAACTGATTCTAGCGCTGAAAGAATCCAAAAAGCGGCCAAAGGTTTCTGGTCCAGTACCATCATTGGGCCGCGGGTGTGAAAGATCTGTTGGAAACACTTTAATAGATAACTTTGACACCTTCTGGAAACATAAGATACTCTACAGGAATGACGGAGTCCATCCAAATCATCTTGGCTCCTGGACTCTGTCCACATATTTCAAGGCTGCTTTACTTACCAATGACCCAAAACCAACTCAGTTAATCCCTACCATTGTGTTGCTGAGTTGTCATAATGCTGCATCAAATGTACATTATCCTAGGGGCATTGGCAGACACAATGTAAGTAACTTACTTTATGTATCCCGAACTGCCCTGAATACCTCTGTTGATCCTACAGCTATTGTATGCAGTAATCATGTGCCTATGAACCAGAATTATACTGTTAGCACTGAGGCGGTGTGCCCTAGTAGGAAGACCACTTTATGCAGCTCACCCTGCACTATCAGCTCCAATGTAAATAACATGAGCAAGTCTACTTCTGATAAGCTTCCCAGTAAAGCATTAAAAACAATCAAGCATCCCAGAAAAGTGCTAGAAATAGCCCATATTAAAATATGTAGCTTAAGAATCAGGTTTATGAAGTCAATAACTTGCTTGTAACAGATGACATTCATATTCTGACTATCTCTGAAACTCACTTGGATAACACCTTTGATGATACAGTGGTAGCGATACATGGTTATAACATCTACCGAAAAGACAGAAATGCCAATGGGGGTCTATTGCGGTCTATATTCATAACCACATTCTGTCACACCTGATCTGTTTCACCTGTCTTTGTGATTGTCTCTACCCCCCTCCAGGTGTCACCCATCTTCCCCATTATCCCCTGTGTATTTTTACCTGTGTTCTCTGTTTGTCTGTTGCCAGTTCATCTTGTTTGTCAAGTCAACCAGCGTTTTTTGTCTCAGCTCCTGTATTTCCCCAGTCTCTCTTTTTCTCAACCTCCTGGTTTCGACCCTTGCCTGTCCTGTCTCTGAACCCTCTTGCCTGACCACTCTGCCTGCCTCTGACCCTGAGCCTGCCTGCTGTCCTGTACCTTTGCTCCACCTCTGGATTACCAACCTCTGCCTGACCTGACCCTGAGCTTGCCTGCCGTCCTGTACCTTTGTCCCTGTTGCTGTAATAAACATTGTTACTTCGACACAGTCTGCATCTGGGTTTTACCTTCAAACCTGACAGTACGAACTGGCCATGACTGACCCAGCAGACCCGGGCCAGCTGCGCGATGCCATCTCCTCCCAAGGAGTCACCATCGGGAGGCATGAGGAACTGCTTCGTGGCCTTATGGAGGGGGTCCAAACATTGGCTGAACGCCATGACCGGGCATTGGACAGTTTGCTGGAGCAATTCCGCGGGCTGTCTGGGAGGCAACCTACGACGCTGGTAACCCCTGAGCCCCTCAGTAACCCAGCTGCTAGCAGTGTCATCTCATCGGTCACTCCACCTTCTCGGGAGCCCCGCTTACCCACCCGGGAATGCTTCAATGGAGAGCCGAGCACCTGTCGGGCATTTCTAGCTCAGTGTGCCCTCATTTTTGAGCTTCAGCCCTCCTCCTTCCCCTCGGATTGCTCCAAGATAGCCTATCTCATCACGCTGATGTCCGGGAGGGCTCTCACCTGGGCTACTGCTGTATGGGAAAGACAGCCGACCATATGTGTTAGTCTGGAGGGGTTTGTGGGAGAGGTGAAGAAGGTTTTTTTTGCCTCTTTTCCAGAAGAGAAGCTGCCTGGAAGCTAATCCAGCTTCAGCAGGACTCCTGTAGTGTGGCCGACTATGCGGTGGAATTACGCACGTTGGCAGCGGAGAGTGCTTGGAACCAGGAAGCTCTGTTCGATATGTTCCTGCACGGCGTCTCGAAGGAGATCAAGGACGAGCTTGCGCTCGGGAGTTACCCACAGACCTCGATTCCCTCATCACTTTGACCATCTGAATCGATGGGCGACTATGGGAATGACGGAGGGAGAGGAAATTCGACTTCGCTCGCATGCCCAGGGATTCCACCTTGCCTCCGAGTCATCCCGGAGGTTCCCGACAATCCCGTTGCCGAGAGAACCAGAGGTTACCTGACCTTCCCGAGAGTCGCCGAAGACAGCTGAGTCACCGCTTCCCGAGCCTATGCAACTAGATAGAGCTGGGCTATCACCAGTGGAACGGCAATACAGGATCAACACAACATTCTTGTCCTTTAAAAAGATCAGGCTCTCTGGTAGGAGCGAGTACTCTGGTGGGCCATAGGGAGAACTTTCCTGCTTCCCTTGCACACACACCTGTTCATGCCATTCTACTGTGGGGAAACCAGCCTAAATCTCTCCGGGGCCGGGGGCCGATGACTCTGGGGTCGATGAGAGTTTTTTTGGACGCTACCCTGGCTTCTGAGCTGAACGTCCCCACTCAGCCCCTCTCCACTCCCATGGATGTTAGAGCACTGGACGGGCTCTCTCTAGGCCATGTCACTCATAATACCACTCCCATCAACCTATGGGTGTCAGGGAATCACAGCGAGACTATTCAATTCCTGCTCATCAAGTCTCCTCAGATACCCATGGATTGGGATTCTCCTGGCTCCAGCGACACAATCCCCTCATTAACTGGTCTACTGGTGCCATCATGGCTGGAGTCCGTTCTGCCATGCCCAGTGTCTGAAGTCCGTGCAACCTTCCCCGGGACATCTTTCTGGGGGCTTGGAAGGTGCCCCAGACCGCTCCACAATTCCCGCGGAGTACCAGGACCTTCGGGAGGTGTTCAACAAGACCTGGGCCACTTCACTTCCACCGCACCGACCATATGACTGCAGGATTAACCTTCTCCCTAGCACCACTCCGTCCCGGGGACGACTATACTCGCTGTCGGGACAGGAGACCGAGGCTATGGACACCTACATTGGGGACTCCCTAGCTGCAGGATTTATACATCCCTCGTCCTCTCCAGCGCAGGGTTCTTCTTTGTGGAGAAGAAGGACAAGACCCTGCGCACGTGCATTGACTACTGGAATTCAATGACATAACGGTGAAGAACCGCTATCCGCTACCACTCATCTCCTTGGCCTTTGAGCCACTCCAGAGGGAGCGCCTACCACCTAGTGCGGATACGAGAGGGGGATGAGTGGAAGACCGCCTTCAACACGGCCAGCGGCAACTACGAGTATTTGGTCATGCCATTTGGCCTCACCAACGCCCCTGCTGTTTTCCAGGCTCTGTTAAATTATGTTCTCCGCGACATGTTGAACAGGTTCATCTTTGTCAACATTGGTGACATCCTCGTCTTCTCCCGCTCCCCCCAAGAACATGTACTCCACGTCCGACAGGTTCTTCAACGCCTCCTGGAAAACTAGCTGTTTGTTAAGCCAGAGAAGTGCAAGTTCCATCGCTCCACCATCCCCTTTCTGGGGTACATCATCTCCGCTAGAAGTGTCCAGATGGATCCCGGGAAAGTGAGAGCGGTGGTGTATTGGCTCCAGCCTTCATAAAGGGTGCAGCTTTCCTGGGGTTTGCCAACTTCTATCTCCGCTTCATCCGAGGTTACAGCACCCTGGTTTTCCCCCTGTCAGCACTCACCTCTCCCAAGGTTCCATTCACGTGGTCCCATCCTGCTGACTGGACGTTCCGGGACCTCAAACACCGCTTCACAACTGCTCCCATCCTGGTTCATCCTGACCATTCCCATCAGTTTGTGGTGGTGGCCTATGCGTCTAATGTAGGAGTGGGGGCAGTCCTGTCCCAGAGTTCTGCCCTGGAACTGAAGCTACATCCCTGCGCTGCCTTCTCCCATCGCCTCAAAGCCACAGAGAAAACCTACGTTGGAGGAATGGAGGCACTGGCTGGAAGGGACGGAACACCTGTTCATCGTATTGACTGAACACAAAAATCTGGAGAATCTTCGCACCGCCAAACGCCTCAACTCCAGGCAAGCTAGATGGGCCCTGCTGTCCACACGGTTCAACTCCTCTCTCTCCTATCGGCCAGGATCCAAAAATATCAAGCTGGATGCACTGTCTTGCCGTTATATCCCCACGGCTATTACTCCGGAGCCCGAGACCATCCTTCCCACCTCGTGCCTGGCACTGCCCGGCATCTGACCATAAGGTGCTACAGAGGGTAGTACGTACGGCCCAGTAAAACCAACAATGGAGAGACAGCCTATAGGGAGGTGGTCAGAGACCTGGCCGTGTGGTGCCAGGACAACAACCTCTCCCTCAACGTGATCAAGACAAAGGAGATGATTGTGGACTACTGGAAAAGGAGGACCGAGCACGCCCCCATTCTCATCGACGGGGCTGCAGTGGAGCAGGTTGAGAGCTTCAAGTTCCTTGGTGTCCACATCACCAACAAACTATCATGGTCCAAACACACCAAGACAGTTGTAAAGAGGGCACGACAAAGCCGATTCCCCCTCAGGAGTCTAAAAAGATTTGGCATGGGTCCTCAGATCCTCAAAAGGTTCTACAGTTGCACCATCGAGAGCATCCTGACTGGTTGCATCACTGCCTGGTATGGCTCGGCCTCTGACCGCAAGGCCAAGCTTCCTGCCATCCAGGACCTATATAACAGGCGGTGTCAGAGGAAGGCCCTAAAAATTGTCAAAGACTCCAGCCACCCTAGTCATAGACTGTTCTCTTTGCTACCGCATGGCAAGCGGTCCCGGAGCGCCAAGTCTAGGTCCAAAAGGCTTCTTAACAGTTTCTACCCCCAAGCAATAATATTTTACTGCTACTGCTAAATTATTTGTTACTAATATTTTCTTTTTTTTACTTTACTTCTTAAAGCATTGTTGGTTATGGGCTTGTAAGTAAGCATTTCATTGTAAGGTTTACACCTGTTGTATTTGGCGCATTTGACAAATACAATTTGATTTGATTTGTTCATTGGGGCCAAGCTACCTGGAAGAGGAAGAGTCTGGTGGTTCCAAACTTCTTCCATTTAAAAATGATGGAGGTTCTTGGGGACCTTCAATGCTGCAAAAAACATTGGTACAATTCCCAACATCTGTGCCTTGACACAATCCTGTCTCAGAGCTCTATGGACAATTCCTTCAACCTCAAGGCTTGGTTTTTGCTCTGACATGCACTGTCAACTGTGGGACCTTATATAGACAGGTGTTTGCCTTTCCAAATAATGTCCAATCAATAGAATTTACCACAGGTGGACTCCAATCAATTTGTAGAAACATCTCAAGGATGATCAATGGATACAGGATGCAACTGAGCTGAATTTCGAGTCTCATAGCAAAGGGTCTGAATAATTATGTAAATAAGCTATTACATTAAAAAAAAATAATTGAAAAACCTGTTTCCCCTTTGTCTTTATGGGGTATGGTGTGTAGATTGATGAGGGAAAAAATATTATTAATAGATTTTAGAATATCTGTAACGTAACAAAATATGGCAAAAGACAAGGGGTCTGAATACTTTCCGAAGGCACTGTATGTAGTGGTGTAATAATGTTATATTGTGTTCTATATGTAATGTAAGTGCCTTAATGTGTTTGGACCCCAGGAAGAGTAGCTGCTGTCTTGGTAACAGCTAATGGGGATCCCTAATATATACAAATACAAGGCGATGTCAGAGGAAGGCCCCCCCCCAAAAAGACTCCAGCCACATAAAGTCATACACTGTTCTTTTGGCTAATGCACGGCAAATGTTACCGATGCACCAAGTCTGGAACCAACAGGACCCTGAACAGCTTCTAACACCAAGCCATAAGACTGTTAAATACTTAGTCTGGCTACTATCTGCATTGGCACAAATAGTTTGTTTGTTTGACATACGCTGCTGCTACCTTTTTAATACAATGCCTTCAGAAAGTCTTCACACCCCTTGAGGTGGGATTTTTACAAAGTGGGATTAAAATAGATTTAATTGTCATTTTTTTGTCAACCATCTACATAAAATACTCATGTCGAAGTGGAAGAAAAATTGTAACATTTGTAAAACATTTATTAAAAATAAAACATATCTTGATAACATAAGTATTCAACCCCCTGAGTCAATACATGTTAGAATCACCTTTGGCAGCGATTACAGCTTTGAGTCTATCTGGGTATGTCTCTAAGAGCTTTGCACACCTGGATTGAACAATATTTGCCCATTATTCTTCAATAAACTATTCAAGCTCTGTCAAGTTGGCTGTTGATCATTGCTGGACTGCCATTTTCAAGTCTTGCAATAGATTTGTAGGCCAATTTAAGTCAAAACTATAAACCTTGTGTTTTAGGTTATTGTCCTGCTGAAAGGTGAATTTGTCTTCAGTCTGCTTTCCAACAGACACTGGAAGCTGGTTTTCCTCTAGGATTTTGCCTGTGCTTAGCTCTATTCCGTTTCTTTTAATCCTAAAAAACTCTCTTGTCCTGTCCGATGACAAGCATACCCATAACATGATGCAGCCACCACCATCTTTGAAAATATGAAGAGTGGTACTCAGTGATGTGTTGTGTTGGATTTCCCCCAGACTTAACACTTTGTATTCAGGACATAAAGTTGATTTCTTTAACACATTTTTAGCAGTTTTACTTTAGTGTGTTATTGTAAACAAGATGCACGTTTTTTAATATTTTATCCTGTACAAGCTTCCTTCTTTTCACCCTGTCATTTAGGTTAGTATTGTGGTGTAACTACAATGCTGTTGATCCACCTCAGTTTTCTCCTATCACAGCCATTAAACTCCAACTATTTTAAAGTCACCAATTGCCTCATGGTGAAATCCCTGAGCGGTTTCCTTCCTCTCCTGAAACTAGGTTAGGAAGGACACATGTATCTTTGTAGTGACTGGGTGTACTGATACACCATCCAAAGTGTACTTAATAACTTCACCATGCTCAAAGGGATATAAAATGTCTGCTTTTTTTATTTTACCCATCTACCAATAGGTGCCCTTCTTTGCGAGGCATTGGAAAACCTCTCTGGTCTTTGTCATTGAATCTTGGTTAGATATTCACTACTCGACTGAGGGAACATACAAATAATTGTATGTGTGGGGTACAGATATGAGGTAGTTATTAAAAAAAAAAAAAAATTATTGCACACAAAGTCAGTCCATACAATGTATTATGTTACTTGTAAAGGACATTTTTACTTGTGAACTTATTTAGGCTTGATTCAAGACATTTCTGCTTTTAATTTTTTATTAATTTGTAAAAATGTCTAAAAACAGAATTCCTCTTTGACATTATGGGGTATTGTGTATCTCAATTTAATCCATTTTAAATTCAGGCTGTAACACAAAATGTGGAACAAGTCAAAAGGTGTGAATACTTTCTGAAAGCACTGGACCTGTCGCTTTATTCCTCGTTATATGTGCATATCTACCTCAATTACCTCGTACCTCTGCACGTCAGTCGGTACTGGTACCCCATGTATATAGCCAAACAGTGGTGGAAAAAGTACCCAATTGTCATACTTGAGTAAAAGTAAAGACACCTTAATATAAAATGACTCAAGTAAAAGTGAAAGTCGCCCAGTACAATCCTACTTGAGTAAAAATCTAAAAGTATTTGGTTTTAAATATACTTAAGTATCAAAAGTAAATGTAATTGCTAAAATATACTTACGTTTCAAAAGTAGAAGTAAAAGTATAAATAATTTCAATTTCCATAGATCACCATTTTCTTGTTTTTTTAAATTTACAGATTGCCAGGGGCACAGACCTGAAGGACTCTCAGACCATGAGAAATAAGATTTTCTGGTCTGATGAAACCAAGATGGAACTCTTTGGCCTGAATGCCAAGTGTCATGTCTGCAGGAAACCTGGCACCATCCCTACGGTGAAGGATGGTGGTAGCAGCATCACGCTGTAGGGATGTTTTTCAGCGGCAGGGACTGGGAGACTCGTCAGGATGGAGAGAAAGATGAACAGAGCAAAGTACAGACAGATCCTTGATGAAAACCTGCTCGAGAGTGCTCAGACTGGGGCGAAGGTTCATCTTCCAACAGGACAACGACCCTAAGTGTAACCGATGTGAAATGGCTAGTTAGTTAGCGGTGGTGTGCGCAAATAGCGTTCCAATCGGATGACGTCACTTGCTCTGAGACCTGAAGTAGTTGTTCCCCTTGCACTGCAAGGGCCGTGGCTTTTGTGGAGCGATGGGTAACGATGCTTCGTGGGTGACTGTTGTTGATGTGTGCAGAGGGTCCCTGGTTCAAGCCCAGGTTGGGGCGAGGAGAGGCACGGAAGCTATACTGTTACACAGCATCAAAAGGACCTTGTGGCTGCAAGGAGCCAAGGTAAGTTGCTAGCTAGCATTAAACTTATCTTATAAAATAACAATACATCTTCACATAATCACTAGTTAACTACACATGATTGATGATATTACTAGGTTAACTAGCTTGTTCTGCATTGCATATCATCAATGCGTTGCCTGTTAATTTATCATCGAATCACAGCCTACTTCAACTTGATGATTTAACAAAAGCACATTTGCGGAAAAAGCACAATCGTTGCAATAAACCATAAACATCAATGCCTTTCTTAGAATCAATACACAAGTATTAAACCTGCATATGTAGATAAAATAAATTCATGTTAACAAGCAATATTAACTAGGGAAATTGTGTCACTTCTCTTGCGTTCAGTGCTAGCAGAGTCAGGGTGTATGCAGCAGTTTGGGCCGCCCTTCTCTTGCGTTCAGTGCTAGCAGAGTCAGGGTGTATGCAGCAGTTTGGGCCGCCCTTCTCTTGCGTTCAGTGCTAGCAGAGTCAGGGTGTATGCAGCAGTTTGGGCCGCCCTTCTCTTGCGTTCAGTGCTAGCAGAGTCAGGGTGTATGCAACAGTTTGGGCCGCCCTTCTCTTGCGTTCAGTGCTAGCAGAGTCAGGGTGTATGCAGCAGTTTGGGCCGCCCTTCTCTTGCGTTCAGTGCTAGCAGAGTCAGGGTGTATGCAGCAGTTTGGGCCGCCCTTCTCTTGCGTTCAGTGCTAGCAGAGTCAGGGTGTATGCAGCAGTTTGGGCCGCCCTTCTCTTGCGTTCAGTGCTAGCAGAGTCAGGGTGTATGCAGCAGTTTGGGCCGCCCTTCTCTTGCGTTCAGTGCTAGCAGAGTCAGGGTGTATGCAGCAGTTTGGGCCGCCCTTCTCTTGCGTTCAGTGCTAGCAGAGTCAGGGTGTATGCAGCAGTTTGGGCCGCCCTTCTCTTGCGTTCAGTGCTAGCAGAGTCAGGGTGTATGTAGCAGTTTGGGCCGCCCTTCTCTTGCGTTCAGTGCTAGCAGAGTCAGGGTGTATGCAGCAGTTTGGGCCGCCCTTCTCTTGCGTTCAGTGCTAGCAGAGTCAGGGTGTATGCAGCAGTTTGGGCCGCATGGCTCGCTGTGAACTGTTGAAAGGCCATCTATTCCTAACAAAGACCGTAATTCATTTGGCAGAATTCTACAGAATTATTACATAACGTTGAAGGTTGTACAATGTAACAGTAATATTTAGACTTAGGGATGCCACCCGTTAGATAAAATGCATAACGGTTCCTTATTTCACTGAAAGAATAAACGTTTTGTTTTCAAAATGATAGTTTCTGGATTTGACCATATTAATGACTTAAGGCTCATATTTCTGTGTTTATTATAATTAAGTCTATGATTTGATATTTGATAGAGCAGTCTGACTGAGCGGTGGTAGGCAGCAGCAGGCTCGTAAGCATTCATTTAAACAGCAGCTCTTAGCAATGCTGGGATGCACAGCGCTGTTTATGACTTCAAGCCTATTAACTCCCGAGATTAGGCTGGCAATGCTACAGTGCCTATTACAACATCCAATAGTCAGAGGTATATGGAATACAAATGGTATAGAGAGAGAAATAGTTGACGCATCATAATTCCAATAATAACTTCAACCTGAAACTTCTTACCTGGGAATATTGAAGACTCATGTTAAAAGGAACCACCAGCTTTCATATGTTCTCATGTTCTGAGCAAGGAACTTAAACGCTAGCTTTCTTACATGGCACATATTGCACTTTTACTTTCTTCTCCAACACTGTGTTTTTGCATTACTTAAACCAAATTGAACATGTTTCATTATTTATTTGAGACTAAATTGATTGTATTTATGTATTATATTAAGTTAAAATTAAACTATTCAATGTTCATTCAGTATTGTTGTAATTGTAATTTATTACAAATATATAAAATCGACCGATTAATCGGTATCGGCTTTTTTGGGCCTCCAATAATCGGTATTGGTATCGGCGTTAAAAAAAATCATAATCGGTCGACCTCGAGGCTATACCTGTTGTTTACGACACATTTGACAAATAAAATGTGATTTTTGAGCTACACACACACACACCTACAGTACATACAAGGACAGGTACTTACATATAAGCCTTGTAATCGCTGCCAATCCGCTGGATCCTGATGTTGTACTTGGCATCTATGAAGGGTTCTGTGGTGGTGTAAGTCTGAGTGATGGCTACCACACTGGCTATATCCTGGAAGTCACTCAGGTTATCCACCTTTACCTGGATACACAGACAGCATAACACAACATCATCATTACAGGCTGCAGATATAGCTGAATACACAGTAGATTACAGATATAACTGAATACACAGTAGATTACAGATATAACTGAATACACAGTAGATCACAGATATAACTGAATACACAGTAGATCACAGATATAGCTGAATAAACAGTAGATCACAGATATAGCTGAATACACAGTAGATCACAGATATAGCTGAATACACAGTAGATCACAGATATAGCTGAATACACAGTAGATCACAGATATAGCTGAATACACAGTAGATTACAGAAAGAGATCAATTAGATGAAGGAGAGATGATGAACATGTCAACATGTATGGTTCCAATTCTAGTTTCTCCTATTAGTGATTTGTCAATAAGTAATCATAGCTTTCACCTGATCAGTCTATGATCCGGTGTTCCTAATGTTCTGCGTAAACAGTGCATTCTGACAGTATTCAGACCCTTTGGCTTTTTCCACATTTTGTTATGTTACAGCCTTATTCTAAAATGGATTAAATATATAAAAAATCCTCAGCAATCTACACACAATACCCCATAACGACAAAGCGGAAACTGGTTTTTCGAGATTTTTACAAATGTATAAAAATAAATAAAAATAATTAGCTTATGTACATAAGTATTCAGACCCTTTGCTATTAGACTCAAAATTGAGCGAAGGTGCATCTTGTTTCCATTGATCATCCTTGAGATGTTTCTACAACTTGATTGGAGTCCACCTGTGGTAAACTCAATTGGTTGGACATGATTTGGAAAGGCACACACCTGTCTATATAAGGTCCCACAGTTGACAGTGCATGTCAGAGCAAAAACCAAGCCATGAAGGACTTGTACATAAAGCTCCGAGACAGGATTGTGCTGAGGCATAGATCTGGGGAAGGGTACCAAAACATTTCTGCAGCATTGAAGGTCCCCAAGCACACAGTGGCCTCCATCATTCTTAAATGGAAGAAGTTTGGAACCACCAAGACTCTTCCTAGAGCTGACCGCCTGGCCAAACTAAGCAATCGAGGGAGAAGGACTTTGGTAGGGAGACCAAGAACCCGATGGTTACTCTGACAGAGCTCCAGAGTTCTTCTGTGGAGATGGTAGGAACTTCCAGAAGGACAACCATCTCTGTAGCACTCCACCAATCAGGCCTTTATGGTAGAGTGGCAATACGGAAGCCCCTCCTCAGTAAAAGGCACATGACAGCCCGCTTGGAGTTTGCCAAAAGGCCCCTAAGGACTGTCAGACCATTGAAACAAGATTCTCTGGTCTGATGAAACCAAGATTGAACTCTTTGGCTTGAATGCCAAGCCTCACGTCTGGAGGAAACCTGGTACCATCCCTAAGATGAAGCATGGTGGTGGCAGCATCATGCTGTGTAGATGTTTTTCAGTGGCAGGGACTGGGAGACTAGTCAGGATTGAGGCAAAGATGAACGGAGCAAAGTACAGAGAGATCCTTGATGAAAACCTGCTCCAGAACGCTCAGGACCTCAGACTGGGGTGAAAGTTCATCATCCAACAGGACAACGACCATAAGCACACAGCAAAGACAACGCAGGAGTGGCTTTGGGAAAAGTCTCTGAATGTCCTCGAGTGGCCCAGCTAGAGACCGGACTTGAACATGATCGAACATCTCTGGAGAGACCTGAAAATAGCTGTGCAGTGACGCTCCCTATCCAACCTGACAGAGCTTGAGAGGATCTGCAGAGAAGAATGGGAGAAACTCCCCAAATACAGGTGTGCCAAGCTTGTAGCGTCATACCCAAGAAGACTTGAGGCTATGATCTTCAACAAAGTACTGAGTAAAGGGTCTGAATACTTATGTAAATGTGATATTTCAGTTTAAAATGGTTTATACATTTGCCAAAATGTCTAAAAACCTCTTTTGCTTTGTCATTATGGGGTATTGTGTGTAGATTGATGAGGGGAAAAATAACAGTTTAATCCATTTTAGAATAAGGCTGTAACATAACAAAATGTGGAAAACGTCAAATGACATGTATTTCATTGTATGTGGACATTATACCGGGGCTATTGGCGGCAGGTAGCCTAGTGGTTAGAGCGTTGGACTAGTAACCGAAAGGTTGCAAGAGTGCATTACCTTTCCCATTCCAGAGTGTGCGTGTCCTATCTTCACCACCACAGGGAAGGAGGGCATGGAGATCTGAAAGAGAAGACATGTTGGAATGACTGACTGGCTGAATGACTCGCTGACTGGCTGGCTGACTGAATGAACAATTGATTTGCTGACTGACTGAATGACTGATTGGCTGACTGCCTGGATGACTGATTAGCTGACTGACTGAATGAATGACTGAATAACTGATTGGCTGACTGGCAGACTGACTGACTGAATGTAACCATGTTGCTCCAGGAGACACACCAGGGCTAGTAGACATTTAACCATAGAGACACACCAGGGCTAGTAGACATTTAACCATAGAGACACACCAGGGCTAGTAGACATTTAACCATAGAGACACACCAGGGCTAGTAGACATTTAACCATAGAGACACACCAGGGCTAGTAGACATTTAACCATAGAGACACACCAGGGCTAGTAGACATTTAACCATAGAGACACACCAGGGCTAGTAGACATTTAACCATAGAGACACACCAGGGCTAGTAGACATTTAACCATAGAGACACACCAGGGCTAGTAGACATTTAACCATAGAGACACACCAGGGCTAGTAGACATTTAACCATAGAGATACACCAGGGCTAGTAGACATTTAACCATAGAGACACACCAGGGCTAGTAGACATTTAACCATAGAGACACACCAGGGCTAGTAGACATTTAACCATAGAGACACACCAGGGCTAGTAGACATTTAACCATAGAGACACACACCAGGGCTAGTAGACATTTAACCATTTGTATATGTATTTATTATGGATTCTCATTAGCTGGTACAAAGGCAGCAGCTACTCTTCCTGGGGTCCAGCAAAATTAAGGCACTTTAAACAATTTAAAAAACATTACAATACATTCACAGATTTCACAACACACTGTGTGCCCTCAGGGCCCTACTCCACCACTACCACATAACTACAGTACTAAATACGTGTGTGTGTGTGTGTGTGTGTGTGTGTGTGTGTGTGTGTGTGTGTGTGTGTGTGTGTGTGTGTGTGTGTGTGTGTGTGTGTGTGTGTGTGTGTGTGTGTGTGTGTGTGTGTGTGTGTGTGTGTGTGTGTGTGTGTGTGTATAGTGTGTATAGTGTGTATAGTGTGTATGTTATCATGTGTGTCTGTGTGTATGTGTCTGTGCCTATGTTTATGTTACTTCACAGTCCCCACTGTTCCATAATGTGTTTTTTTAATTTGTTTTTTAAATCAAATTTTACTGCTTGCATAAGTTACTTGATGTGGAATAGACTTCCATGTTGTCATGGCTCTATGTAGTACTGTGCGCCTCCCATAGTCTGTTCTGGACTTGGGGACTGTGAAGAGACCTCTGGTGGCATGTCTTGTGGGGTATGCATGGGTGTCCGAGCTGTGTGCCAGTAGTTTAGACAGACAGCTCGGTGCATTCAACATGTCAATACCTCTCATAAATACAAGTTGTGATGAAGTCAATCTCTCCTCCACTTTGAGCCAGGAGAGATTGACATGCATATTATTAACATTAGCTATATGTGTACATCCAAGGGCCAGCCGTGCTGCCCTGTTCTGAGACAATTGCAATTTTCCTAATTCCTACAAAACTAGGGCCTGTAGGACCTGCCTTGTTGATCGTTTTGGTTTAGGATAGGGGGCAATATTTTCACGGCCGGATGAAAAAACGTACCCGATTTAAACTGGTTACTACTCTTGCCCAGAAACGAGAATATGCATATTATTAGTAGATTCGGATAGAAAACACTCTGAAGTTTCTAAAACTGTTTGAATGGTGTCTGTGAGTATAACAGAACTCATATGGCAGGCAAAAACCTGAGAAAATTCCAAGCAGGAAGTGGCCTGTCTGAGAATTTGTAGTTCTTCTTTTGATTCTCTATCGAAACTACAGTATCTGTGGGGTTACGTAGCACTTTCTAAGGCTTCCATTGGCTCTCTAAAGCCTTCAGAAAGCGGATTGAGGCGTCTCCTGTCTCTGGGCAGAGTATAGTAGCTCAGTTTCTCAGTGGTCTGCCTGGTGACAAAGAGATTGGATATGCGCATTCACACGAGCACGCTGTTTTTTCTTTTCCTCTTTGAATGAATACACTATTGTCCGGTTGGAATATTATCGCTATTTTACTAGAAAAATACCATAAAAATTGATTTTAAACAGCGTTTGACATGCTTCTAAGTACGGTAATGGAACATTTTGAATTTTTTTGTCTCGAAATGCGCTCGCGCTTTACCCTTTGGATAGTGACCTGAACGCACGAACAAAACGGAGGTATTTGGACATAACTATGGATTATTAGGAACAAAAACAACATTTATTGTGGAAGTAGCAGTCCTGGGAGTGCATTCTGACGAAGATCAGCAAAGGTAATACAATTTTTCTAATACTAATTTTGAGTTTAGTGTGCCCCGAACATGGCGGGTGTCAAAATAGCTAGCCGTGATGGCTGAGCTATGTACTCAGAATATTGCAAAATGTGCTTTCGCCGAAAGCTATTTTAAAATCTGACATAGCAATTGCATAAAGGAGTTCTGTATCTATAACTCTTAAAATAATTGTTATGTATTTTGTCAATGTTTATGATGAGTAATTTAGTAAATTCACCGAAAGTTTTCGGTGGGAATGCATGTTCTGAACATCACATGCCAATGTAAAAAGCTGTTTTTTGATATAAATATGAACTTGATTGAACAAAACATGCATGTATTGTATAACATAATGTCCTAGGAGTGTCATCTGATGAAGATCATCAAAGGTTAGTGCTTCATTTAGCTGTGTTTTGGGTTTTTGTGACATATATGCTTGCTTGGAAAATGGCTGTGTGATTATTTTGGTCTATGTACTCTCCTAACATAACCTAATGTTTTGCTTTCGCTGTAAAGCCTTTTTGAAATCGGACAATGTGGTTAGATTAATGAGAGTCTTATCTTTAAAATGGTGTAAAATAGTTGTATGTTTGAAAAAGTTGAAATTATTGCATTTTTGAGGTTTTTGTATTTCGGGCCACGCTGTTCCATTGGATATTGGCTAGGCGTTCTGCTAGCGGAACGTCTGTCCACAACAGGTTTTAAGGCAGGGCATCGCTTTATTATGGACAGACTTCTCCCCAGCTTAGCTACTACTGTATCAATATGTTTTGACCATGACAGTTTACAATCTAGGGTTACTCCAAGCAGTTTAGTAATCTCAATTTGCTCAATTTCCCCGTTATTTATTACAAGATTTAGTTGAGGTTTAGGTTTTAGTTAATGTTTTGTCCAAAATACAATGCTTTTAGTTTCACAAATATTTAGGGATAACTTATTCCTTGCCCCCCACTCTGAAACTAACTGCAGCTCTTTGTTGAGTGTTGCAGTCATTTCAGTGTTGCTGTAGTAGCTGACGTGTATAGTGTTGAGTCATCCACATACATAGACACTCTGGCTTTACTCCAAGTCAGTGGCATGTTGTTAGTAAACATTTTAAAAAGCATGGTGCCAAAACAGCTACCCTGGGGAATTCCTCAATCTACCTGGATTGTGTTGGAGAGGCTTTCATTGAAGAACACCCTTTGTGTTCTGTAAGACAAGTAACTCTTTATCCACATTATATCAGGGGGTGTAAAGCCATTATAGCAGGGGGTGTAAATCCATTATATCAGGGGGTGTAAAGCCATAACACACATGTTTTTTAAGCAGCAGACTATGATCGATAATGTCAAAAGCTGCACTGAAGTCTAACAAGACCAGCCCCCACAATCATTTTAACATCAATTTCTCTCAGCCAATCATCAGTCATTTCTGTAAGTGCTGTGCTTGTTGAGTGTCCTTCCCACAATGCGTGCTGTTGTCCATGTGTTTACTGTGAAATAGCATTGTGTCTGGTCAAACACATTTTTTCCCCCAGAAGTTTACTAAGGGTTGGTAACCATAGAGAGACACCAGGGCTAGTAGACATTTAACCATAGAGACACACCAGGGCTAGTAGACATTTAACCATAGAGACACACCAGGGCTAGTAGACATTTAACCATAGAGACACACCAGGGCTAGTAGACATTTAACCATAGAGACACACCAGGGCTAGTAGACATTTAACCATAGAGACACACCAGGGCTAGTAGACATTTAACCATAGAGACACACCAGGGCTAGTAGACATTTAACCATAGAGATAAACACTGCTGTTGCCAAACTGTGTGAATGAGTCAACTCACAGGCTGGGGAGCAGGGATATGACAAAACAGGCTGGGGAGACGGTATTTGTGACAGAGTTAGATGTATTGCAATAAACAACAAGAGATATTGTATGCAAACAGAACCAAATGAAAGTAACATCTATCCATGTTTTGTTGTGTATCAGTGAGAATGTGCTCATGGTTAATAACCTGAGACAGGAGAGTAGGTGTGTTGATGCCACCACCCACACCACGCACGCACCACCCACACCACGCACACACCACCCACACCACGCACGCACCGCACGCACCACACACACCACCCACACCACGCACGCACCACACACACCACCCACACCACGCACGCACCACCCACACCACGCACGCACCACCCACACCACGCACACACCACCCACACCACGCACGCACCACACACACCACACACACCACACACACACCACCCACACACACCACACACACCACACACACCACCCACACCACGCACACACCACACACACCACACACACCACACACACCACACACACCACACACACCACGCACGCACCACACACACCACACACACCACACACACACCACACACACCACACACACCACGCACACACCACACACACCACACACACCACACACACCACACACACCACCCACACCACGCACGCACCACCCACACCTCGCACGCACCACACACACCACACACACCACACACACCACACACACCACCCACACCACGCACACACCACCCACACCACGCACGCACCGCACGCACCACACACACCACCCACACCACGCACGCACCACACACACCACCCACACCACGCACGCACCACCCACACCACGCACGCACCACCCACACCACGCACACACCACCCACACCACGCACGCACCACACACACCACACACACCACACACACACCACCCACACACACCACACACACCACACACACCACCCACACCACGCACACACCACACACACCACACACACCACACACACCACACACACCACACACACCACACACACCACGCACGCACCACACACACCACACACACCACACACACACCACACACACCACACACACCACGCACACACCACACACACCACACACACCACACACACCACACACACCACCCACACCACGCACGCACCACCCACACCTCGCACGCACCACACACACCACACACACCACACACACCACACACACCACCCACACCACGCACGCACCACCCACACCACGCACGCACCACAGACACCACACACACCACATGCACCACACACGCACACAGAGACTCCACTAGTGTCCACGACATATTGAGGGCTCGTGTCCAGCATAATAATCAAGCTGTGAATCTCCAAGACAGAAGATGAAATCTCCTCTCAACTGTAACACTACATTTCAGCGCCACAGCTGAACTACAAAGTTCCAAACGTGTTCCAGACTGTAATCTAGGTCTCATTAAAACAAATCACACAGAGCCATCAGTCAACTCCTATGATTCAAAACAAGCTGCAGTTCTCCTGGTCTACTTTCCCACCGTCAGAGATGTTCTTCTACTTGTGTTTTTAACTGAGGCACAAACTGAGCTGATGACTGAATACACTCACTCACTGCTGCCTGGTAGGGGTGGAGGGGAGGAGTGGAGGGAGGGAGAAGAGGGGAGGAGTGGAGGGAGGGAGGGAGAAGAGGGGAGGAGGAGGGAGGGAGAAGAGGGGAGGAGGAGGGAGGCGGTCTGAAGATGTAGGGTACATAAGAGGTTCCCAGTCTCACCCGCTAAGGATTCAGAGAGAGAGAGAGCTTGTGAAAGAATGAGTCTGAAAAAGAGAGAGACTGAGATATAGGAAGGTGGTAGTAGCAGCAGATTCTGAACATACCAGTCAGTAGTAGTGGGGTTGTTTCTCTAGCAACCTCTCATCTCTCATACAGAACTGATAGATGAAATAGATTGATAATGTGTTGATCCTCCAGGGGAAATCCAGTCAGAAACAGAAGAAGTGGGACAGATCTAAACAGACAGCTGATCTCTATAGATTTCCAGGTTAGTCAGGTCAGTCTCTCTGAGATAGAATCTCTTCTACAAGAGGGACCTGGGAAGTGAAAAAGAAGGCGCTGATCTGAAGAGAGGGGTTTTTCTGGTCGGTGAGAGAGAGAGAGAGAGAGAGAGAGAGAGAGAGAGAGAGATGGGCATTCCCCTGCCTGGCTGTGTGTCCCTGACCCCCCTGGTCTTGACCCTGACCCTCACCCTGCTGCTGGCCCTCAGGCTGGACCACCTGGTGGAAGCATGCAGCTGCAACCCAGCCCACCCCCAGCAACACTTCTGCAGCGCTGAGATAGGTATGTTTATCCACGTAAAGGTCTGTTTACACCTTCATTTAGCCAGGTGTGTTGGTCTGGGTGGATGATACACATCCAGGGAGTGCAGGTGAAGACTGGCTGGTGTTTCCAGTATCTAGACTACAGAGACAGAAAGGTTTGGTGTTTCCAGTATCTAGACTACAGAGACAGAATGGTTTGGTGTTTCCAGTATCTAGACTACAGAGACAGAATGGTTTGGTGTTTCCAGTATCTAGACTACAGAGACAGAATGGTTTGGTGTTTCCAGTATCTAGACTACAGAGACAGAATGGTTTGGTGTTTCCAGTACCTAGACTACAGAGACAGAATGGTTTGGTGTTTCCAGTATCTAGACTACAGAGACAGAATGGTTTGGTGTTTCCAGTATCTAGACTACAGAGACAGAATGGTTTGGTGTTTCCAGTATCTAGACTACAGAGACAGAATGGTTTGGTGTTTCCAGTATCTAGACTACAGAGACAGAATGGTTTGGTGTTTCCAGTATCTAGACTACAGAGACAGAATGGTTTGGTGTTTCCAGTATCTAGACTACAGAGACAGAATGGTTTGGTGTTTCCAGTATCTAGACTATAAAGACAGAAAGGTTTGGTGTCTCCAGTATCTAGACTACAGAGACAGAATGGTTTGGTGTTTCCAGTATCTAGACTACAGAGACAGAATGGTTTGGTGTTTCCAGTATCTAGACTACAGAGACAGAATGGTTTGGTGTTTCCAGTATCTAGACTACAGAGACAGAATGGTTTGGTGTTTCCAGTACCTAGACTACAGAGACAGAATGGTTTGGTGTTTCCAGTACCTAGACTACAGAGACAGAATGGTTTGGTGTTTCCAGTATCTAGACTACAGAGACAGAATGGTTTGGTGTTTCCAGTATCTAGACTACAGAGACAGAATGGTTTGGTGTTTCCAGTACCTAGACTACAGAGACAGAATGGTTTGGTGTTTCCAGTACCTAGACTACAGAGACAGAATGGTTTGGTGTTTCCAGTATCTAGACTACAGAGACAGAATGGTTTGGTGTTTCCAGTATCTAGACTACAGAGACAGAATGGTTTGGTGTTTCCAGTATCTAGACTACAGAGACAGAATGGTTTGGTGTTTCCAGTATCTAGACTACAGAGACAGAATGGTTTGGTGTTTCCAGTATCTAGACTACAGAGACAGAATGGTTTGGTGTTTCCAGTATCTAGACTACAGAGACAGAATGGTTTGGTGTTTCCAGTACCTAGACTAATCTATGGTCTTTCTCTTTATTTTATTTGACCTTTATTTAACTAGGTAAGTCAGTTAAGAACAAATTCTTATTTACAATGACAGCCTACCAAAAGGCAAAAGACATCCTGCGGGGATGGGAGCAAAACACACATCACGACAAGAGAGACAACACAACACTACATAAAGAGAGACCTAAGACAACAACATAGCAAGGCAGCAACACATGACAACACAGCATGGTAGCAACACAATATGACAACTACATGGTAGCAACACAACATGGTACAAACATTATTGGGCACAGACAACAGCAAAGGGCAAAACGGTAGAGACAACAATACACCACGCAAAGCAGCCACAACTGTCAGTAAGAGTGTCCATGATTGAGTCTTTCTCTGCTCTCCTTTGATGAATAGCTGTGAGACAACACTACTAGCTACTGCTATTATTATTATGAAAACTGTTGTGCATCATACATTTGGATTTAACAGTTAAAGGGCTGATTGTTACAAGCTAATCTAGTTGTTGTTATTTGTTTGATACTACTAACAGCACAGGAACATCCTAATTTAATCTCGTCAAATGGATTTAGCTTAGAGGAAATGGCCACGTTCAAAAATATGAAGTAAGTGCACTCGTTTACTCTCACGTGTACTCTCATGTGCACTCTCACATGCACTCTAAAATCCAATGAAAGTCAGAAGGCCCACCCACAGCATCAAACTGCTCAGAAAACAATGGTCTCTCTCTCTGCCAAAACCAACAGTTCAGTTTGACTCTGGGTCCCCTGAACTAGATTGAAGAGTTCTAGGGGGTATAACACCATTGAAGAGTTAGCCAGATAACTTTCCTACATATCCTTAAACAAATCCATATGTCTTTAGTGTTACAGGAAGACTGGAAAGTCAAACAGCTACTGTATTTGAAGGTTTGTCTTGAGATGGATAACATTTGGATCATACTCTGCAATACAGCCCAGTAGAGATAACTGTAGAGGGGAGAGCTCTCTGACACAAGCGTTCTTGTGATTTCATCTTTGATCCAATTGCTGATGACTTTGTTTTATATAACACCTCTCATTTTGACGTTAAGACAAACGACTTCAATGATGGCAGTCTCAGACTGAAGTATGAAGCGAACAATAGAGCAGCGGCAGAATTCCGTTTGAGTCATCAGGCAAGCAACAGTGATGAAAAAAGGTCTGTTTTCAAGACTAAAAACACCCAGATGAGATCTAGGCCATGAGGACACCCAGAACCCAAATTGAGTCAGTGGTTTTGTGTTTTTAGGACAACAGGTCTGAACTACAGAGTTACTACAGGTCTGAACTACAGAGTTACTACAGGTCTGAACTACAGAGTTACTACAGGTCTAAACTACAGAGTTACTACAGAGTTACTGCAGGTCTAAACTACAGAGTTACTACAGGTCTAAACTACAGAGTTACTACAGGCCTAAACTACAGGGTTACTACAGAGTTACTACAGGTCTAAACTACAGAGTTACTACAGAGTTACTACAGGTCTAAACTACAGAGTTACTACATAGTTACTGCAGGTCTAAACTACAGAGTTACTACAGAGTTACTGCAGGTCTAAACTACAGGGTTACTACAGAGTTACTACAGGTCTAAACTACAGAGTTACTACAGAGTTACTACAGGTCTAAACTACAGAGTTACTACATAGTTACTGCAGGTCTAAACTACAGAGTTACTACAGAGTTACTGCAGGTCTAAACTACAGGGTTACTACAGAGTTACTACAGGTCTAAACTACAGAGTTACTACAGAGTTACTGCAGGTCTAAACTACAGAGTTACTACAGAGTTACTACAGGTCTAAACTACAGAGTTACTGCAGGTCTAAACTAGAGGTCGACCGATTAATCAGCATGGCCGATTAATTAGGGCCTATTTCAAGTTTTCATAGCAATCGGTAATTGGCCTTTTTGGACGCCGATTATGGCCGATTACATTGCAATCCATGAGGAAACTGCGTGGCAGGCTGACCACCTGTTACTCGAGTGCAGCATCAAAAGGACCTTTTGGCGGCAAGGAGCCAAGGTAAGTTGCTAGTTAGCA
The DNA here is from genome assembly GCF_965601325.2 of Salmo salar. NCBI lineage: Eukaryota > Metazoa > Chordata > Actinopteri > Salmoniformes > Salmonidae > Salmo > Salmo salar. Next base: position 106,996,630 of record NC_138302.1, read on the forward strand.
TTAAACTTATGTTATAAAAAAACAATACATCTTCACATAATCACTAGTTAATCACACATGGTTGATGATATTACTAGGTTAACTAGCTTGTTCTGCGTTGCATATAATCAATGCGGTGCCTGTTAATTTATCATCGAATCACAGCCTACTTCAACTTGATGATTTAACAAAAGCGAATTTGCGAAAAAAGCACAATCGTTGCGATAAACCATAAACACCAACGCCTTTCTTAAAATCAGTACACAAGTATATTTTTTTAAACCTGCATATGTAGTTAAAATAAATTCATGTTAGCAAGCAATATTAACTAGGGAAATTGTGTCACATCTCTTGCGTTCAGTGCTAGCAGAGTCAGGGTGTATGCAGCAGTTTGGGCCGCCCTTCTCTTGCGTTCAGTGCTAGCAGAGTCAGGGTGTATGCAGCAGTTTGGGCCGCCCTTCTCTTGCGTTCAGTGCTAGCAGAGTCAGGGTGTATGCAGCAGTTTGGGCCGCCCTTCTCTTGCGTTCAGTGCTAGCAGAGTCAGGGTGTATGCAGCAGTTTGGGCCGCCCTTCTCTTGCGTTCAGTGCTAGCAGAGTCAGGGTGTATGCAGCAGTTTGGGCCGCCCTTCTCTTGCGTTCAGTGCTAGCAGAGTCAGGGTGTATGCAGCAGTTTGGGCCGCATGGCTCGCTGTGAACTGTTGAAAGGCCATCTATTCCTAACAAAGACCGTAATTCATTTGGCAGAATTCTACAGAATTATTACATAACATTGAAGGTTGTACAATGTAACAGCAATATTTAGACTTAGGGATGCCACCCGTTAGATAAAGTACGGAACGGTTCCGTATTTCACTGAAAGAATAAACGTTTTGTTTTCAAAATGATAGTTTCTGGATTTGACCATATTAATGACCGACGGCTCATATTTCTGTGTGTTTATTACAGTGGAGGAAAAAAGTATTTGATCCCCTGCTGATTTTGTACGTTTGCCCACTGATAAAGAAAGGATCAGTCTATACTTTTAATGGTAGGTTTATTTGAACAGTGAGAGACAGAATAACAACCAAAAAATCCATAAAAACGCATGTCAAAAATGTTATAAAATGATTTGCATTTTAATGAGGGAAATAAGTATTTGACCCCCTCTCAATCAGAAAGATTTCTGGCTCCCAGGTGTCTTTTATACAGGTAACGAGCTGAGATTAGGAGCACACTCTTAAAGGGAGTGCTCCTAACCGCAGCTTGTTAACTGTAAAAAAGACACCTGTCCACAGAAGAAATCAATCAATCAGATTCCAAACTCTCCACCATGGCCAAGACCAAAGAGCTCTCCAAGGATATCAGGGACAAGATTGTAGACCTACACAAGGCTGGAATGGGCTACAAGACCATTGCCAAGCAGCTTGGTGAGAAGGTGACAACATTTGCTGCGATTATTCGCAAATGGAAGACACACAAAAGAACTGTCAATATCCCTCGGCCTGGGGCTCCATGCAAGATCTCACCTCGTGGAGTTGCAATGATCATGAGAATGGTGAGGAATCAGCCCAGAACTACACGGGAGGATCTTGTCAATGATCTCAAGGCAGCTGGGACGATAGTCACTAAGAAAACAATTGGTAACACACTACGCCGTGAAGGACTGAAATCCTGCAGCGCCCGCAAGGTCCCCCTGCTCAAGGATACATATACATGCCCGTCTGAAGTTTGCCAATGAACATCTGAATGACTCAGAGGACAACTGGTGAAATTGTTGTGGTCAGATGAGACCAAAATGGAGCTCTTTGACATCAACTCAACTCGCCGTGTTTGGAGGAGGAGGAATTCTGCCTATGACCCCAAGAACACCATCTCCACCATCAAACATGGAGGTGGAAACATTATGCTTTGGGGGTGTTTTTCTGCTAAGGGGACAGGACAACTTCCCCGCATCAAAGGGATGATGGACGGGGCCATGTACCGTCAAATCTTGGGTGAGAAACTCCTTCCCTCAGCCAGGGCATTGAAAATGGGTCATGGATGGGTATTCCAGCATGACAGTTACCCAACACACACGGCCAAGGCAACAAAGGAGTGGCTCAAGAAGAAGCACTCCCAACCTTGATTCCAATGAAAATCTGTGGAGGGAGCTGAAGGTTCGAGTTGCCAAACGTCAGCTTCGAAACCTTAATGACTTGCAGAAGATCTGCAAAGAGGAGTGGGACAAAATCCCTCCTGAGATGTGTGCAAACCTGGTGGCCAACTACAAGAAACGTCTGACCTCTGTGATTGCCAACACGGGTTTTGCCACCAAGTACTAAGTCATGTTTTGCAGAGGGGTCAAATACTTATTTCCCTCATTAAAATGCAAATCATTTTATAACATTTTTGACATGCGTTTTTCTGGATTTTTTGTTGTTATTCTGTCTCTCACTGTTCAAATAAACCTACTATTAAAATTATAGACTGATCCTTTCTTTGTCAGTGGGCAAACGTACAAAATCAGCAGGGGATCAAATACTTTTTTCCCCCACTTTATATTATAATTAAGTATATGATTTGATATTTGATAGAGCAGTCTGACTGAGCGGTGGTAGGCAGCAGCAGGCTCGTAAGCATTCATTTAAACAGCAGCTCTTAGCAATGCTGGGATGCACAGCGCTGTTTATGACTTCAAGCCTATCAACTCCCAGAATTAGGCTGGCAATACTAAAGTGCCTGTAAGAACATTCCAATAGTCAAAGGTATATGGAATACAAATGGTATAGAGAGAAATAGACCTATGATTACTCTAATAACTACAACCTAAAACTTCTGAACTGGGAATATTGAAGACTCATGTTAAAATCAAATCAAATTCTATTGGTCACATACACATGGTTAGCAGATGTTAATGCGAGTGTAGCGAAATGCTTGTGCTTCTAGTTCCGACCGTGCAGTAATATCTAACAAGTAATCTAACAATTCCACAACAACTACCTCATACACACAAGTGTAAAGGAATGAATAAGAATATGTACATATAAATATATGGGCGAGCAACGGCCGAACGGCATAGGCAAGATGCAGTAGATGGTATAGAGTACAGTATATACATATGAGAGGAGTAATGTAGGGTATGTAAACATTATATAAAGTGGCATTGTTTAATGTACCTAGTGATACATTTATTACATCAAATTTTTTATTGTTATGTGGCTAGAGAAAGGACCCACCAGCTTTCATATGTTCTCATGTTCTGAGCAAGGAACTTCAACGTTAGCTTTCTTACATGGCACATATTGCACTAATACTTTCTTCTCCAACACTGTGTTTTTGCATTATTTAAATCATATTGAACATGTCTCGTTACTACAGGTCTAAACTACAGAGTTACTACAGGTCTAAACTACAGAGTTACTACAGAGTTACTACAGGTCTAAACTACAGAGTTACTACAGAGTCACTACAGGTCTAAACTACAGAGTTACTACAGAGTCACTACAGGTCTAACTACAGAGTTACTACAGGTATAAACTACAGAGTTAGTACAGGTCTAAACTACAGAATTAAAACAGGTCTAAACAACAGAGTTACTACAGGTCTAAACTACAGAGTTACTACAGAGTTACTACAGGTCTAAACTACAAAGTTACTACAGGTCTAAACTACAGAGTTACTACAGGTCTAAACTACAGTTACTACAGGTCTAAACTACAGTTACTACAGGTCTAAACTACAGAGTTACTACAGGTCTAAACTACAGAGTTACTACAGGTCTAAACTACAGAGTTACTACAGGTCTAAACTACAGAGTTACTACAGGTCTAAACTACAGAATTAAAACAGGTCTAAACTACAGAGTTACTACAGGTCTAAACTACAGAGTTACTACAGAGTTACTGCAGGTCTAAACTACAGAGTTACTACAGCGTTACTACAGGTCTAAACTACAAAGTTACTACAGAGTTACTACAGGTCTAAACTACAGAGTTACTACAGGTCTAAACTACAGTTACTACAGGTCTAAACTACAGTTACTACAGGTCTAAACTACAGTTACTACAGGTCTAAACTACAGAGTTACTACAGGTCTAAACTACAGAGTTACTACAGGTCTAAACTACAGAGTTACTACAGGTCTAAACTACAGAGTTACTACAGGTCTAAACTACAGAGTCACTACAGAGTTACTACAGGTCTAAACTACAGAGTCACTACAGAGTCACTACAGGTCTAAACTACAGAGTTACTACAGAGTCACTACAGGTCTAACTACAGAGTTACTACAGGTATAAACTACAGAGTTACTACAGGTCTAAACTACAGAATTAAAACAGGTCTAAACAACAGAGTTACTACAGGTCTAAACTACAGAGTTACTACAGAGTTACTACAGGTCTAAACTACAAAGTTACTACAGGTCTAAACTACAGAGTTACTACAGGTCTAAACTACAGTTACTACAGGTCTAAACTACAGTTACTACAGGTCTAAACTACAGAGTTACTACAGGTCTAAACTACAGAGTTACTACAGGTCTAAACTACAGAGTTACTACAGGTCTAAACTACAGAGTTACTACAGGTCTAAACTACAGAATTAAAACAGGTCTAAACTACAGAGTTACTACAGGTCTAAACTACAGAGTTACTACAGAGTTACTACAGGTCTAAACTACAGAGTTACTACAGAGTTACTGCAGGTCTAAACTACAGAGTTACTACAGAGTTACTACAGGTCTAAACTACAGTTACTACAGGTCTAAACTACAGTTACTACATGTCTAAACTACAGAGTTACTACAGAGTTACTACAGGTCTAAACTACAAAGTTACTACAGAGTCACTACAGGTCTAAACTACAGAGTTACTACAGAGTCACTACAGGTCTAACTACAGAGTTACTACAGGTATAAACTACAGAGTTACTACAGGTCTAAACTACAGAATTAAAACAGGTCTAAACAACAGAGTTACTACAGGTCTAAACTACAGAGTTACTACAGAGTTACTACAGGTCTAAACTACAAAGTTACTACAGGTCTAAACTACAGAGTTACTACAGGTCTAAACTACAGAGTTACTACAGGTCTAAACTACAGAGTTACTACAGGTCTAAACTACAGAGTTACTACAGGTCTAAACTACAGAATTAAAACAGGTCTAAACTACAGAGTTACTACAGGTCTAAACTACAGAGTTACTACAGAGTTACTGCAGGTCTAAACTACAGAGTTACTACAGCGTTACTACAGGTCTAAACTACAAAGTTACTACAGAGTTACTACAGGTCTAAACTACAGAGTTACTACAGGTCTAAACTACAGTTACTACAGGTCTAAACTACAGTTACTACAGGTCTAAACTACAGTTACTACAGGTCTAAACTACAGAGTTACTACAGGTCTAAACTACAGAGTTACTACAGGTCTAAACTACAGAGTTACTACAGGTCTAAACTACAGAGTTACTACAGGTCTAAACTACAGAGTCACTACAGAGTTACTACAGGTCTAAACTACAGAGTTACTACAGAGTCACTACAGGTCTAAACTACAGAGTTACTACAGAGTCACTACAGGTCTAACTACAGAGTTACTACAGGTATAAACTACAGAGTTACTACAGGTCTAAACTACAGAATTAAAACAGGTCTAAACAACAGAGTTACTACAGGTCTAAACTACAGAGTTACTACAGAGTTACTACAGGTCTAAACTACAAAGTTACTACAGGTCTAAACTACAGAGTTACTACAGGTCTAAACTACAGTTACTACAGGTCTAAACTACAGTTACTACAGGTCTAAACTACAGAGTTACTACAGGTCTAAACTACAGAGTTACTACAGGTCTAAACTACAGAGTTACTACAGGTCTAAACTACAGAGTTACTACAGGTCTAAACTACAGAATTAAAACAGGTCTAAACTACAGAGTTACTACAGGTCTAAACTACAGAGTTACTACAGAGTTACTACAGGTCTAAACTACAGAGTTACTACAGAGTTACTGCAGGTCTAAACTACAGAGTTACTACAGAGTTACTACAGGTCTAAACTACAGTTACTACAGGTCTAAACTACAGTTACTACATGTCTAAACTACAGAGTTACTACAGAGTTACTACAGGTCTAAACTACAAAGTTACTACAGAGTCACTACAGGTCTAAACTACAGAGTTACTACAGAGTCACTACAGGTCTAACTACAGAGTTACTACAGGTATAAACTACAGAGTTACTACAGGTCTAAACTACAGAATTAAAACAGGTCTAAACAACAGAGTTACTACAGGTCTAAACTACAGAGTTACTACAGAGTTACTACAGGTCTAAACTACAAAGTTACTACAGGTCTAAACTACAGAGTTACTACAGGTCTAAACTACAGTTACTACAGGTCTAAACTACAGTTACTACAGGTCTAAACTACAGAGTTACTACAGGTCTAAACTACAGAGTTACTACAGGTCTAAACTACAGAGTTACTACAGGTCTAAACTACAGAGTTACTACAGGTCTAAACTACAGAATTAAAACAGGTCTAAACTACAGAGTTACTACAGGTCTAAACTACAGAGTTACTACAGAGTTACTACAGGTCTAAACTACAGAGTTACTACAGAGTTACTGCAGGTCTAAACTACAGAGTTACTACAGAGTTACTACAGGTCTAAACTACAGTTACTACAGGTCTAAACTACAGTTACTACATGTCTAAACTACAGAGTTACTACAGAGTTACTACAGGTCTAAACTACAAAGTTACTACAGGTCTAAACTACAGAGTTACTACAGGTCTAAACTACAGAGTTGTTAGCCCTGTGGACCAACACAGCCCTGTAGACTAACCCAGCCCTGTAGACTAACCCAGCCCTGTAGACCAACACAGGCCTGTAGACCAACACAGCCCTGTAGACCAACACAGCCCTGTAGACCAACACAGCCCTGTAGACCAACACAGCCCTGTAGATTAACACAGCCCTGTAGATTAACACAGCCCTGTAGACCAACACAGCCCTGTAGATTAACACAGCCCCGTAGATTAACACAGCCCTGTAGACCAACACAGCCCTGTAGACCAACACAGCCCTGTAGACCAACACAGCCCTGTAGATTAACACAGCCCTGTAGACCAACACAGCCCTGTAGACCAACACAGCCCTGTAGACCAACACAGCCCTGTAGATTAACACAGCCCTGTAGACCAACACAGCCCTGTAGATTAACACAGCCCTGTAGACCAACACAGCCCTGTAGACCAACACAGCCCTGTAGACTAGTAGTTGGAGGTAAGCCAGTGGGAAAGCAACAGTAACACACTACTGAATCTCAATCTGCAGCTTCATTACCATCTCTATAGGACCAGGCTCACACTCTGCATACTAATTTTCATTACTTTAAAGGCTCTGACAGCCCATCTTTGTGAACATGACAAGGACACTGATTCATTTGTTGAGTTAGAAGTTTATACATTTGTTCTCAGGCTTAACGTGAAGACAGACATTTTTATATTGTTCTCTCTATCTGTCATTCATCTGACAAACTTAAGCACCAATGTTCAGAGGGTACACCTAGACACTTCAGAAACCGTCTATCTACGGTGCACAGGAACGTCTGTCTGTCTGTCTGTCTGTCTGTCTGTCTGTCTGTCTGTCTGTCTGTCTGTCTGTCTGTCTGTCTGTCTCTGTCTGTCTGTCTGTCTGTCTGTCTGTCTGTCTGTCTAAAAAAGCATGTGCGAGCAAGGAGGCCTACAAACCTGACTGAGTTACACCAGCTCTGTCAGGAGAAATAGGCCAAAATTCACCCAATTTATTGTGGGAAGCTTGTGGAAAGCTACCCGAAACGTTTGACCCAAGTTAAACAAATTAAAGGCAATGCTACCAAATACTGTTTGAGTGTATGTAAACTTCTGACCCACTGGGAATGTGATGAAAGAAATAAAAGCTGAAATAAATCATTCTCCCTACTATTATTCTAACATTTCACATTCTTAAAACTTCTTAGGGATAGGGGGCAGTATTTTCACATCCGGATGAAAAGCGTGCCCAGAGTAAACTGCCTGCTATTCAAGCCCAGAAGCTAGGATATGCATATTATTAGTAGATTTGGATAGAAAACACTCTGACGTTTCTACAACTGTTTGAATAATGTCTGTGAGTATTACAGAACTGATTTGGCAGGCGAAACCCCGAGCACAATCCATCCTGGGATTTTGTTTTGGAGGTCAATCTGTTTTCCATTCATTTCGATGGTAAGCCCTTTTTAATAGGAATCTGCTTGCAGTTCCGATGGCTTCCACTAGATATCAACAGTCTTTAGAAATTGGTTGATGTTTTTCTTTTGAGAAATGAAGAAGTAGCCCTGTCCATGGAAAATGTGTCACTCCAGGTGGACTCAAGTCTTTTGGTGCGCACGACCTGGAACGCGCTTCACTTTGTTTTCATCCGGTATTGAACACAGTTTATCCCGTCTTAAATTTGATTGATTATTTACATTTTAGGATACCTAAGGTTGGATTAGGAAAGTTGTTTGAAATGTTTGGACAAAGTTTACAGGTAACTTATTAGGTACTTTGTAGTCATGTTGGGCGAGTTGGAACCGGTGTATTTTCTGAATCAAACGCGCCAAATAAATGGACATTTTGGGGATATAAAGAAGGAATTTATCAAACAAAAGGACCATTTGTGATGTTTCTGGGACATTTTGGAGTGCCAACAGAAGAAGATCTTCAAAGGTAAGACATGAATTATATGAATTATATCTTTCTCACTCTCTTTCTCTGTCCAGAGTCTATCTATATTATCTATAGTATTTATCTATAGTATTTATCTATAGTATTTATCAATAATATTTATCTATAGTATATATCTATAGCATCTATATACAGAATCTACCTATAGTATCTATCTATCTATATTTTAGTCATTTAGCAGACGCTCTTATCCAGAGCGACTTACAGTAGTGAATACATACATTAAAAAAAAAATTGTACTGGCCCCCCGTGGGAATCGAACCCACAACCCTGGCGTTGCACACACCATGCTGGCGTTGCAAACACCATTCTCTACCAACTGAGCCACAGTTCTATGTATCTATCTTTCTCCTGCATGTTGATTTTGTCCATCCACACCAGACTCGAACAAGACACGCAGGTTGAAGAGACAGGCTACACTCAGAGACAGTTCCAGAGAGTTGTTTTCAGAACAGGCTGAACAGGGGTCCAAGGTTGAAGAAACAGGCTACATTCGGGAAGTTCCAGAGAGTTGTTTTCATAACAGGTTAAAACCAACTGTGAACCAACTATAATAATTTTGGGGCAGATCGAAAAACACATGAAACATTCCTGGACATGTATCTAGCTACCTGTTGCTCTCTGCAACCTCTCTCTGTTTCAACCTCTCTCTGTTGCCTCCTCTCTCTGTTTCAACCTCTCTCTGTTTCAACCTCTCTCTGATTCAACCTCTCTCTGCTGCACCATTGTCTTTCATCGTGGGTGTGTGTGTATCTTCCTGATATCTGATAAGGACTTGTAGTGCATGGAGCGTCTCTAATAAAACACTTGCTAACCCTAACCCTTGGCTATACAGATGCTTGTTAGCCCTAACCCTTGGCTATACAGATGCTTGTTAGCCCTAACCCTTGGCTATACAGATGCTTGTTAGCCCTAACCCTTGGCTATGCAGATGCTTGTTAGCCCTAACCCTAACCCTTGGCTATACAGATGCTTGTTAGCCCTAACCCTAACCCTTGGCTATGCAGATGCTTGTTAGCCCTAACCCTAACCCTTGGCTATACAGATGCTTGTTAGCCCTAACCCTAACCCTTGGCTATGCAGATGCTTGTTAGCCCTAACCCTAACCCTTGGCTATACACATGCTTGTTAACCCTAACCCTAACACTTGGCTATACAGATGCTTGTTAACCCTAACCCTTGGCTATACAGATGCTTGTTAGCCCTAACCATAACCCTTGGCTATACAGATGCTTGTTAGCCCTAACCCAAACCCTTGGCTATGCAGATGCTTGTTAGCCCTAACCCTAACCCTTGGCTATGCAGATGCTTGTTAGCCCTAACCCTAAACCTTGGCTATGCAGACGCTCGTTAGCCCTAACCATAACCCTTGGCTATACACATGCTTGTTAACCCTAACCCTAGCCCTTGGCTATGCAGACGCTCGTTAGCCTTAACCATAACCCTTGGCTATGCAGACACTTGTTAACCCTAACCCTTGGCTATGCAGATGCTTGTTAGCCCTAACCCTAACCCTTGGCTATACAGATGCTTGTTAGCCCTAACCCTAACCCTTGGCTATACAGATGCTTGTTAGCCCTAACCCAAACCCTTGGCTATACAGATGCTTGTTAACCCTAACCCTTGGCTATGCAGACGCTCGTTAGCCTTAACCATAACCCTTGGCTATGCAGACACTTGTTAACCCTAACCCTTGGCTATGCAGATGCTTGTTAGCCCTAACCCTAACCCTTGGCTATACAGATGCTTGTTAGCCCTAACCCTAACCCTTGGCTATACAGATGCTTGTTAGCCCTAACCCTAACCCTTGGCTATGCAGATGCTTGTTAACCCTAACCCTAACCCTTGGCTATGCAGATGCTTGTTAGCCCTAACCCTAACCCTTGGCTATGCAGATGCTTGTTAACCCTAACCATAACCCTTGGCTATACAGATGCTTGTTAGCCCTAACCCTAACCCTTGGCTATACAGATGCTTGTTAGCCCTAACCCTAACCCTTGGCTATACAGATGCTTGTTAGCCCTAACCATAACCCTTGGCTATGCAGATGCTTGTTAGCCCTAACCCTAGCCCTTGGCTATACAGATGCTTGTTAGCCCTAACCCTAACCCTTGGCTATGCAGATGCTTGTTAGCCCTAACCCAAACCCTTGGCTATACAGATGCTTGTTAGCCCTAACCCTAACCCTTGGCTATGCAGACACTTGTTAACCCTAACCCTTGGCTATACAGATGCTTGTTAGCCCTAACCATAACCCTTGGCTATACACATGCTTGTTAGCCCTAACCCTAACCCTTGGCTATGCAGATGCTTGTTAACCCTAACCATAACCCTTGGCTATACAGATGCTTGTTAGCCCTAACCCTAACCCTTGGCTATACAGATGCTTGTTAGCCCTAACCCTAACCCTTGGCTATACAGATGCTTGTTAGCCCTAACCCAAACCCTTGGCTATGCAGATGCTTGTTAGCCCTAACCCTAACCCTTGGCTATGCAGATGCTTGTTAGCCCTAACCCTAACCCTTGGCTATACAGATGCTTGTTAGCCCTAACCCTAACCCTTGGCTATGCAGATGCTTGTTAGCCCTAACCCTAACCCTTGGCTATGCAGATGCTTGTTAACCCTAACCATAACCCTTGGCTATACAGATGCTTGTTAGCCCTAACCCTAACCCTTGGCTATACAGATGCTTGTTAGCCCTAACCCTAACCCTTGGCTATACAGATGCTTGTTAGCCCTAACCCTAACCCTTGGCTATGCAGATGCTTGTTAGCCCTAACCATAACCCTTGGCTATGCAGATGCTTGTTAACCCTAACCATAACCCTTGGCTATACAGATGCTTGTTAGCCCTAACCCTAACCCTTGGCTATGCAGATGCTTGTTAGCCCTAACCCTAACCCTTGGCTATGCAGATGCTTGTTAGCCCTAACCCTTGGCTATACAGATGCTTGTTAGCCCTAACCCTAACCCTTGGCTATGCAGATGCTTGTTAGCCCTAACCATAAACCTTGGCTATACACATGCTTGTTAACCCTAACCCTAACCCTTGGCTATGCAGACACTTGTTAACCCTAACCCTAACCCTTGGCTATGCAGACGCTCGTTAGCCCTAACCATAACCCTTGGCTATGCAGATGCTTGTTAACTCTAACCCTAACCCTTGGCTATGCAGACGCTCGTTAGCCCTAACCATAACCCTTGGCTATGCAGACACTTGTTAACCCTAACCCTTGGCTATACAGATGCTTGTTAGCCCTAACCCTAACCCTTGGCTATACAGATGCTTGTTAGCCCTAACCCTAACCCTTGGCTATACAGATGCTTGTTAGCCCTAACACTAACCCTTGGCTATGCAGATGCTTGTTAGCCCTAACCCTAACCCTTGGCTATGCAGATGCTTGTTAGCCCTAACCCTAACCCTTGGCTATACAGATGCTTGTTAACCCTAACCCTAACCCTTGGCTATGCAGATGCTTGTTAGCCCTAACCCTAACCCTTGGCTATGCAGATGCTTGTTAGCCCTAACCCTAACCCTTGGCTATACAGATGCTTGTTAGCCCTAACCATAACCCTTGGCTATACAGATGCTTGTTAGCCCTAACCCTAACCCTTGGCTATACAGATGCTTGTTAGCCCTAACCCTAACCCTTGGCTATGCAGATGCTTGTTAGCCCTAACACTAACCCTTGGCTATGCAGACACTTGTTAACCATAACCCTTGGCTATACAGATGCTTGTTAGCCCTAACACTAACCCTTGGCTATGCAGATGCTTGTTAGCCCTAACCCTTGGCTATGCAGATGCTTGTTAGCCCTAACCATAAACCTTGGCTATACACATGCTTGTTAACCCTAACCCTAACCCTTGGCTATGCAGACACTTGTTAACCATAACCCTTGGCTATACAGATGCTTGTTAGCCCTAACCATAACCCTTGGCTATACAGATGCTTGTTAGCCCTAACCATAACCCTTGGCTATGCAGACGCTTGTCAACCCTAACCCTAACCCTTGGCTATGCAGACGCTCGTTAGTCCTAACCATAACCCTTGGCTATGCAGACACTTGTTAACCCTAACCCTTGGCTATGCAGACACTTGTTAACCCTAACCCTAACCCTTGGCTATGCAGATGCTCGTTAGCCCTAACCATAACCCTTGGCTATGCAGATGCTTGTTAACCCTAACCCTAACCCTTGGCTATGCAGACGCTCGTTAGCCCTAACCATAACCCTTGGCTATGCAGACACTTGTTAACCCTAACCCTTGGCTATGCAGACACTTGTTAACCCTAACCCTAACCCTTGGCTATGCAGATGCTCGTTAGCCCTAACCATAACCCTTGGCTATGCAGATGCTTGTTAACCCTAACCCTAACCCTTGGCTATGCAGACGCTCGTTAGCCCTAACCATAACCCTTGGCTATGCAGACACTTGTTAACCCTAACCCTTGGCTATGCAGATGCTCGTTAGCCCTAACCCTAACCCTTGGCTATGCAGATGCTTGTTAACCCTAACCCTAAACCTTGGCTATGCAGATGCTTGTTAGCCCTAACCCTAACCCTTGGCTATACAGATGCTTGTTAACCCTAACCCTAGCCCTTGGCTATGCAGACGCTCGTTAGCCCTAACCATAACCCTTGGCTATGCAGACACTTGTTAACCCTAACCCTTGGCTATGCAGACACTTGTTGACCCTAACCCTTGGCTATGTCGACACTTGTTCATTTGTGCAAGTGGTGTCGGTGAAATTATTGAATAACATGTATGTGTACATTTATTTTGCAAAGCTTGCATGTAAACCTTCATAGAACCTTAACCAGGCCTCTGTAACCCTAATCCACGCCTCTGTAACCCTAATCCAGGCCTCTGTAACCCTAATCCAGGCCTCTCAGAGGTACTTAGAGGGACTGAACCCTAAACCTCCAGAGGCCTCTCAGAGGGACTTCAGTCTGTACAGCTGAATGAGCATTCAGCCTCTCAGACTGAACAATGAGGAAGGAATGACAGACATGTGTTTGTAACAATGAGAAAGGAATGACAGATATGTGTTTGTAGTTGTAGACAGATTCTTCAGGGAAGCTGAGTTGTTAGCTGCTTTTCCACCACCCAGATCCCAGGCTTCAGTAACACTGTACTGTACTGTATTGTTCTTAACTCACTGAAACATTAGTACACAACCCTGGTTTAACTAGTATTTAATGTCAAGACTAATAACAACAATAACATGTCTATAGTTATAGTTCTCTATTTTTAGGGTAGATTCAGCAGCATGCTGGCTAGCGGTCCTATTCATTCATCCAGCAGTGAGACTGGTTCTGTGTTGTTTAATCTGAGCATGGAGGAGCCAGGTACTTGTGATTCCAGGAGGGTCGTTGATTTCTATCCCAGAAATAAGTAAATCAGGACTCATTACTGTTGGATGAGATACCTAGATTTGTCTGTGTAGCAGTGTATGTACAGAGAGTGGGTGTGGGGGGGGTAATCAGAATGTATGTCTTTGTGCTCTCCAGGAGCACGAGTACAGGACATAAATACAATGCTCCCAAACATTTTAAACCTGCATCAGGAAATGTAGTTTATTATAGTTCATGTGGGATTCAATGACATTAGGAAGGAATGCTCAGAACAACTGAAGTTGGATTTTTAAAGAACTGATTGGGACTCTGCTTGATACCAACAAACACCTCATAATATCTGGCCCTCTGCCCTTCCTAAATCGTGGCATTGAACGGTTTAACAGACTGTCAGCCCTCCATAACTGACTATGAGACAATTGCAGCTTTGTGTGTGTAACATTGATTGACAGTTTTGACACCTTCTGGAAACAAAGCTCGTATTATAAGGAGGATGGAATCCACCAAAATAATGTGGGTTACTGGATCCTTCACAGCATTATAAGGCTGCGTTGAGACAATGACTTATCAATGACCCGAGTCCAGCTCATTTAATCCCTACCAAATGTACATTATCCCAGGGGCGTTGGAAGACACAATGTAAGTAACCTAATTTATGTGTCTCTAACTGACCTGAATGCCTCTAATGATCCCACAGCTATTGTATGCAGTAATCATGTGCCTATGAAGCAGAGTTATACTGTTAGCACTGAGGTGGTGTACTCTAGTAGGAAGACCACTGTGTGCAGCTCATCCTGCACTAACATAAATAACATGAGCATGTCTACCTCTTGTCTGTCTTGTTAGACTTCAGTGCAGCTTTTGACATTATCGATCATAGTCTGCTGCTGGAAAAACTTACAGTGGCAAGTGAAAGTATTCACCCCCTTGGCATTTTTCCTATTTGTTGCCTTACAGCCTGCAATTAAATTGGATGTTTGGGGGGGTTGTATCATTTGATTTACACAACATAACTATTCACCACCCCAAAGTCAATACTTTGTAGAGCCACCTTTTGCAGCAATTACAACTGCAAGTCTCTTGGGGTATGTCTCTATAAGCTTGGCATATCTAGCCACTGGGATTTTTGCCCATTCTTCAAGGCAAAACTGCTCCAGCTCCTTCAAGTTGGATGGGTTCCGCTGATGTACAGCAATCTTTAACCTGTTAGGGATAGGGGGCAGTATTTTCACGGCCAGATAAAAAACGTACCCGATTTAATCTGGTTACTACTCCTGCCCAGAAACTAGAATATGCATAGAATTAGTAGATTTGGATAGAAAACACTCTAAAGTTTCTAAAACTGTTTGAATGGTGTCTGTGAGTATAACAGAACTCATATGGCAGGCCAAAACCTGAGTAGATTCTATACAGGAAGTGCCCTGTCTGACAATTTGTTCTCCTACTAGGGCATCTCTATCAAAAATACAGCATCTCTGCTGTAACGTGACATTTTCTAAGGCTTCCATTGGCTCTAGGAAGGCGCCAGAAAGTGGAATGAGAGCTCTCCAGTCTCTGGGCCACCAAGTACTAAGTCATGTTTTGCAGAGGGGTCAAATACTTATTTCCCTCATTAAAATGCAAATCAATTTATAACATTTTTGACATGCGTTTTTTCTGGATTTTATTGTTGTTATTCTGTCTCTCACTGTTCAAATAAACCTACCATTAAAATGATATAGACTGATCCTTTCTTTGTCAGTGGGCAAACGTACAAAATCAGCAGGGGATCAAATACTTTTTTCCCTCACTGTAACAGATGCAGTGAAATTAGATAAAAAAAACAGATAAAAATACACCTTCTGAAACAGCGGGGACTGTGAAGCAACACAAACAGACACATGCATACAAACGGTAATACACGCACTATACACACACCAACAAATTAATTTTGTGTTGTAGATATGTGGTAGTAGAGTAGGGGCCTGAGGGCACACACTTAATGTGTTATGAAATCTGCTGTGAATGTATCGTAATGTTTAAAAAAAATGTCATAATTGCCTTAATTTTGCTGGACCCCAGGAAGAATAACTGCTGCCTTGGAAACAACTAATGAGGATCCATAATAAATGCAAATACAAATGTCCAGTGGCGTGGATGTGGGGGGTTAATCAGAATGTACAGTGCATTCGGAAAGTATTCAGACCCCTTCACTATTTCCACACATTGTTACGTTACAGCCTTATTTCAACATTGATTAAATTGTTTTTCTTCTTCATTTTTTGCATATTCATAAAATAAAAAAATACTGAAAAATGACATTTACATAAGTATTCAGAACCTTTACTCAGTACTTTATTGAATCACCTTTGGCAGCGATTTCAGCCTCGTGTCTTCTTGGGTATGACACTACAAGCTTGGCACACCTGTATTTGGGGAGTTTCTCACATTCTTCTCTTCAGATCCTCTCAATCTCTGTGAGGTTGGATGGGGAGCGTTGCTGCACAGATATTTTCAGGTCTCTCCAGAGATGTTAGATTGGGTTCAAGTACGGTCTCTGGCTGGGCCATTCAAGGACATTCAGAGACTTGTCCCAAAGCCACTCGTGCATTGTCTTGGCTGTGTGTGTAGGGTCGTTGTCCTGTTGGAAGGTGAACCTTCGCCTCAATCTGAGGTCCTGATTGCTCTGGAGCCGGGTTTCATCAAGGATCTCTCTGTACTTTGCTCCATTCATCTTTCCCTCGATCCTGACTAGTCTCCCAGTCCTTGCCTTTGAAAAACATCCCCGCAGCATGATGCTGCCCCCACCGTGCTTCACTGTAGGGATGGTGCCAGGTTACCTCCAGATGTGATGCTTGGCATTCAGGCCAAAGAGTTCATTCTTGGTTTCATCATACCAGAAAATCTTGTTTCTCATGGTCTGAGAGTCCTTTGAGTGCCTTTTGGCAATCTCCAAGCGGGCTGTCATGTGCCTTTTTCAGAGGAGTGGCTTCCGTCTGGCCACTCCACCATAAAGGCCTGATTGGTGGAGTGCTGCAGAGATGGTTGTTTTTCTGGAAGGTTCTCCCATCTCCACAGAGGAACTCTGGAGCTTCTACCCTGATTGCTCAGTTTGTCCGGGCGACCAGTTCTTGGAAGAGCCTTGCTGATTCCAAACTTCTTCCATTTAAGAATAATGTAAGCTACTGTGTTCTTGGGGACCTTCAATGCTGCAGACATTTTTTGGTACCCTTCCCCAGATCTGTGCCTCGACACAATCATTTCTCGGAGCTCTACGGACATGTCCTTCGACCTCATGGCTTGGTTTTTGTTCTGACATGCACTGTCAACTGTTGGACCTTATATAGACAGGTGTGTGCCTCTCCAAATCATGTCCAATCAATTTTATTTACCACAGGTGGACTCAAATCAAGTTGTCGAAACATCTCAAGGATGATCAATGGAAACAAGATGCATCTGAGCTCAATTTCAAGTCTCATAGCAAAGGGTCTGAATGCTTATGTAGGCATTTCTGTTATTTATTTTGAACACATTTGGAAACATTTCTAAAAACCTGTTTTCGGTTTGTGATTATGGGGTATTGTGTGAAGATTGATGAAGAACATGTTTTATATAATCCATTTTAGAATAAGGCTGTAATGTAACAAAATGTGGAAAAACGGAAGGGGACTGAATCGTAATGTAATGCTAATCAGATCCTCTCTTTATTCTCAGTGATCAGAGCAAAGATCTCTGGGGAAAAGGTTGTGTCTCCTAGCAACAGCTCTTCTCCTTACCTGAAGATGATCCAATATGAGATCAAACTGATCAAGGTGAGTCCAGTAGAACCTTGGTCCTGTATTTACATCTTTATCTACAGTAGAACCTTGGTCCTGTATCTACAACTCTATCTAAAGTAGAACCTTGGTCCTGTTTCTACAGCTTTATCTACAGTAGAACCTAGGTCCTGTATCTATAGCTTGATCTACAGTAGAACCTAGGTCCTGTATCTACAGCTTTATTTACAGTGGAACCTTGGTCCTGTATCTACAGCAGAATATTGGTCCTGTTTCTACAGCTTTATCTACAGTAGAACCTTGGTCCTATATCTACAGCTATATCTACAGTAGAACCTTGGTCCTTTATCTACAGCAGAATATTGGTCCTGTATCTACAGCTCTTTCTACAGTAGAACCTTGGTTCTGTATCTACAGCTTTATCTACAGTAGAACCTTGGTCCTGTATCTATAGCAGAATATTGGTCCTGTATTTACAGCTCTATCGACAGTAGAACCGTGGTTCTGTATCTACAGCTCTTTCTGAAGTAGAACCTTGGTCCTGTATCTACAGCTTTATCTAGGGTAGAACCTTGGTCCTGTATCTACAGCTCTATCTAAAGTAGAACCTTGGTCCTGTATCTACAGCTTTATCTACAGTAGAACCTTGGTCCTGTATCTACAACTCTATCTACAGTAGAACCTTGGTCCTGTATCTACAGCTTTATCTAGGGTAGAACCTTGGTCCGGTATCTACAGCTTTATCTAAAGTAGAACCTTGGTCCTGTATCTACAGCTCTATCTACAGTAGAACCTTGGTCCTGTATCTACAGCTTTATCTACAGTAGAACCTTGGTCCTGTATCTACAGCTTTATTTACAGTGGAACCTTGGTTCTGTATCTACAGCTTTATCTACAGTAGAACCTAGGTCCTGTATCTATAGCTTGATCTACAGTAGAACCTTGGTCCTGTATCTACAGCAGAATATTGGTCCTGTTTCTACAGCTTTATCTACAGTAGAACCTTGGTCCTATATCTACAGCTATATCTACAGTAGAACCTTGGTCCTTTATCTACAGCAGAATATTGGTCCTGTATCTACAGCTCTTTCTACAGTAGAACCTTGGTTCTGTATCTACAGCTTTATCTACAGTAGAACCTTGGTCCTGTATCTATAGCAGAATATTGGTCCTGTATTTACAGCTCTATCGACAGTAGAACCTTGGTCCTGTATCTACAGCTCTTTCTGAAGTAGAACCTTGGTCCTGTATCTACAGCTTTATCTAGGGTAGAACCTTGGTCCTGTATCTACAGCTCTATCTAAAGTAGAACCTTGGTCCTGTATCTACAGCTTTATCTACAGTAGAACCTTGGTCCTGTATCTACAACTCTATCTACACTAGAACCTTGGTCCTGTATCTACAGCTCTTTCTGAAGTAGAACCTTGGTCCTGTATCTACAGCTTTATCTAGGGTAGAACCTTGGTCCGGTATCTACAGCTTTATCTAAAGTAGAACCTTGGTCCTGTATCTACAGCTCTATCTACAGTAGAACCTTGGTCCTGTATCTACAGCTTTATCTACAGTAGAACCTTGGTCCTGTATCTACAGCTTTATTTACAGTGGAACCTTGGTTCTGTATCTACAGCTTTATCTACAGTAGAACCTAGGTCCTGTAACTACAGCTTTATTTACAGTAGAACCTTGGTTCTGTATCTACAGCTATATCTACAGTAGAACCTTGGTCCTGTATCTACAGCTTTATCTACAGTAGAACCTTGGTCCTGTATCGACAGCTTTATTTACAGTAGAACCTTGGTCCTGTATCTACAGCTTTATTTACAGTAGAACTGTCACGTCCTGACCAGTATAGAGGATTATTTGTTATTGTAGTTTGGTCAGGACGTGGCAGAGGGTAGTTAGTTTATGTATTCCGGGGTTTTGGGTTTCTTTTCTATGTTTGTGTTTCTATGGGTTTTCTATCTGTTCTGTTTCTATGTTAGTTAATTGGGGTGTGGACTCTCAATTGAAGGCAGGTGTTTTCTAGTTGCCTTTGATTGGGAGTCCTATATATTAGGGTGTGTTTGGTCTTGTTGTTTGTGGGTAGTTATTTTACACTGCTAAAGTATCTGTATAGCCTGTAAAACTGTTACTAGTCGTTCTTGTTTATTGGTTTCCCGTGTTCACTTTATTCAAATATAATTAAAGATGAGCATACATATCCCGGCTGCGTTTTGGTCTATTCAACACGGCTATATTCGTGACAAGAACCTTGGTCCTGTATCTAAAAACGGTTGATCAAAGTGAGTCCAGTAGAACATTGGTACTTTATCTACTAAAAGTTGATCAAGGTGAGTCCAAGAAACCTTGGTCCTGCATTGCATCTAATAAAGGTTTACCTGCAGTTTTATCTACAGTCAGTCCTTAAATTATAAATGGGGATGTGCCAGAACAAATAGTGAGCGCTAGAGGGGGATGACCTGGGGAGTTCTGATGTACCGGAACACATGAGAAAAGAAATCACCTGTATGATAAAGCATCGCATGCATATCATCACATTTGTGTAGTGGCATAGAGCAGTAGAGTAGAGGTCAGTTATAGTTGCACACATGGGGAACATTTTTAGTAGCTTAGGGTTGGCAGAATCTTTTTTAATACAGCACAAATGATTGAAATGGCAGGCTACTTTGACACTGACAAACTGAGATCAATAAAAATGACCTCGTCTTGAATACGTCATGGTCTAGGTGTGTGGAAACACAAATTGTAGGCTAAAATAGGAGGAAATTATAAACATATCAAAATATATTTTATATTTGAGATTCTTCAAAGGAGCCACCCTTTGCCTTTATGACAGCTTTGCGCACTCTTGGCATTCTCTCAACCAGCTTCACCTGAAATGCTTTTCCAACAGTCTTGAAGGAGTTCCCACATATGCTGAGCACTTGTTGGCTGCTTTTCCTTCACTCTGCGGTCCAACTCATCCCAAGCCATCTCAATTGGGTTGAGGTCGGATGATTGTGGAGACCAGGTCATCTGATGCAGCACTCCATCATTCTCCTTCTTGATCAAATAGCCCTTACACAGCCTAGAGGTGTGTTGGGTCATTGTCCTCTTGAAAAACAAATGATTGTCCCACTAAGTGCAAACCTGTAGATGGGATGGCGTATCGCTGCAGAATGTTTTGGTAGCCATGCTGGTTAAGTGTGCCTTGAATTCTAAATTAATCACAGACAGTGTCACCAGCAAGGCACCCCCACACCATCACACCTCCTCCTCCATGCTTCACGGTGGGAACCACACATGCGGAGATCATCCGTTCACCTACTCTGCGTCTCACAAAGACACGGCGGTTGGTACTAAAAATCTCAAATTTGGATTCATTAGACCAAAGGACAGAATTCCGCAGGTCTAATGTCCATTGCTCGTGTTTCTTGGCCCAAGCAAGTCTGTTCTTCTTATTGCTGTCCTTTAGTAGTGGTTTCTTTGCAGCAATTTGACCACGAAGGCCTGATTCACGGAGTCTCCTCTGAACAGTTGATGTTGAGATGTGTCTGTTACTTGAACTCTGTGAAGCATTTATTTGGGCTGCAATTTCTGAGGCTGGTATCTCCAATGAACTTATCCTCTGCAACAGAGATAACTCTGTGTCCTTCTATCCTGTGGCGGTCTTCATGAGAGCCAGTATCATCATAGCGCTTGATAGTTTTTGCGACTGCATTTGAAGGAACTTTAAAAGTCCTTGACATTTTTTTGAGCTGTTCTTGTCATAATATGAACTTTGTCTTTTACCAAATAGGGCTATCTTCTGTATACCACCCCTACCTTGTCACAAAACAACTGATTGGCTCAAATGCATTAAGAAGGAAAGAAATTCCACAAATTAATGTTTAACAAGGCACACCTGTTAATTGAAATGCATGCCAGGTGACTACTTCATGAAGCTGGTTGAGAGAATGCCTTGGCAAAGGGTGGCTACTTTGAAGAATCTCAAATATAAAATATATTTGGATTTGTTTAACACTTTTTTGGTTACTACATGATTCCATATGTGTTATTTCATAGTTTTGATGTCTTCAATATTATTCTACAATGTAGAAAATAGTAAAAATAAAGAAAATCCCTGGAATGAGTAGGTATGTCAAAACTTTTGACAGGTACTACACATGTACAAATTACCTCAACTATCCTGCACATTGATTCGGTACTGGTACCCCCTGTATATAGCCTCATTATATTTTTCACTTTAGTTTATATAGTAAATATCTTCTTAACCTGTTAGGGCTAGGGGGCAGTATTTGCACGGCTGGATAAAAAAAATGTACCCGATTTAATCTGGTTACTAATCCTACCCAGTAACTAGAATATGCATATACTTATTATATATGGATAGAAAACACTCTAAAGTTTCTAAAACTGTTTGAATGGTGTCTGTGAGTATAACAGAACTCATTTGGCAGGCAAAACCCTGAGACATTTTCTGACAGGAAGTGGATACCTGATGTGTTGTATTACCTTTAAACCTATGCCATTGAAAAACACAGGGGCTGAGGAATATTTTGGCACTTCCTATTGCTTCCACTAGATGTCACCAGCCTTTACAAAGTGTTTTGAGTCTTCTGGAGGGAGATCTGACCGAACAAGAGCCATGGAACGATGATGGCCCATTAGACACCTGGCACGCGAGTTCATGTTGGGTACCCTCGTTCCAATACGTTATAAAAGAGGATGCATTCGTCCACCTTGAATATTATTCATGTTCTGGTTAAAAAAGGCCCTAATGATTTATGCTATACAACGTTTGA
The DNA here is from genome assembly GCF_965601325.2 of Salmo salar. Taxonomy (NCBI): domain Eukaryota; kingdom Metazoa; phylum Chordata; class Actinopteri; order Salmoniformes; family Salmonidae; genus Salmo; species Salmo salar. The sequence goes on from NC_138302.1 coordinate 107,019,222, forward strand.
CATGTTTGAACGAACGTAAATATATTTTTTCCCCTCGTTCATGAAGTGAAGTCCGGCGGGCTTAGATCATGTGCTAACAAGACGGAGATTTTTGGACATAAATGATGAGCTTTTTTGAACAAAACTACATTCGTTATGGACCTGTGATACCTGGAAGTGACATCTGATGAAGAGAATCAAAGGTAATGGATTATTTACATAGTATTTTCGATTTTAGATCTCCCCAACATGACGACTAGTCTGTATCGCAACGCGTATTTTTCTGGGCGCAGTGCTCAGATTATTGCAAAGTGTGATTTCCCAGTAAGGTTATTTTTAAATCTGGCATGTTGATTGCGTTCAAGAGATGTAAATCTATAATTCTTTAAATGACAATATAATATTTTACCAATGTTTTCTAATTTTAATTATTTAATTTGTGATGCTGACTTGACTGCCGGTTATTGGAGGGAAACGATTTCCTCAACATCAATGCCATAGTAAAACGCTGTTTTTGGATATAAATATGAACTTGATAGAACTAAAAATGCATGCATTGTCTAACATAATGTCCTAGGAGTGTCATCTGATGGAGATTGTAAAAGGTTAGTGCATCATTTTAGCTGGTTTTATGGTTTTGGTGACCCTGTCTTTGAATTGACAAAACATTACACACAACTCTTGTAAATGTACTGTCCTAACATACTCTAAATTTATGCTTTCGCCGTAAAACCTTTTTGAAATCGTAAAACGTGGTTAGATTAAGGAGATGTTTATCTTTCAAAGGGTGTAAAATAGTTGTATGTTTGAAAAATTTGAATTTTGACATTTATTTGGATTCAAATTTGCCGCTCTTGAAATGCACCTGCTGTTGATGGAGTGCACCACGGGGGGGACGCTAGCGTCCCACCTAGCCCATAGAGGTTAACTCTGTTGTCTTAAGAACTGCGTTGATGGTTAAGGGCTTGTAAGTAAGCATTTCACAGTAAGGTCTACACCTGTTGTATTCGGCGCATGTGACTGTTGTCATGACGTTGCCCTCTTTGGGTACAGCGAGCACAGTTGACCCCCTCCCCCTGCACCTCCCCCTGCACTTCTTCACCATCTCCCGCTGTCTCCTACACCCAGGCTGCTGTGGTCAGAAGGGGTCGTAAATTCCTAAGAAAATGTCCCACCTCATGGCCACAGTATAAAGAGACAGTGTTTTCATGGAGAGACAAAGGAATTCTTCCACCTCACAGAATTAGAGAACCGAACGACATTTATGTTCTGGAGAAGGTATAAAAGATTGGTGAAGAATCCAGCTATGAACTGGTCCGTTTGGTACAATTTTGTGAAACTCATGAGAGACAATACGGCCATATTACCATAATAATGTTTATATACTAGCCTCAGCTATGAGACTTACATCTAAATGGTTGTATAAAATTAACCTGTTGGGGCTAGGGGGCAGTATTTGCACGGCTGGATAAAAAAATGTACCCGATTTAATCTGGTTACTAATCCTACCCAGTAACTAGAATATGCATATACTTATTATATATGGATAGAAAACACCCTAAATTTTCTAAAACTGTTTGAATGGTGTCTGTGAGTATAACAGAACTCATTTGGCAGGCAAAACCCTGAGACATTTTCTGACAGGAAGTGGATACCTGATGTGTTGTATTACCTTTAAACCTATGCCATTGAAAAACACAGGGGCTGAGGAATATTTTGGCACTTCCTATTGCTTCCACTAGATGTCACCAGCCTTTACAAAGTGTTTTGAGTCTTCTGGAGGGAGATCTGACCGAACAAGAGCCATGGAACGATGATGGCCCATTAGACACCTGGCGCGCGAGTTCATGTTGGGTACCCTCGTTCCAATACGTTATAAAAGAGGATGCATTCGTCCACCTTGAATATTATTCATGTTCTGGTTAAAAAAGGCCCTAATGATTTATGCTATACAACGTTTGACATGTTTGAACGAACGTAAATATATTTTTTCCCCTCGTTCATGAAGTGAAGTCCGGCGGGCTTAGATCATGTGCTAACAAGACGGAGATTTTTGGACATAAATGATGAGCTTTTTTGAACAAAACTACATTCGTTATGGACCTGTGATACCTGGAAGTGACATCTGATGAAGAGAATCAAAGGTAATGGATTATTTACATAGTATTTTCGATTTTAGATCTCCCCAACATGACGGCGAGTCTGTATCGCAACGCGTATTTTTCTGGGCGCAGTGCTCAGATTATTGCAAAGTGTGATTTCCCAGTAAGGTTATTTTTAAATCTGGCAAGTTGATTGCGTTCAAGAGATGTAAATCTATAATTCTTTAAATGACAATATAATATTTTACCAATGTTTTCTAATTTTAATTATTTAATTTGTGTTGCTGACTTGACTGCCGGTTATTGGAGGGAAACGATTTCCTCAACATCAATGCCATAGTAAAACGCTATTTTTGGATATAAATATGAACTTGATAGAACTAAAAATGCATGCATTGTCTAACATAATGTCCTAGGAGTGTCATCTGATGGAGATTGTAAAAGGTTAGTGCATCATTTTAGCTGGTTTTATGGTTTTGGTGACCCTGTCTTTGAATTGACAAAACATTACACACAACTCTTGTAAATGTACTGTCCTAACATACTCTAAATTTATGCTTTCGCCGTAAAACCTTTTTGAAATCGTAAAACGTGGTTAGATTAAGGAGATGTTTATCTTTCAAAGGGTGTAAAATAGTTGTATGTTTGAAAAATTTGAATTTTGACATTTATTTGGATTCAAATTTGCCGCTCTTGAAATGCACCTGCTGTTGATGGAGTGCACCACGGGTGGGACGCTTGCGTCCCACCTAGCCCATAGAGGTTAATGAATAAGGATAGAACTGTTTGTGATATTGTGTAATGTGATTTTGGACTGTTTAATGATGGAAACTCCAATTCCCTTTGGAGTCTTAACCTGTTTGGGCTAGGGGGCAGTATTGAGAATTTTGGAAAAAATATGTGCCCATTTTTAACTGCCTCCTACACCAACTCAGAAGCTAGAATATGCATATTATTGTTCAGGTTTGGATAGAAAACACCCTGAAGTTTCTAAAACTGTTTGAATGGTGTCTGTGAGTATAACAGAACTCCTATGGCAGGCAAAAACCTGACAAGGTTTCATGCAGGAAGTGGCCTGTCTGACAAGGAGTCGTGCGTCTTGCATCTGTTTATTGAAAAGTAAGGATCTTAGCTGTAACGTGACAATTCCCAGGGCTCCAATAGGCTCTCAGGACGCGGGAAAATCATGAAGGTTGACGAGGCAGCCTCAGGCTGAAACAGATTATCATCTTATTCAAGTGTCCCATTAGGTGACAATGGAGTGAGGCGCGTGCGCGATTAGCCCCCGTGGAGTATTTTAATTCGGCTGTTTAGTTTATTGCAGATTCCCGGTCGGAATATTATCGCTTTTCTACGAGATAAATGGCATAAAAATTGGTTTTAAACAGCGGTTGACATGCTTCGAAGTACGGTAATGGAATATTTAGAATTTTATTGTCACGAATTGCGCCATGCGCGCGACACTTCTTTACTATTTCGGATAGTGTCTGGAACGCACGAACAAAACGCCGCTATTCGGATATAACGATGGATTATTTTGGACCAAACCAACATTTGTTATTGAAGTAGCAGTCCTGGGTGTGCATTCTGACGAAGACAACAAAAGGTAATCAAACTTTTATAATAGTAAATATGATTATGGTGAGTGCTAAACTTGCCGGGTGTCTAAATAGCGAGCCCGTGATGCCTGGGCTATGTACTTAGAATGTTGCAAAATGTGCTTTCACCAAAAAGCTATTTTAAAATCGGACATATCGAGTGCATATAGGAGGTCTGTATCTATAATTCTTAAAATAATTGTTATGCTTTTTGTGAACGTTTATCGTGAGTAATTTAGTAAAATGTTAGCGAATTCCCCGGAAGTTTGCGGGGGGTATGCTAGTTCTGAACGTCACATGCTAATGTAAAAAGCTGGTTTTTGATATAAATATGAACTTGATTGAACAAAACATGCATGAAGATCATCAAATGTGAGTGCTGCATTTAGCTGTCTTCTGGGTTTTGGTGACATTATATGCTGGCTTGAAAAATGGGTGTCTGATTATTTCTGGCTTGGTACTCTGCTGACATAATCTAATGTTTTGCTTTCGTTGTAAAGCCTTTTTGAAATCGGACAGTGTGGTTAGATTCATTCTCGGTTCAACATTACCATGTAACTTATTACTTTGTACAGTAGTAGTAATTATTGGTTAAACATTAAAATCTAACACAGTACTTTCTATAAAAGTCATTGGCTCAACATTAACATGTAACTGATCACAGCTGGAATGTATTTCACAGTACAAACTTATGTTTGATACAGATGCACTGAAATGATTTCCCCTTCAGTATGGTATGGTACATGTAGATTATAGTTGGAGCACTGCGCAACACTAGAGGTTTGTATGGTACCTTAATTCAACACCCGCCATCGCCAAATGCAGGTAGATTTTGGCGTTGGCAGGTAAAATGTATATTTCACCAGTCACGTTGGTGGGTGGTCAAGGCTCCACAGCGCATTTCACTCACATTTCTAAATAAAAAGTCAAGTTGATTACTGTAAATGCTGTAAAATAAATGCTGCTGTAGCTGTTTTCAAAGTATTTCTGCCATTTTGTTTCATAGCTAGTAAAGTAATCGCACAAAGTCAAAGAACTACGAATCCTATATAGCCTATCCCACCTCGCGCTGCAATACCTCCCTCGGGGCTGTGCACACCTGAAGAGCTGAGTGAAAGATACATTTTTAGAAGTGCTACTCACAGGTATAAAAGTTGGTCTAATTTACTTGAAACGAAAGTCTACTGAAGTGTCCTTGTGTTTCTTGGCTATTTACATTGTTTTGTTCACAAGCTAGGTTGTTTTTCAATGTTTGAGTTTCAACTGTTAGGGAAGAGAATACAACATGGCTTCTAGTCAGACTCTCAATCTCACAGGCACTAACATGACTCTAGTCGTTTTACCACTGTGATATTTTGGTTAAAAGACATTTAATTTTAAACAACATATCACATTACTTCTTAATAGTAATACATTTGTGTTTGTTGGTGTAATTTTTGCTGGTACATTTTTTTTAATGGCTGGTAGTTAATTTTAGGCCCTGGTTGGAGCACTGTGCAACACTAAAGGTATGTTTTTGTCCTCCACCCTGTAGATGTTTAAAGGCTTTGAGAAGGTGAAGGACATCCAGTATGTGTACACACCCGTCTTCTCCTCCCTGTGTGGAGTCAAACTAGACTCCAACAACAAGGTCCACTACTTGCTGTCAGGTAAAGTACTGCTTCATAAGAAAATAGAACACTGCTGGGCTGGGGAATAGAGGCCATCACCTATGGTTCATATGATGAGAGAACACTGCTGGGCTGGGGAATAGAGGCCATCGCCTATGGTTCATATGATAATATAACTGCACCTGTACATAGCCCATCTGTAAATAGCCCATCCAACTACAGCATCCCCATACTGTATTTATTTATTTATCTTGCTCCTTTGCACCCCAGTATCTCTACTTGCACATTCATCTTCTGCACATCTACCATTCCAGTGTTTAATTGGTATATTGTAATTACTTCTCTACCATGGCCTATTTATTGCCTACCTCCCTTATCCTACCTCATTTGCACACACTGTATATAGACCTTTTCTACTGTATTATTGACTGTACGTTTGTTTATTTCATGTGTAACTCTGTGTTGTTGTTTGTGTCGAACTGCTTTACTTTATCTTGGCCAGGGCGCAGATGTAAATGAGAACGTGTTCTCAACTAGCCTACCTGGTTAAATAAAGGTGAAATAAAAATAAATAAATAAATAACACTACTGGGCAGGGGAATAGAGCCCATCACCTATGGTTCATATGATAATAAAACACTACTGGGATAGGGGAATAGAGCCCATCACCTATGGTTCATATGATGAGAGAACACTGCTGGGCAGGGGAATAGAGCCCATCACCTATGGTTCATATGATAATACAACACTACTGGGATAGGGAATAGAGCCCATCACCTATGGTTCATATGATAATACAACACTACTGGGATAGGGAATAGAGCCCATCACCTATGGTTCATATGATGAGAGAACACTGCTGGGCTGGGGAATAGAGCCAATCACCTATGGTTCATATGATGAGAGAACACTGCTGGGCTGGGGAATAGAGCCCATCACCTATGGTTCATATGATAATAAAACACTACTGGGATAGGGAATAGAGCCCATCACCTATGGTTCATATGATAATAAAACACTACTGAGATAGGGAGTAGAGCCCATCACCTATGGTTCATATGATAATTAAACACTACTGGGATAGGGAATAGAGCCCATCACCTATGGTTCATATGATAATAAAACACTACTGAGATAGGGAGTAGAGCCCATCACCTGTGGTTCATATGATGAGAGAACACTGCTGGGCTTTTCAATAGAGCCAATCGCCTGTAGTTCACATTATAATAAAACACTACTGGGCATGGGAATAGAGCCCATCACATATCCAAATCAAATCAAATGTTATTTGTCACCTCCACATGGTTAGCAGATGTTAATGCGAGTGTAGCAAAATGCTTGTGCTTCTAGTTCCAAAAGTGCAGTAATATCTAAAATTCCCAATAACTACCTACGACACACAAATCTAACAAGTAATCTAACAATTCCCCACTGACTACCTAATACACACCAATCTAAAGGGGTGAATGAAAATATGTCCATATAAATATATGGATGAGCGATGGCCTAGCGACATAGGCAAGGTGCAGTAGATGATATAAAATACAGTATATACATGTGATATGAGTAAAGTAAGACATGTAGACATTATTAAAGTGGTATTGTTTAAAGTGACTAGTGATCTATTTATTAAAGTGGTATTGTTTAAAGTGACTAGTGATCTATTTATTAAAGTGGTATTGTTTAAAGTGACTAGTGATCTATTTATTAAAGTGGTATTGTTTAAAGTGACTAGTGATCTATTTATTAAAGTGGTATTGTTTAAAGTGACTAGTGATCTATTTATTAAAGTGGTATTGTTTAAAGTGACTAGTGATCTATTTATTAAAGTGGTATTGTTTAAAGTGACTAGTGATCTATTTATTAAAGTGTCCAGTGATTGGGTCACGTTTGTCGTATTGATGGGACCAAAACACAGCGGGAATGTGTAAACTCATCTTCTTTTATTAGAAGGAACGTGAACACAAAACAAAATAACAAACAATGACGACAGTCCTGTCAGGCTCAACGCTAAACACGGAACAACAACTACCCACAAATCCCATAGACAAAACACCCCTATTAAATAGGACCTTTTACTGGTCAGGACGTGACAGATTGGGTCTCAGTGTAGGCAGCAGCCTCTCTGAGTTAGTGATGGCTATTTAACAGTCTGATGGCCTTGAGATAGAAGCTGTTTATCAGTCTGATGGCCTTGAGATAGAAGCTGTTTATCAGTCTGATGGCTTTGAGATAGAAGCTGTTTTTCAATCTCTCGGTCCCAGCTTTGATGCACCTGTACTGACCTCACCTTCTGGATGATAGCGGGGTGAACAGGCAGTGGCTCTGGTGGTTGTTGTCCTTGATGATCTTTTTGGCCTTCCTGTGACATCGGGTGCTGTAGGTGTCATGGAGGGCAGGTAGTTTGCCCCCGGTGATGCTTTGTGCAGACCGCACCACCTTCTGGAGAGCCTTGCGGTTGAGGGCGGTGCAGTTGCCCTACCAGACTGTGATACAGCCCGACAGGATGCTCTCAGTTGTGCATCTGTAAAAGTTAGTCAGGGTTTTGGGTGACAGGCCAAATTTCTTCAGCTTCCTGATGTTGAAGAGGCGCTTTTGCGCCTTCTTCACTACACTGTCTGTGTGGGTGGACCATTTCAGTTTGTCTGTGAGGTGTACGCTCAGCATCTTAAAACTTTCCACCTTCTCCACTGCTGTCCCGTCGATGTGGATAGGTGGGTGCTCCCTCTGCCGTTTCCTTAAGTCCACGATCACCTCCATTGTTTTGTTGACGTTGAGTGAGAGGTTGTTTTCCTGGCACCACACTCCGAGTGCCCTCACCTCCTCCCTGTAGGCCGTCTTGTCGTTGTTGGTTATCAAGCCCACTACTGTTGTGTCATCTGCAAACTTGATGATTGAGTTGGAGGCGTGCATGGGCACGCAGTAATGGGTGAATAGGGAGTACAAGAGAGGGCTGAGCACACCCTTGTGGGGCCCCAGTGTTGAGGGTCAGCGAAGTGGAGATGTTATTCCCTGCCTTCACCACCTGGGGGCGGGTCGTCTGAAAGTCCAGGAACCAGTTGCACAGGGAGGGGTTCAGACCCAGGGCCTCCAGCTTGATGATGAGCTTGGAGGGTACTATGGTGTTGAATGCTGAGCTGTAGTCAATGAACAGCATTCTTACATTGGTATTCTTTTTGTTCAGATGGGATAGGGCAATGTGCAGTGTGATGGTGATTGCGTCATCTGTGGACCTATTGGGGCGGTATGCAAACTGAAGTGGGTCTAGGGTGGCTGGTATGGTGGTGGTGATATGATCCTTGACTAGTCTCTCAAAGTACTTCATGATGACAGAAGTGAGTGCTACGGGGCGATAGACACTTAGTTCAGTTACCTTTGCCTTCTTGGGTACAGGAACAATGGTAGCCATCTTGAAGCATGTGGGGACAGCAGACTGGGATAGGGAGCGATTAAATATGTCTGTAAACACACCAGCCAGCTGGTCTGCACATGCTCTGAGGACACGGCTAGGGATGCCATCTAGGCCAGCAGCCTTACGAGGGTTAACATGTTTCAATGTTTTACTCACACCAGCCACTGAGAAGGGGGGGGTATCCTCAAAGCGGGCAAAGAAAGTGTTTAGTTTGTCTGGAACCGTGACATTGCTGTTTTTGTTTTTATAGTCCGTGATTTCCTGTAGACCCTGCCACATACGTCCCGTGTCTGAGCCTTTGAATTGCGACTCCACCGTGTCCCTGTACTGGCATTTCGCTTGTATGCTTGCCTTGCGGAGGAAATTACTACACTGTTTATATTCAGCCATATCTCCAGACCTCTTTCCATGGTTAAATGCGGGGGATCGCACTTTCAGGTTTACGCGAATGCCGCCATCCATCCACGGTTTGTGGTTAGGGTAGGTTTTAATGGTCACAGTGGGTACGATGTCTCCAATGCACTTATTTATAAATGCACTCACCGAGTCAGCGTATAGGTCAAAATTATAATAATATTGTAATAATGTGGTTTATATGATGAGAGAACACTGCTGGGCAGGGGAATAGAGCCCATCACCTATGGTTCATATGATAATTAAACACTACTGGGATAGGGGAATAGAGCCCATCACCTATGGTTCATATGATAATTAAACACTACTGGGATAGGGGAATAGAGCCCATCACCTATGGTTCATATGATGAGAGAACACTGCTGTGCAGGGGAATAGAGCCCATCACCTATGGTTCATATGATAATAAAACACTACTGGGAAGGGGATTAGAGCCCATCACCTATGGTTCATATGATGAGAGAACACTGCTGGGCAGGGGAATAGAGCCCATCACCTATGGTTCATATGATAATAAAACACTACTGGGAAGGGGATTAGAGCCCATCACCTATGGTTCATATGATGAGAGAACACTGCTGTGCAGGGGAATAGAGCCCATCACCTGTAGTTATTATGACAATAAAACACTTCTGGGATTGGTATAGAGCACATCACCTATGGCTCATATGATGAGAGAACACTGCTGGACAGGGAGGTAGAGCCCATCGCATGCACACCCAAGTGCCGGCAGGTTTAAGATCGTTGTACCAGCAATTGAAAGGGCGCTGGTTTGAATACTCGATTTGTCCTTGAGCAAGGCACTTCATCTGAATTACCTTGACTAACTTATACACCCACACATTGACGCGGTACAGGTACCCCCTGTATACAGCCTCCACATTGACGCGGTACAGGTACCCCCTGTATACAGCCTCCACATTGACTCTGTACCGGTACCCCCTGTATACAGCCTTGTTATTGTTATTTTATTGTGTTACTTTTTATTAACATTTTTACTTTAGTTTATTTAGTAAATATTTTATTTACTCTATTTCTTGAACTTCTTTGTTGGTTAAGGGTTTGTAAGTAAAACATATTGTAAGGTTAGGGTTGTATTCGGTGCATGGGAAAAATAAAATGTGATTTGAATCTGACCAATTTATGAAAGACAAGTACTTTTGCGTTCCAGAAAGTGAGTTTTGAAAAATGGTTTTCTATCAACAATGACAAGCCACCGGGGTCTGACATCCTGGATGGAAAATTACTGAGGATAATAGGACGATATTGCCACTCCTATTTGCCACATCTTCAATTTAAGTCTACTAGAAAGGGTGTGCCCTCAGGACTGGAGGGAAGTAAAAGTCATTCCACTACCCAAGAATAGTAAAACCCCCTTTACTGGCTCAAATAGCCGACCAATCAGCCTGTTACCAACCCATAGTAAACTTTTGAAAGAAATTGTGACTGACCAGATACAATGCTATTTTACAGTAAACAAATTGAAAAACAGACTTTCAGCACGCTTATCGGGAAGAACATACAGTACAACAAGGACAGCACTTACACAAATGACTGATGATTGGCTGCTAGAAATAGACGATAAAAAGATTGTGTGGGCTGTTTTGTTAGACTTTAATGTGGCTTTTGACATTTGTTAACATATTTGTCATGGCTTTACACTCCCTACTGTATTGTGGATAAAGAGTTACTTGTCTAACAGAACACAGGGGTATTCTTTAATGGAAGCCTCTCCAACATAATTAAGGTAGAGTCAGGAAATCCAGCAGTCTAGGCCCCTTACATTTTTCAATCATTACTAATAACATGCCACTGGCTTTGAGTAAATGCGGATGACTCAACACTATATGAAGATACATTAAGTTCGGAAAGTATTCAGACCCATTCACTTTTTCCACATTTTGTTGTTACAGCCTTATTCGAAAATGTATTAAATAGTTTTTGTCACTCATCAATCAACACACAATAACCCATAATGACCAAGCAGAAACAGGTTTTTAGACATTTTTGCCAAAAAAATATAATAATCATTTTAATATCACATGTGCGTAAGTACTCAGACCCTTTACTCAGTACTTTGTTGAAGCACCTTTGGCAGCGATTACATCCTAGAGTCTTCTTGATTATGACACTACAAGCTTGACACACCTGTATTTGGGGAGTTTCTCCCATTCTTTTCTGCAGATCCTCTCAGGCTCTGTTAAGTTGGATGGGGAGCGTTGCTGCACAGCTATTTTCAGGTCTCTCCAGAGATGTTAGATCGGGTTCAAGTCCAGGCTCTGGCTGGGCCACTCAAGGACATTCAGAGACTTGTCCCGAAGCCACTCGTGCATTGTCTTGGCTGTATGATTACGGTTGTTGTCCTGTTGGAAGGAGAACCAATGCCCCAGTCTGGGGTCCTGTGCGCTCTGGAGCAGGTTTTCATCAAGGATCTCTCTGTACTTTGCTCCAGTCATCTTTGCCTCGATTCTGACTAGTCTCCCAGTCCCTGCCGCTGAAAAACATCCCCACATCATGATGCTGCCACTACCGTGCTTCATCTTAGGGATGGTTTCCTCCAGACGTGACACTTGGCATTCAGGCCAAAGACTTCAATCTTGGTTTCATCAGACCAGAGAACCACATTACCATAAAGGCCTTCAAGATTGTTTTGATCACACGGAATGGGATATGTTCCGGGTAGCTTCCGAGAATAACATTGACGAATATCCTTATATGGTGACTGAGTTCATCAGGAAGTGCATAGGAGATGTTGTACCCACTGTGACTATTAAAACGTACCCTAACCAGAAACTGTGGATAGATGGCAGCATTCGCGCAAAACTGAAAGCGCAATCCACCACATTTAAACATGGCAAGGTGACTGGGAACATGGTAGAATACAAGCAGTGTAGTTTTCCCTTTGCAAGGCAATCAAATAGGCAAAACATCAGTATAGAGACAATCATGGACTACAAAGAGAAAACCAGCCACCTCGTGGACAGCGACTTCTTGCTTTCTGACAAGCTAAACATCTTCTTCACCCGCTTTGAGGATAACACAGTGCCACTGCCGCGGACCGCTACCAAGGACTGTGGGCTCTCCTTCGCTGTGGCTGACTTGAGTAAGACATTTAATGTGTTAACCCTCGCAAGGCTACTGGCCCAGATGGCATCCCTAGCCACATCCTCAGATCATGTGCAGTTCAGCTGGCTGGTGTGTTTACGGACATATTCAATCGCTCCCTATCCCAGTCTGCTGTCCCCACATGCTTCAAGATGGCCACCATTGTTCCTGTACCCAAGAAAGCAAAGGTAACTGAACTAAATTACTATCACCCCATAGCACTCGCTTCTGTCATCATGAAGTGCTTTGAGAGACTAGTCAAGGATCATATTACCTCTACCTTACCTGTTTTTTTTGTACTATTTTTCAGATGCTTCAGTTGCTCTACCGGAGTTACACAGGTATAAAGTCACTGCTATTAGCTTCACGACTGACATTTGGACCAGCAATATCAGCCCCATGAGCATGCTGAGTCTCACAGCACAGTGGGCCGTCGAGGATTTCGTACTGAGGAAAGTCATATTGCATGCTCATGAATATGCTGGTTGTCATACCTCTACTGCCATTTCAATGGCATTTGAGAACATGTTTGAAACTTGGAAACATGAACACACTAGCTAGCTCCATTCGAACAACTGACTGGAGAAATAAGCTCATCAACTGTGCCTGCAGCAGACGCGATACCCTCTCTCATGGCATTGAAATGCTGAACAAAACTGACAGGGATGTAAACAAATGTGCACAAAATTTGAGAAGTTTTATGTGCGTATGGAACATTTCTGGGATCTTTTTTTTCAGCTCATGAAACATGGGACAAACACTTTACATGTTGCGTTTATACTTTTGTTCAGTGTAGTATTTGTATTCTAATTCCTAATTCTAACGCCACTGATTCTGTCACATAACAGCAGAGTGCGCATTCCCATTCTGACTTCACCAATGTTTAAGCTAACCAGTTTTTACTGGCCCACACTGGTGAATGAAACAGTTGCCCTTGACAACAGTTTGCCCTGTCAACAAAACTGCCCACATAGTCGCCACCATGCTGAACAAGTGTCGCCACCATGCTCGATGCTATGTACAAGGACCGCTACTTCGATGCAGACAAAAAAACAGGGTTTAGATGAAATGTTACATACTCAGCTGGACAAGATGGAAATGGACACAGTGACAGTGCACACGGAGGAAGAGAGGCCACGGACAGACAAAGCTGAAACTTCAGTGCTTGACATGTATGATGCAATTCTGGTTGAGAATGAAAAGACTGAACAAATGAACAATGAAACAGCACAGCAAGTAAGTGAAAGAAATAGGTTTTGATTATGTTTTACTGGTAATGGGGACTTACGTAAATGCCCCAAAAAGTACTTTTTGGTCAGTGTGGTGTGTGTGTGTGTGTGTGTAACCTTTTTTTAACTAGGCAAGTCAGTTAAGAACAAATTCTTATTAACAATGACGGCCTAACCCAGCCAAACCCGGACAACGCTGGGCCAATTGTTCGCCGCCCTAGGGACTCCCAATCACGGCCGGATGTGATACAGCCTGGATTCGAACCAGGGACTGTAGTGACGCCTCTTGCACTGAGATGCAGTGCCTTAGACCGCTGTGACCATGTGTGTGTGTTAACTATTTAACTGTACTAGAATGCATAAAAGGCTGCTAAAAATGGTAAATTATGGGTATTGGTATTGTTTTTTTGGGCAAGGAAAATATTGGATAGCGGTATCGGACAAAAATGTCATATCGGTGCATCACTACTCGTCACCCTTAATAATGTTTACATATATTGCAATACTCATCTCGTATGTACAGTATATACTGTATTCTATTCTACTGCATCTTAGTCTATGCCGCTCTGACATTGCTCGTCCATATGTTTATCAAATCAAATTGATTTATATAGCCCTTCTTACATCAGCTGATATCTCAAAGTGCTGTACAGAAACCCAGCCTAAAACCCCAAACAGCAAGCATAGAAGCACATGGCCAAGATGTTCAAATGTTCATAGATGACCAGCAGGGTCAAATAATAATAATCACAGTGGTTGTCGAGGGTGCAACAGGTTATCACCTCAGGAGTAAATGTCAGTTGGCTTTTCATAGCCGATCATTCAGAGTATCTCTACCGCTCCTGCTGTCTCTAGAGAGTTGAGTTTAGATATTCTTAATTCCATTCCTTTACTTAGATTTACAATTTACGCTTTTTTACCAACTTTTACTGACACCGGCCATATTCAACTGGTGTTGAGTGTTCGTAAATTCGTCAGTTATTCTGCACTCTGGCACACTCAGATGAGAGTGCTCTGAAATTAGAGTAGATAGCCAGAGCGCATTTACCAGCTACGTCTATCTACAGTTGTCGCAGTGACATTCTATTGAAATGGATTCTTGCATAGTGGAGTCTTTTGTTAAGACATGTAGCTAGCTAGCTAAACAATTAACCATAATCCCAACTCATGACGTTACTACCCTGCATGAATCTGCAAGTAGCTAACCAACCAGGTTCAATGTTAGCTAGCTAACATTAGGCTGTAACTCGCAAAGCTAATGGCTCTGAGATACGAATAATAAGATCATGCACGTACCATTAGCTAGCGAGCCAGCCAGCTAATGTTAGCTAGCTAGCTTACAGTACACTTTAACTTGAAATGAAAATTACGTTCTGTCAAAATTAGAAACAAGTAATATCTGAAAATGTAGCTAGCTAGACTATCTTACATCATAGATGGGTGCTTCTCCCTGTCACAGATGCCATGGTTGCCCTTAGTTTGAAGATCCGTAGACTGGTGTTTTCTCCATCTCCTTAGTTATCATACTCTAATTCCACTGATTTCAAAACTCGTTCCTCCAGAAAATGGCGAGCAACACTTATGCAGTTCTACTACGTGATACATAAAAATAAAGCTGCGTTAGACACATACACATACTGACCGGCTCAAATAGACAGAAGCGTGCTATGTGGCAGACCAATCCAAACCTATCTCTCGGCATGTCCAGCCCACTCATCATCTCAGCCAATCATGGCTAGCGGGAAGGTGGCTGTCTTTTTCTGTGGCTAAACCAACTAGGCTCTAATTTAACAATTTTATTTGTATTTACAGATGGCATACAAGTCTGTTATTAAGGCACATGAAAGTTCCAGAAAGCATTTCTGCCGAAAAACACATTTTGATAAAATAATAAGTTAATGTGCAAATGGCTCTCCTGTGAAGTAGTAACCCGTGACATACGCCTAGTTTCCTGAAACGAGTCACAAATCTTCCAAAACATGAATCCTGTTTGCAATAATGCACTAAAGTAAAACTGCAAAAAATATGTCAAATGAACTTAATCTCCTGAATACAAAGTGTCATGTTTGGGACAAATCAAACACAACACATCACTGAGTACCACACTTCACATTTTCAAGCATGGTGGTGGCTGCATCATGTTATGGATATGCTTGTTATCTGCAAGGACTGGAGAGTTTTTTAGCATAAACATAAACGGAATAGAGCTAAGCACGGTCAAAATCCTAGGGGAAAACCTGTATGGTACATGTAGATTAAAGTTGGAGCACTTTGCATTTCCAACAGACACTGGGAGATGAATTCACCTTTCAGCCGGAAAGAGCGGCTTAGTTACAGTTTTGACTTAAATCAGCTTGGAACTCTATGGCAAGACTTGAAAATGGCTGTCTAGCAACGATCACCAACCAACTGGACAGAGCTTGTAAAAAGAGAGCGTAAATATTGTCCAATCCAGGTTGCAAAGCTCATACAGAGTTACCCAGAAAGACTCACAGCTGTCATCACTGCCAAAAGTGATTCTATCAAGTGTTGACTCATGGATGTGAATTCTTATGTACATTTCTGTATTTTATTTTCAATAAATTTGCGAACATAAAAAAATCTGTTTTCACTTTGTCATTATGGGCTATTGTGTGAATCCATTTTGAATTCAGGCTGTAACACAACAAAATGTGGAATAAGACAAGGGGTATGAATACTTTCTGAAGGCACTTTACAACACATACTGTACCTTCATTGGCTTACCGTGTTGACCCAATTTACGTTGTTCTGCAGGTAGTATGTGGAGTGATGGGAAGGTGTCCATTGGACTGTGTGATCTGGTAGAACCCTGGGACAACTTGTCCATGTCGCAGAAGAAGAACCTCAACTACAGATACCAGATGGGCTGTGACTGCAAGGTGAGTTCTCAATGTCTCACTGTCTTTGTCTTTTTCTCTCTCTCTCTCTCACAGTAAGCTATAACATAACCCACACCCCTTCCTGTTGTCCCCAGATTGTCACTATAACCCTTTCTGTTGTCCCCAGATTAACACTATAACCTGTCTTGTTGTCCCCAGATTGTCACTATAACCCTTTCTGTTGTCCCCAGATTAACACTATAACCTGGTTGTTGTCCCCAGATTGTCACTATAACCCTTTCTGTTGTCCCCAGATTGCCACTATAACCTGGTTGTTGTCCCCAGATTACCACTATAACCTGGTTGTTGTCCCCAGATTAACACTATAACCTGTCTTGTTGTCCCCAGATTGCCACTATAACCTGGTTGTTGTCCCCAGATTAACACTATAACCTGGTTGTTGTCCCCAGATTGCCACTATAACCTGGTTGTTGTCCCCAGATTGCCACTATAACCTGGTTGTTGTCCCCAGATTAACACTATAACCTGGTTGTTGTCCCCAGATTGCCACTATGATCCTTTATGTTGTCCCCAGATTACCATTATTACCAAGTTATTGTCCCCAGACTACCACTAGAACCTGGTTATTGTCCCCAGATTACCACTAGAACCTGTTTATTGTCCCCAGATTACCACTAGAACTATTGTCCCCAGATTACCACTGGAACCTGGTTATTGTCCCCAGATTACCACTAGAACCTGGATATTGTCCCCAGATTACCACTATAACCTGGTTGTTGTTACCAGATTGCCACTATAACCTGGTTGTTGTCCCCAGATTGCCACTATAACCTGGTTGTTGTCCCCAGATTGCCACTATAACCTGGTTGTTGTCCCCAGATTAACACTATAACCTGGTTGTTGTCCCCAGAACCTGGTTGTTGTCCCCAGATTGCCACCAGAACCTGGTTGTTGTCCCCAGAACCTGGTTGTTGTCCCCAGATTGCCACCAGAACCTGGTTGTTGTCCCCAGAACCTGGTTGTTGTCCCCAGATTGCCACCAGAACCTGGTTGTTGTCCCCAGACCCTGGTTGCTGTCCCCAGATTGCCTCTATAACAACCTAACCCAAACCCCTTGTCATTATCCTCAGATTGCTACCTGCTACTCAGTGCCTTGTGCCACCACTACGGATAATGAGTGTCTTTGGACCGACTGGCTGCTGGTTAACAGTCTGAGTGGGGAGCAGGCCAGACAGTATGCCTGCATCAAACGCTCAGACTCTTCCTGCAGCTGGTACCGGAGCGGCCCACCACCAGAGAATGACTTCATGGACATGTCAGACCCCTGAGAGGGGTAGAATTGGGGTTAGGGAGGTGCTTCTGTACTCCAGGACAGAGAGAGAAGAGGAGCACTGACTACACTACTGCTGCGTTCATGTGCTACTTGGAAATTCATACACGTTTGACTGGGAAACTTGAGTTGCTGTTTTCTCATGGAATTATCAATAATACAGTTTCCAACATCCAAAACAATGTTTAGTAGGATTGCTGAGTTTCTGATTTTCAGAGGAGCACATGAACGAAGCACCAGACACAGAATATCTCTTCCTATTTCCTGACTAGTTCTCCAGAGTCCAGAGGCTCCTTGTATCTCCTCCTCCCTCTGACTTAGGGATGAGGTCTGTCCTGTCACTATGTATGTATGACTATGAAGGTAACAAGAGACAGGAAATGCCCCGACACAACCCAGGCAGAAAAGGAGAGATGGAGAGTGATGTATGACTATGAAGGTAACAAGAGACAGGAAATGCCCCGACACAACCCAGGCAGAAAAGGAGAGATGGAGAGTGATGTCAGCCTCTTCTGTGTATTTTCCCTCTCTAGTACTGTAAAGAACAAACTTTCCATGCATTCAGGTTTCTGTGTGTTTTCTCACTATATTGCATGTCCTACTGCCATCTAGACATTACAGTAGATTCTGAAGTTTTGGAAATGCAGTACAAAACCCACTGGATTCAGTCCTTTGAGCTTGTACAAGTATGAAATCAGCACTAGACACTCAAGTCTTATATTCAGTATATTGGAAAAATTATCCACATTAGATACAAACATCTAAATTCGAGTAATGTACAATATCTACAGATGATCTGTGATGAACACACTAAAATGCCTGTGTCCTGTGTGAGAATGTGTACATACTGTATGATTATAACTGTTCCAGTTTTAACAACAGCTAAACTACAGTAAAAAGGTACTCTGAGTACAACATTGATGTCCATTTTAATAGTTGTGTGTATTACTTCCTTGTGGCCCATGTACTGTTGATGCATTGTGGCAAAAAAAGCTAATCCACTGGTTTAACATACACACCAGTAGAAGTCAAGTCAGTCTCTCCTTAGCAACATGTTTTATATTTAAAGGAATGGTTTAAAAAGTATTTAATTGTCTTTTTCTATAGCTTTCTATTTCACTGTACCAAAAACATATAAAATCCAGATCCAAGACTTCACGTTGTTATGGGTCCGTTATTCTCAACCATTCATATGGTTTAGGTAGAGATAGGTAGTTCATATGGTTTAGGTAGAGATAGGTAGTTCATATGGTTTAGGTAGAGATAGGTAGTTCATATGGTTTAGGTAGAGATAGGTAGTTCATATGGTTTAGGTAGAGTTAGGTAGTTCATATGGTTTAGGTAGAGATAGGTAGTTCATATGGTTTAGGTAGAGATAGGTAGTTCATATGGTTTAGGTAGAGATAGGTAGTTCATATGGTTTAGGTAGAGATAGGTAGTTCATATGGTTTAGGTAGAGATAGGTAGTTCATATGGTTTAGGTAGAGATAGGTAGTTCATATGGTTTAGGTAGAGATAGGTAGTTCATATGGTTTAGGTAGAGATAGGTAGTTCATATGGTTTAGGTAGAGATAGGTAGTTCATATGGTTTAGGTAGAGATAGGTAGTTCATATGGTTTAGGTAGAGATAGATAGTTCATATGGTTTAGGTAGAGATAGATAGTTCATATGGTTTAGGTAGAGATAGGTAGTTCATATGGTTTAGGTAGAGATAGGTAGTTCATATGGTTTAGGTAGAGATAGGTAGTTCATATGGTTTAGGTAGAGTTAGGTAGTTCATATGGTTTAGGTAGAGATAGGTAGTTCATATGGTTTAGGTAGAGATAGGTAGTTCATATGGTTTAGGTAGAGATAGGTAGTTCATATGGTTTAGGTAGAGATAGGTAGTTCATATGGTTTAGGTAGAGATAGGTAGTTCATATGGTTTAGGTAGAGATAGGTAGTTCATATGGTTTAGGTAGAGATAGGTAGTTCATATGGTTTAGGTAGAGATAGGTAGTTCATATGGTTTAGGTAGAGATAGGTAGTTCATATGGTTTAGGTAGAGATAGGTAGTTCATATGGTTTAGGTAGAGATAGATAGTTCATATGGTTTAGGTAGAGATAGGTAGTTCATATGGTTTAGGTAGAGATAGGTAGTTCATATGGTTTAGGTAGAGATAGGTAGTTCATATGGTTTAGGTAGAGATAGGTAGTTCATATGGTTTAGGTAGAGATAGGTAGTTCATATGGTTTAGGTAGAGATAGGTAGTTCATATGGTTTAGGTAGAGATAGGTAGTTCATATGGTTTAGGTAGAGATAGGTAGTTCATATGGTTTAGGTAGAGATAGGTAGTTCATATGGTTTAGGTAGAGATAGGTAGTTCATATGGTTTAGGTAGAGATAGGTAGTTCATATGGTTTAGGTAGAGATAGGTAGTTCATATGGTTTAGGTAGAGATAGGTAGTTCATATGGTTTAGGTAGAGATAGGTAGTTCATATGGTTTAGGTAGAGATAGGTAGTTCATATGGTTTAGGTAGAGATAGGTAGTTCATATGGTTTAGGTAGAGATAGGTAGTTCATATGGTTTAGGTAGAGATAGGTAGTTCATATGGTTTAGGTAGAGATAGGTAGTTCATATGGTTTAGGTAGAGATAGGTAGTTCATATGGTTTAGGTAGAGATAGGTAGTTCATATGGTTTAGGTAGAGATAGGTAGTTCATATGGTTTAGGTAGAGATAGGTAGTTCATATGGTTTAGGTAGAGATAGGTAGTTCATATGGTTTAGGTAGAGATAGGTAGTTCATATGGTTTAGGTAGAGATAGGTAGTTCATATGGTTTAGGTAGAGATAGGTAGTTCATATGGTTTAGGTAGAGATAGGTAGTTCATATGGTTTAGGTAGAGATAGGTAGTTCATATGGTTTAGGTAGAGATAGGTAGTTCATATGGTTTAGGTAGAGATAGGTAGTTCATATGGTTTAGGTAGAGATAGGTAGTTCATATGGTTTAGGTAGAGATAGGTAGTTCATATGGTTTAGGTAGAGATAGGTAGTTCATATGGTTTAGGTAGAGATAGGTAGTTCATATGGTTTAGGTAGAGATAGGTAGTTCATATGGTTTAGGTAGAGATAGGTAGTTCATATGGTTTAGGTAGAGATAGGTAGTTCATATGGTTTAGGTAGAGATAGGTAGTTCATATGGTTTAGGTAGAGATAGGTAGTTCATATGGTTTAGGTAGAGATAGGTAGTTCATATGGTTTAGGTAGAGATAGGTAGTTCATATGGTTTAGGTAGAGATAGGTAGTTCATATGGTTTAGGTAGAGATAGGTAGTTCATATGGTTTAGGTAGAGATAGGTAGTTCATATGGTTTAGGTAGAGATAGGTAGTTCATATGGTTTAGGTAGAGATAGGTAGTTCATATGGTTTAGGTAGAGATAGGTAGTTCATATGGTTTAGGTAGAGATAGGTAGTTCATATGGTTTAGGTAGAGATAGGTAGTTCATATGGTTTAGGTAGAGATAGGTAGTTCATATGGTTTAGGTAGAGATAGGTAGTTCATATGGTTTAGGTAGAGATAGATAGTTCATATGGTTTAGGTAGAGATAGGTAGTTCATATGGTTTAGGTAGAGATAGGTAGTTCATATGGTTTAGGTAGAGATAGGTAGTTCATATGGTTTAGGTAGAGATAGGTAGTTCATATGGTTTAGGTAGAGATAGGTAGTTCATATGGTTTAGGTAGAGATAGGTAGTTCATATGGTTTAGGTAGAGATAGGTAGTTCATATGGTTTAGGTAGAGATAGGTAGTTCATATGGTTTAGGTAGAGATAGGTAGTTCATATGGTTTAGGTAGAGATAGGTAGTTCATATGGTTTAGGTAGAGATAGGTAGTTCATATGGTTTAGGTAGAGATAGGTAGTTCATATGGTTTAGGTAGAGATAGGTAGTTCATATGGTTTAGGTAGAGATAGGTAGTTCATATGGTTTAGGTAGAGATAGGTAGTTCATATGGTTTAGGTAGAGATAGGTAGTTCATATGGTTTAGGTAGAGATAGGTAGTTCATATGGTTTAGGTAGAGATAGGTAGTTCATATGGTTTAGGTAGAGATAGGTAGTTCATATGGTTTAGGTAGAGATAGGTAGTTCATATGGTTTAGGTAGAGATAGGTAGTTCATATGGTTTAGGTAGAGATAGATAGTTCATATGGTTTAGGTAGAGATAGATAGTTCATATGGTTTAGGTAGAGATAGGTAGTTCATATGGTTTAGGTAGAGATAGGTAGTTCATATGGTTTAGGTAGAGATAGGTAGTTCATATGGTTTAGGTAGAGATAGGTAGTTCATATGGTTTAGGTAGAGATAGATAGTTCATATGGTTTAGGTAGAGATAGGTAGTTCATATGGTTTAGGTAGAGATAGGTAGTTCATATGGTTTAGGTAGAGATAGGTAGTTCATATGGTTTAGGTAGAGATAGGTAGTTCATATGGTTTAGGTAGAGATAGGTAGTTCATATGGTTTAGGTAGAGATAGGTAGTTCATATGGTTTAGGTAGAGATAGGTAGTTCATATGGTTTAGGTAGAGATAGGTAGTTCATATGGTTTAGGTAGAGATAGGTAGTTCATATGGTTTAGGTAGAGATAGGTAGTTCATATGGTTTAGGTAGAGATAGGTAGTTCATATGGTTTAGGTAGAGATAGGTAGTTCATATGGTTTAGGTAGAGATAGGTAGTTCATATGGTTTAGGTAGAGATAGGTAGTTCATATGGTTTAGGTAGAGATAGGTAGTTCATATGGTTTAGGTAGAGATAGGTAGTTCATATGGTTTAGGTAGAGATAGGTAGTTCATATGGTTTAGGTAGAGATAGGTAGTTCATATGGTTTAGGTAGAGATAGGTAGTTCATATGGTTTAGGTAGAGATAGGTAGTTCATATGGTTTAGGTAGAGATAGGTAGTTCATATGGTTTAGGTAGAGATAGGTAGTTCATATGGTTTAGGTAGAGATAGGTAGTTCATATGGTTTAGGTAGAGATAGATAGTTCATATGGTTTAGGTAGAGATAGGTAGTTCATATGGTTTAGGTAGAGATAGGTAGTTCATATGGTTTAGGTAGAGATAGATAGTGCTTATGGTTTAGGTAGAGATAGATAGTTCATATGGTTTAGGTAGAGACAGGTAGTTCATATGGTTTAGGTAGAGATAGATAGTGCTTATGGTTTAGGTAGAGATAGATAGGTAGTTCTTAATGTTTTAGGTAGAGATAGATAGGTAGTTCTTAATGTTTGGATAGAGATAGGTAGTTCTTAATGTTTGGATAGAGATAGGTAGTTCTTATGGTTTTGGTACAGAAACGTGTCACGACTTCTGCCGAAGTCAATGCCTCTCCTTGTTCGGGCGGTGTTCGGGCGGTGTTCGGCGGTCGACGTCACCGGCCTTCTAGCCATCGTGATGCATTTTTCATTTTCCATTTGTTTCGTCTCGTTTTTCCACACACCTGGTTCTCATTGTCCCTCATTATGTGTTGTGTATTTAACCCTCTGTTTCCCCCATGTCTTTGTGTGGTATTGTTTATCTGTGTTGATGTATGCGCACGTTAGTCTGGTTGCGCTGGGTTATGTATACCCGTTTTGTATTTCGTGTTCATTGTGCCGTGCGCTTTTGGTTCACCTGAATAAAAGGCTCTGTGTGCTACCAAATACCTGCTCTCCTGCGCCTGACTCCCTTGCAGCCACTTACGCATGCCTGACAATACGTACAGTGAGGGAAAAAAGTATTTGATCCCCTGCTGATTTTGTACGTTTGCCCACTGACAAAGAAATTATCAGTCTTTATCTTTAATGGTAGGTTTATTTGAACAGTGAGAGACACAGAATAACAACAAAAAATCCAGAAAAACACATGTAAAAAATGTTATAAATTGATTTGCATTTTAATGAGGGAAATAAGTATTTGACCCCCTCTCAATCAGAAAGATTTCTGGCTCCCAGGTGCCTTTTATACAGGTAACGAGCTGAGATTAGGAGCACACTCTTAACCTGTTGGGTCTAGGGGGCAGCATTTGCACGTCTGGATAAAAAAAATGTACCCGATTTAATCTGGTTACTAATCCTACCCAGTAACTAGAATATGCATATACTTATTATATATGGATAGAAAACACTCTAAAGTTTCCAAAACTGTTTGAATGGTGTCTGTGAGTATAACAGAACTCATTTGGCAGGCAAAACCCTGAGACATTTTCTGACAGGAAGTGGATACCTGATGTGTTGTATTGATTTTAAACCTATCCCATTGAAAAACACAGGGGTTTAGGAATATTTTGGCACTTCCTATTGCTTCCACTAGATGTCACCAGCCTTTACAAAGTGTTTTGAGTCTTCTGGAGGGAGATCTGACCGAACAAGAGCCATGGAACGGTGATGTCCCATTAGACACCTGGCGCGCTACTTCATGTTGGGTACCCTCGTTCCAATACGTTATAAAAGGCTATGCATTCGTCCACCTTGAATATTATTCATGTTCTGGTTAAAAAAGGCCCTAATGATTTATGCTATACAACGTTTGACATGTTTGAACGAACGGAAATATATTTTTTCCCCTCGTTCATGACGAGAAGTCCGGCTGGCTTACATCATGTGCTAACGAGACGGAGATTTTTGGACATAAATGATGAGCTTTTTTGAACAAAACTACATTCGTTATGGACCTGTGATACCTGGAAGTGACATCTGATGAAGAGAATCAAAGGTAATGGATTATTTACATAGTATTTTCGATTTTAGATCTCCCCAACATGACGTCTAGTCTGTATCGCAACGCGTATTTTTCTGGGCACAGTGCTCAGATTATTGCAAAGTGTGATTTCCCAGTAAGGTTATTTTTAAATCTGGCAAGTTGATTGCGTTCAAAAGATGTAAATCTATAATTCTTTAAATGACAATATAATATTTTACCAATGTTTTCTAATTTTAATTATTTAATTTGTGACGCTGACTTGACTGCCGGTTATTGGAGGGAAACGATTTCCTCAACATCAATGCCATAGTAAAACGCTGTTTTTGTATATAAATATGAACTTGATAGAACTAAAAATGCATGCATTGTCTAACATAATGTCCTAGGAGTGTCATCTGATGGAGATTGTAAAAGGTTAGTGTATCATTTTAGCTGGTTTTATGGTTTTGGTGACCCTGTCTTTGACTTGACAAAACATTACACACAACTCTTGTAAATGTACTGTCCTAACATACTCTAAATTTATGCTTTCGCCGTAAAACCTTTTTGAAATCGTAAAACGTGGTTAGATTAAGGAGATGTTTATCTTTCAAATGGTGTAACATAGTTGTATTTTTGAAAAATTTGAATTTTGACATTTATTTGGATTCAAATTTGCCGCTCTTGAAATGCACCTGCTGTTGATGGAGTGCACCACAGGTGGCACGCTAGCGTCCCACCTAGCCCCAAGAGGTTAAAGGGAGTGCTCCTAATCTCAGTTTGTTACCTGTATAAAAGACACCTGTCAACAGAAGCAATCAATCAATCAGATTCCAAACTCTCCACCATGGCCAAGACCAAAGAGCTCTCCAAGGATGTCAGGGACAAGATTGTAGACCTACACAAGGCTGGAATGGGCTACAAAACCATCGCCAAGCAGCTTGGTGAGAAGGTGACAACAGTTGGTGCGATTATTCGCAAATGGAAGAAACACAAAAGAACTGTCAATCTCCCTCGGCCTGGGGCTCCATGCAAGATCTCACCTAGTGGAGTTGCAATGATCATGAGAACGGTGAGGAATCAGCCCAGAACTACACGGGAGGATCTTGTCAATGATCTCAAGGCAGCTGGGACCATAGTCACCAAGAAAACAATTGGTAACACACTACGCCGTGAAGGACTGAAATCCTGCAGCGCCCGCAAGGTCCCCCTGCTCAAGAAAGCACATATCCATGCCCGTCTGAAGTTTGCCAATGAACATCTGAATGATTCAGAGGACAACTGGGTGAAAGTGTTGTGGTCAGATGAGACCAAAATGGAGCTCTTTGGCATCAACTCAACTCGCCGTGTTTGGAAGAGGAGGAATGCTGCCTATGACCCCAGGAACACCATCCCCACCGTCAAACATGGAGGTGGAAACATTATGCTTTGGGGGTGTTTTTCTGCTAAGGGGACAGGACAACTTCACCGCATCAAAGGGACGATGGATGGGGCCATGTACCGTCAAATCTTGGGTGAGAACCTCCTTCCCTCAGCCAGGGCATTGAAAATGGGTCGTGGATGGGTATTCCAGCATGACAATGACCCAACACACACGGCCAAGGCAACAAAGGAGTGGCTCAAGAAGAAGCACTCCCAACCTTAATTCCATAGAAAATCTGTGGAGGGAGCTGAAGGTTCGAGTTGCCAAACGTCAGCCTCGAAACCTTAATGACTTGGAGAAGATCTGCAAAGAGGAGTGGGACAAAATCCCTCCTGAGATGTGTGCAAACCTGGTGGCCAACTACAAGAAATGTCTGACCTCTGTGATTGCCAACAAGGGTTTTGCCACCAAGTACTAAGTCATGTTTTGCAGAGGGGTCAAATACTTATTTCCCTCATTAAAATGCAAATCAATTTCTAACATTTTTGAGATGCATTTTTCTGGATTTTTTTTGTTGTTATTCTGTCTCTCACTGTTCAAATAAACCTACCATTCAAATTATAGACTGATCATTTCTTTGTCAGTGGGCAAATGTACAAAATCAGCAGGGGATCAAACACTTTTTTCCCTGACTGTAGATACAGTAGGTCATTTTTATGGTTTAAGTAGAGACAAGTAGTTATGGTTTAGGTAAGGATAGGTCGTTCTTATTGTTTATGTAGAGATAGGTAGTGCTTATGGTTTAGGTAGAGATAGGTAGTGCTTATGGTTTAGGTAGAGATAGATAGTGCTTATGGTTTAGGTAGAGATAGGTAGTTCGTATGGTTTAGGTAGAGATAGGTAGTGCTTATGGTTTAGGTAGAGATAGGTAGTTCGTATGGTTTAGGTAGAGATAGGTAGTGCTTATGGTTTAGGTAGAGATAGATAGTTCGTATGGTTTAGGTAGAGATAGGTAGTTCATATGGTTTAGGTAGAGATAGGTAGTTCATATGGTTTAGGTAGAGATAGGTAGTTCATATGGTTTATGTAGAGATAGGTAGTGCTTATGGTTTAGGTAGAGATAGGTTGTGCTTATGGTTTAGGTAGAAATAGGTAGTTCATATGGTTTAGGTAGAGATAGGTAGTTCATATGGTTTAGGCAGAGATAGGTAGTTCATATTGTTTATGTAGAGATAGGTAGTTCATATGGTTTAGGTAGAGATAGGTAGTTCTTATGGTTTAGGTAGAGATACGTGGATACAGTAGGTAGTTTTTATGGTTTAACCTGTTGGGTCTAGGGGGCAGCATTTGCACGTCTGGATAAAAAAAATGTACCCGATTTAATCTGGTTACTAATCCTACCCAGTAACTAGAATATGCATATACTTATTATATATGGATAGAAAACACTCTAAAGTTTCCAAAACTGTTTGAATGGTGTCTGTGAGTATAACAGAACTCATTTGGCAGGCAAAACCCTGAGACATTTTCTGACAGGAAGTGGATACCTGATGTGTTGTATTGACTTTAAACCTATCCCATTGAAAAACACAGGGGTTTAGGAATATTTTGGCACTTCCTATTGCTTCCACTAGATGTCACCAGCCTTTACAAAGTGTTTTGAGTCTTCTGGAGGGAGATCTGACCGAACAAGAGCCATGGAACGGTGATGTCCCATTAGACACCTGGCGCGCTAGTTCATGTTGGGTACCCTCGTTCCAATACGTTATAAAAGAGTATGCATTCGTCCACCTTGAATATTATTCATGTTCTGGTTAAAAAAGGCCCTAATGATTTATGCTATACAACGTTTGACATGTTTGAACGAACGGAAATATATTTTTTCCCCTCGTTCATGACGAGAAGTCCGGCTGGCTTACATCATGTGCTAACGAGACGGAGATTTTTGGACATAAATGATGAGCTTTTTTGAACAAAACTACATTCGTTATGGACCTGTGATACCTGGAAGTGACATCTGATGAAGAGAATCAAAGGTAATGGATTATTTACATAGTATTTTCGATTTTAGATCTCCCCAACATGACGTCTAGTCTGTATCGCAACGCGTATTTTTCTGGGCGCAGTGCTCAGATTATTGCAAAGTGTGATTTCCCAGTAAGGTTATTTTTAAATCTGGCAAGTTGATTGCGTTCAAGAGATGTAAATCTATAATTCTTTAAATGACAATATAATATTTTACCAATGTTTTCTAATTTTAATTATTTAATTTGTTACGCTGACTTGACTGCCGGTTATTGGAGGGAAACGATTTCCTCAACATCAATGCCATAGTAAAACGCTGTTTTTGGATATAAATATGAACTTGATAGAACTAAAAATGCATGCATTGTCTAACATAATGTCCTAGGAGTGTCATCTGATGGAGATTGTAAAAGGTTAGTGCATCATTTTAGCTGGTTTTATGGTTTTGGTGACCCTGTCTTTGACTTGACAAAACATTACACACAACTCTTGTAAATGTACTGTCCTAACATACTCTAAATTTATGCTTTCGCCGTAAAACCTTTTTGAAATCGTAAAACGTGGTTAGATTAAGGAGATGTTTATCTTTCAAATGGTGTAACATAGTTGTATTTTTGAAAAATTTGAATTTTGACATTTATTTGGATTCAAATTTGCCGCTCTTGAAATGCACCTGCTGTTGATGGAGTGCACCACGGGTGGCACGCTAGCGTCCCACCTAGCCCCAAGAGGTTAAGTAGAGACAAGTAGTTATGGTTTAGGTAAGGATAGGTCGTTCTTATGGTTTAGGTAGAGATAGGTAGTGCTTATGGTTTAGGTAGAGATAGTTCTGATTGTTTGGGTAGAGCTAGATAGGTAGTTCTTATGGTTTGGTACAGATACGTGGATACAGTAGGTAGTTTTTATGGTTTAAGTAGAGACAAGTTGTCACGGTTGTCTGAAGGATCAGACCAAAACGCAGCGTGTTCGTAGTTCCACATATTTATTTATTCCGTGAAACTAAATGCAATACACTCAATACTTGAAGCACAAAACAACAAAACGTGACGCAGAGAGGAAGACACACTACTCAAGATGAATCACCCACAAACACAGGTGGGACAAACATCAACATAAATATGACCTCCAATTAGAGGTAACGAGGATCAGCTGCCTCCAATTGGAGATCAACCCAAACAACACCAACATAGAAATACAAAACTATAAACTGAACATAGAAATACAAAAACAGACAAACACCCCCTGTCACACCCTGACCTACTCTACCATAGAAAATAACAACTTACTATGGTCAGGACGTGACACAAGTAGCTATGGTTTAGGTAAGGATAGGTAGTTCTCATGGTTTGGGTAGAGATAGATACATAGATATTATGGTTTAGATAAAGATAGGTAGTTCTTATGGTTTGGGTAGAGATAGGTAGTTATTATGTTTTATGTAGAATTAGGTAGTTATTATGGTTTATGTAGAGACAGGTAGATAGGTAGTTCTTATGGTTTAGGTAAAGATAGACAGGGTCATGACTGTCCTGTGAGGATCCAAATAGGTCAGATGAGGTTTGCAATGAATAACTTCAATTAGACCCCCTCTCACCCGCAGAGGGAGGAGGAGGGAACTGGTGGGGGTTAACAACTAACGCCCTGTTGTAAATCAAGGACAGAACATTCAGCTCTCCCTTTCTAAATTCCCCCAAGGAATGTGACTTTGTTTCAGGAGATTTTTCCAGGCAAAACTCTAACACTTTCAAGGGCAACTACTGGAACAGTGTTTCTAACATAGAATGTGGTGAATGGTCAGTGGTGATCTAAAGAACACTAATGACGTTTTGTTTGTTATTTCATGATGTCATTCAAAATGTTATAAAGGAAATACTGTAACTTGGAAAGTATACCCACCACATTTGTGAAGTGTCCATCCTATGCGTTGTGCACAAAATATAAAAAATAATTAAAGTGTTTTTGTTAAGAGAGGGGCATGATTTTAGGAGCCATAAGAGATAATTGTTTTACATAAACGTTGCACAATTACAAGCTATGGCCCTGAGTGAGGTCAGAGAGCTTGTCAGATTGATGGAACCGCCCTTTCTAACAAACTGTATGACATGATCGGTTATCAATTAACATATCAGACCAGAGATACATAGAGCTGCAGGTCACGCTTCAAAGTGCTTTGAACTCTGAATCTCAACACGAGGTAGAGACGATAATGTCACCTCCCGGACAATCAGTGGTACGGCTGATTAGCTGTCCTAAGTAAAGTATCTAAAAAAGCAAATTGAAGTGGAACCATTCTACTACTCTGCTCAAACCACCGTAGTACGCTACTCTCATCACCCCACTGGAAACCAGCGACACGGCAGGCTAGCCTATCTTCAAAGAAGCATCTTCCAGAGTGAATGGAAGGAGAATAAACTCTGTATTTCTGTTCAGGACTATACAACAAGTCACCGGATACCGGATAACTACAGAAAAGGACTAACCCTAACCCTAACCCAGAACCATTTCGGACAATCAGAGCCTTACAAGTGTAACGCGAAAAGGCCTAACCCCCTTTCCAAGGCGGCCCAATTCCGAGAGAGATACACGGCGAACCAAGGCATTTTCACGTAAATACCTTCATGATTTCTTACTCCAAGCGGGTGGCGGCTCGTGTGCAAAGTACAAGAGTACTATAAGTGAGAGTAGTTTCTAAATGTACCAAAGTTAAGTGTCTCTGTCCCTCTCTCTCGCCCTCTCCATGTCTTTTGTAACAAGCAGACATATTGTTGTCAGTCTGCTAGGGACCTGTTTTTAATGTATTAAGTGTGTATATTTATCCTGTGTTAGCATTTAGTTTATCCTGTGTTACCATTTAGTTAGCTAGTAAATAAATAATTAAACCAATTTGTGTAGTACTGAATCATAAGTAAAGCTTGGATTTTGCAGATGCAAAGAGGTTATGACTGTTCAGAATGATGATATGATACGAGGTTATGATTAATAAGTTAACTGTTTATAGATGTGATAGGTAAAGAACTTTAGAGTTTAATTCGGGAGATGGTAACTCTTTAAACAACCGCTCTTGTGGTGCCCCAGATCCTAATGACTTAATTGTTACATTATTAATTTAATCAGGTAACAATTAAACATGTTTAGGTAATTAGATAAATAACAGTCTTCAGATTGATGTTAAGATCATGTCATAACAACAGATAGGTAGTTCTTATGGTTTATTTCAATTGACTGATTTTCTTTTATGAACTGTGTCTCTCTCTAGGTAGAGAGTAGTGATGTCCATCTCTCATTGCATGAACTATTTGACACGCATCTACACTGAACAAAAATATAAACTCAACAATTTCAAAGATTTCACTGAGACACAGTTCATAAAAGAAAATCAGTCAATTGAAATAAATTCATTAGGCCCTAATTGTCACGACTTCCGCCGAAGTCGGTTCCTCTCCTTGTTCGGGCGGCATTCGGCGGTTGAAGTCACCGGTCTTCTAGCCACCGCCGATCCACCTTTCATTTTCCATTTGTTTTGTCTTGTTTTCCCACACACCTGGTTTACATTTCCCACATTACTTGTCGTGTATTTAACCCTCTGTTCCCCCCATATCTGTGTGTGAAATTGTTTATTGTTTCGTGTATGCGCACGTTAGACTGGTTGCGCTGGGTTATGTTACGCGTATTGTGTTTAGTGTTCTTAGTGCCGTGTGTTTTTGTTCGCCTAAATAAAAGGCTCCGTTTGCTACCCAAATTCTGCTCTCCTGCGCCTGACTCCCTTACAGCCAGTTACGCATACCTAACACTAATCTATGAATTTCACATGACTGGGAATATAAATGTTCATCTGTTGGTCAAAGATAACATTTAAAAAAAGGTAGGGGTGTGGATAAAAAAAACTGTCAGTGTCTGGTGTGACCACCATTTGCCTCATCCAGCGCGACACATCTCCTTCGCATAGAGTTGATCAGGCTGTTGATGTTGTCCCACTCCTCTTCAATAGAGACAATTACTTATCAATGACCCAAGCCCAGCTCAGTTAATCCCGACCATTGTGTCACTGAGTTGTCATAAAGCTTCAGCAAATGTACATTATTCTAGGGGCGTGGGAAGACACAATCTAAATAACCTAATTTATGTCCCCCTTACTGCACTGAACGCCTCTGCTGAACCTACAGCTATTGTATGAAGTAATCATGTGCCGATAAACCAGAATTATACTGTTAGCACTGAGGTGGTGTGCACTAGTAGGAAGTCCACTGGGTGCAGCTCACCCTGCACTAACATAAATAACATGAGCATGTCTACTTCTGCTAAGCTTCCCAGTAAAGCAATGAAAACAATCAAGCATTCCAGAAAGTGCTAAAAATAGCCCATATTAACATATGTATTAAGAAACAAGGTTAATGAAGTCAATAACATGCTAGTAACAGATGACATTCCTATTCTGACTATCTCTGAAACTCACTTAGATAATACCTTTGATGATACAGTGGTAGCAATACATGGTTGTAACATCTACAGAGAAGACAGAAATGCCAATGGTGGAAGTGTTTTGCTGTTTATATTCAGAACCACATTCCTGTAAATCTTAGAGATGATCATATGTTAAATACTGTTGAAGTAATATGGCTACAGGTTCATCTACCCTGTTGGGAAGTGAGCACTCAGTTTGTTTGTTTGACCTGACGAACCACCTATGTTTTTAAGAATGTGCATATGACAACACACTTTTCTATACAGGTTAATCTGCCTCATCTAAAGCCCATTCTTGTGGGAAGCTGCTATAGACCACCAAGTACTAACAGTCAGTATCTGGATAACATGTGTGAAATGCTTGATAATGTCTGTGATATCAACAGAGAGGTATATTTTCTGTGTGATTTAAATATTGACTGGCTTTCATCAAGCTGCCCACTCAAGAAAAAGCTTCAAACTGTAACCAGTGCCTGCATCCTGGATCAGGTTATCAGTCAACCTACCAGGGTAGTTACGAACAGCACAGTAATTAAATCATCAACATGTATTGATCACATCTTTACTAATGCTGCAGAAATTTGCTTTAAAGCAGTATCCAAATCCATAGGATGTAGTGATCACAATGTAGTAGCCATATCTAGGAAAACCAAAGTTCCAAAGGCTGGCCCTAATATAGTGTATAAGAGGTCATACAATACATTTTGTGCTGATTCCTATGCTGTTGATGTAAATATTTTTTGCTGTTCTGTGGTATGTAATGTGGAGCAACTAGATGCTGCACTTGACACATTTATGAAATTGCTGATTCCACTTACTAATAATCACAAAAACTGATAAATCGTTGTGGAATTGAGAAATTGTATGGTTGAGAGGGATGAGGCAAAAGGAATGGCAAATACATCTGGCTGCACAACCGATTGGCAAACGTACTGCAAATTGAGAAATCATGTGACTAAACTGAATAAAAATAAGAAAATATTCTATGAAACAAAGATGAATGATAGTAAAAAGCTTTGGAGTCCCTTAAATGATATTTTGGGCAAAAAGGCAAACTCGGCTCCATCATTCATTGAATCAGATGCTCATTCACCACAAAACCCACTGATGTTGCCAATTACAATTAAGATTAGCAAATTTAGGCATGACATGCCAGCAACAAAAGCTGACACTACACATCCATGTACAACTGATCAAATTATGAAAGACAATCATTGTAATTTAAAATTTCATAAAGTGGAAAATTACTGAGGATAATAGCGGATGATTTTACCACTCCTATTTGCCATATCTTCAATATAAGCCTACTAGAAAGTGTGTGCCCTCGGGCCTGTAGAAAGTGTGTGCCCTCGGGCCTGTAGAAAGTGTGTGCCCTCGGGCCTGTACAAAGTGTGTGCCCTCGGGCCTGGAGGGAAGCAAAAGTCAAGTAAAGCCTCCTTTACTAGCTCAAATAGTGGACCAATCAGCCTGTTACCAACCCTTAGTAAACTTTTGGAAAAAATTGTATTTGACCAGATACAATGCTATTTTACTGTAAACAAACTGACAAGACTTTTAGGGAAGGACATTCAACATGCACAGCACTTACACAAATGACTGATGATTGGCTGAGAGAACTTGATAAAAAGATAGTGGGAGCAGTTTTGTTAGACTTCAGTGCAGCTTTTGAAATTATCAATCATTGTCTGCTGCTGGAAAAGGTATGTGTTATGGCTTTACACCCCCTGCTATATTGTGGATAAAGAGTTACCTGTCTCACAGAACACAGAGGGTGTTCTTTAATGGAAGCCTCACCAACATAATCCAACATAATCCTGGTTGAATCAGGGATTCCCCAGGGCAGCTGTCTAGGCTCCTTATTTTTTTTACCTCTCTGGGCTAGGTGGGACGCTTGCGTCCCACCTACTCAACAGCCAGTGTAATCCCGTGGCGCGATATTCAAATACCTCAAAAATGCAAAAATGCAAAAACACTCATTTTTCAAGCTAGCATATAATGTCACATAAACCCAAACCACAGCTAAATGCAGCACTAACCTTTGATGATCTTCATCAGATGACAACCCTAGGACATTATGTTATACAATACATGCATGTTTTGTTCAATCAAGTTCATATTTATATCAAAAACCAGCTTTTTACATTAGCATGTGACTAGCATGTGACTAGCATTCCCACCGAACACTGCCGGTGAATTTACTAAATTACTCACGATAAACGTTCACAAAAAACATAACAATTATTTTCTGAATTATAGATACAGAACTCCTCTATGCACTCGATATGTCCAATTTTAAAATAGCTTTTCGGTGAAAGCACATTTTGCAATATTCTAAGTAGATAGCCCGGCATCACAGGGCTAGCTATTTAGACACCCAGCAAGTTTAGCACTCACCAAAGTCAGATTTACTATAAGAAAAATGTTATTACCTTTGCTGTTCTTCATCAGAATGCACTCCCATGACTTCTACTTCAATAACAAATGTTGGTTTGGTCCCAAATAATCCATTGTTATATCCAAATAGCGGCGTTTTGTTCGTGCGTTCAAGACACTATCCGAAAGGGTAAATAAGGGTGACGAGCATGGCGCATTTCGTGACAAAAATGGTCTAAATATTCCATTACCGTACTTCGAAGCATGTCAACCACTGTTTAAAATCAATTTTTATGCCATTTTTCTCGTAAAAAAGCGATAATATTCCGAAAGCGTGTATACGTACAAAGAGAGAGAAAATAAAAGCCCTCGTGCACGAGCCTGAGTCTCAGAGTACTCTGATCGGCCACTATCCAAACGCGATAATGTGTTTCAGCCTGGGGCTGCCTCGATATCATTCAGCTTTTTCCCGGGTTCTGAGAGCCTATGGGAGCTGTAGGAAGTGTCACGTTACAGCAAAGATCCTCAGTCTTCAATAAAAAGAGCCAAGATGAACAACAACTTGTCAGACAGGCCACTTCTTGGTCAGAATCTTCTCAGGTTTTTGCCTGCCATATGAGTTCTGTTATACTCACAGACACCATTCAAACTGTTTTAGAAACTTTAGGGTGTTTTCTATTCAAAGCCAATAATTATATGCATATTCTAGTTACTGGGCAGGAGTAGTAACCAAATTAAATCAGGTACGTTTTTTATCCGGCCGTGTAAATATTGCCCCCTATCCCCAACAGGTTAACCAACAGGTTAGCCATACGGCGGCAGACAATTGACCCAGTGTTATTCGAGGTTGGCCAGGGTAGGCCGTCATTGGAAATAAGAATTTGTTCTTAACTGACTTGTCTAGTTAAATAAAAAATGTAAAATAAAATACTTTAGTTGGCACGTCGTATTTTGATTTCTAGACGAGAATCCTTTATCTGATTTCCCTGATTTCGATTCCTGTCTTTAAGTGTGGTGTGGGTTTTTCTTTTGTTTGCCTCTTCATAGGCAAATTTAGTGGGCGCTCATGGTGGGTGTCTTTTAGGTTCCAACTGTTGTTGCCAGTCAACTTTCAGTGGACATCCCCCATGAGTGTCTTTCAGAACTCATCCTAAAACCCATCTTGTTTCATTTTGGTTGTTGGTCAGTGATTCTTTGTTAGTTCCCCCTTCTGTTTGAGCGACATTATTAGTTTTTTTTGCTTGGGAACGTAACAGTCATCAGCAAAGATTTAACCTCTTGGGGCTATGTGGGACGCAAGCGTCCCACCCCTGGTACACTCTATCAACAACAGGTGAAATATCAAGAGCGCCAAATTTGAAAACAATTAAATGTCATAATTCAAATTTCTCAAACATACAACTATCTTACACCCTTTGAAAGATAAACATCTCCTTAATCTAACCACGTTGTCCGATTTCAAAAAGGCTTTACGGCGAAAGCATAAAGTTAGATTATGTTAGGAGAGTACATTGACAATAGCTGTGTGTAATGTTTTGTCAATTCAAAGACAGGCGTCACCAAAAGCAGAAAACCAGCTAAAATTATGCACTAACCTTTGACAATCTCCATCAGATGACACTCCTAGGACATTATGTTAGACAATACATGCATTTTTTGTTCTATCAAGTTCATATTTATATCCAAAAACAGCGTTTTACTATGGCATTGATGTTGAGGAAATCGTTTCCCTCCCATAACCGCCAGTCAATCAGCACAACAAATTAAATAATTACTATTCGAAAACATTGGTAAAATATTATATTGTCATTCAAAGAATTATAGATTTACATCTCTTGAACGCAACCGGATTGCCAGATTTAAAAATAACCTTACTGGGAAATCACACTTTGCAATAATCTGAGCCCTGCGCCCAGAAAAATACGCTTTGCGATACAGACTAACCGCCATGTTGGAGAGATCTAAAATCGAAAATACTATGTAAATAATCCATTACCTTTGATTCTCTTCATCAGATGTCACTTCCAGGAATCCCAGGTCCATAACAAATGTAGTTTTGTTCGAAAAAGCTCATAATTTATGTCCAAAAAGCTCTGTGTTGTTAGCACATGATCTATGCCCGCCGGACTTCTCTTCATGAACGAGGGGAAAAAAAATATTTACGTTCGTTCAAACATGTCAAACGTTGTATAGCATAAATCATTAGTGCCTTTTTTAACCAGAACATGAATAATATTCAAGGCGGACGATTGCATTATCTTTTAAAACGTATTGGAACGAGAGTACCCAACATGAACTCGCGCGCCAGAGTCTAATCGGCCACCACCGTTCCAAGGCTCTTGTTCGGTCAGATCTCACAGTATAAGACTCAAAACACTTTGTAAAGACTGGTGACATCTAGTGGAAGCCATAGGAAGTGCTCAACGATGAATAAGCCCCTGTGTGTTTCAATGGCATAGGCTTAAAGGTAATTCAACACATGTATCCACTTCCTGTCAGAATTTGTCTCAGGGTTTTGACTGCCATATGAGTTCTGTTATACTTACAGACACCATTCAAACAGTTTTAGAAAATTCAGAGTGTTTTCTATCCAAACCTGAACAATAATATGCATATTCTAGCTTCTAAGTTGGTGTAGGAGGCAGTTAAATATGGGCACATATTTTTTTCAAAATTCTCAATACTGCCCCCTAGCCCCAATGACTCCAACCTAAGTGTACGTAAACTTACGACTTCAACTGTAGGTAGTTCTTATGGTTTGGGTACAGGTAGGTTGATAGGTAATTAGGTAGACAGGTAGTTAACCTGTTAGGGCTAGGGGGCAGTATTGACACGGCTGGATAAAAAACATACCCGATTTAATCTGGTTACCACTCCTACCCAGTAACTAGAATATGCATATACTTATTACATATGGATAGAAAACACCCTACATTTTCTAAAACTGTTTGAATGGTGTCTGTGAGTATAACAGAACTCAAATGGCAGGTCAAAACCTGAGAGATTCCTTTACAGGAAGTGGCCTGTCTGACCATTTCTTGAACTTCTTTTCCATCTCTATGTTTTACTAAGGATCTCTGCTCTAACGTGACACTTCCTACGTCGTCCATAGGCGCTCAGAGCCCGGGAAAAAACAGAATGTCGTCATCCCAGCCCCAGGCTGAAACACATTATTGCCTTTCTCAAGTGGCCGATCAAGGGACACTGGGCTTAGGCGCGTGACCCGACCGCCCCCGCCTTTGGGATTTTTTCCTCTGTTTGCCGAAAAGGAGATTCCCTGTCGGAAAATTATCGCTTTTCTACGAGAAAAATGGCGTAAAAATTGATTTTAAACAGCGGTTGACATGCTTCGAAGTACGGTAATGGAATATTTAGAATTTTTTTGTCACGAATTGCGCCATGCGCGCGACCCTTCTTTACCATTTCGGATAGTGTCTGGAACGCACAAACAAAACGCCGCTATTCGGATATAACGATGGATTATTTTGGACCAAACCAACATTTGTTATTGAAGTAGCAGTCCTGGGAGTGCATTCTGACGAAGACAACAAAAGGTAATCAAACTTTTATAATAGTAAATATGATTATGGTGAGTGCTAAACTTGCCGGGTGTCTAAATAGCTAGCCCGTGATGCCTGGGCTATGTACTTAGAATATTGCAAAATGTGCTTTCACCAAAAAGCTATTTTAAAATCAGACATATCGAGTGCATAGAGGAGGTCTGTATCTATAATTCTTAAAATAATTGTTATGCTTTTTGTGAACGTTTATCGTGAGTAATTTAGTAAAATGTTCGCGAATTCCCCGGAAGTTTACGGGGGGTATGCTAGTTCTGAACGTCACATGCTAATGTAAAAAGCTGGTTTTTGATATACATATGAACTTGATTGAACAAAACATGCATGTATTGTATAACATAATGTCCTAGGGTTGTCATCTGATGAAGATCATCAAAGGTGAGTGCTGCATTTAGCTGTCTTCTGGGTTTTGGTGACATTATATGCTGGCTTGAAAAATGGGTGTCTGATTATTTCTGGCTTGGTACTCTGCTGACATAATCTAATGTTTTGCTTTCGTTGTAAAGCCTTTTTGAAATCGGACAGTGTGGTTAGATTATCGAGAGTCTTGTCTTTAAATAGCTGTAAAATAGTCATATGTTTGAGAAATTGAAGTAATAGGATTTTTAAGGTTTTGAAAATCGCGCCACAGGCTTAAAGTGGCTGTTACGTAGGTGGGACGAATTCGTCCCGCCTAGCCCAGAGAGGTTAACCTCTTTGGGCTAGGGGGCAGTATTTTCAAGTCCAGATGAAAAGCGTGCCCAAAGTAAACTGCCTGCTACTCAGGCCCAGAAGCTAGGATATGCATATAATTGGTAGATTTTGATAGAAACACTCTAACGTTTCTAAAACTGTTAAAAGTATGTATGTGAGTATAACAGAACTGATATGGCAGGTGAAACCCTGAGGACAAACCACCCCCCCAAAAAAATTCAGCTTACCACTATTTTCAATGGCCTTAGTGTTTCCAAGCGCGTGGAGGAAAGTGTGTTCTTTCTTGTTTAACTCCGCTAAAGACAATAAGAATTCTCTGCCTTAAATTTGATCATTTATTTGCGTATTAGGATATCTAAGGTTTGATTATAAACGTTGTTTGACTTGTTTGGAAAAGTTTATTATTAACGATTCATTTCGTATGCATTTTGACAGAGGGAAACTGAGTGGATTATTGACTGAAGCGCGCCAACTAAACTGAGTTTTTATGGATATAAAGAAGGACATTATCGAACAAAAGGACCATTTGTGATGTAACTGAGACCTTTTGGAGTGCCAACAGAAGAAGATCATCAAAGGTAAGGCATTTTTTATATCGCTATTTCTGACTTTCGTGTCGCACCTCCCTGGTTGAAATATGTTTGTCATGCATTTGTATGATGGGGCGCTGTCCTCAGATAATCGCATGGTTTGCTTTCGTCGTAATACCTTTTTGAAATCTGACACGGCGGCTGGATTAACAAGAAGTTAAGCTTTATTTCGATATACTACCCTTGTGATTTTATGAAAGTTAAATATTTCTAATAATTTAATTTGAATTACGCGCTCTGCATTTTCACTGTATATTGTCGAGATGTTCCGCTAGCGGTAACCTAAGCAGATAGATAGCTCTTATGGTTTGTGTACAGATAGGTATTTAGCTAGATAGGTAGTTAAGTCATTCTTACCATGTCCTTGTGGTTTGGGTAGAAGGTCTGGTCGATCAGAGGGAACTTGTCAGGGCCTAGTTTCTTACAGGTGGCGATCAGCTGGGCAAACTAGTGGAGGGGTACAGGAGACAGTTAGTAGAGGTGGCCTGGGACTAGTGATTAGGCCTGGGACTAGGACTGAAGAAGACATGGCAGCTGAACTAAAATCCTACAGACCTTTCCTCCAGACACCGGGTAAGTGTTAAGAAAAAGTTGTTGAGGAACTGATGAGCCAAATTATTTACAGGACTCTGTTCCAGACACCTGGTAAATGTTCAGATAAAGCTGTAACTGGAGGAACATACAGTGATGGAAAAAAGTATTTGATCCCCTGCTGATTTTGTACGTTTGCCCACTGACAAAGAAATGATCAGTCTATACTTTTAATGGTAGGTTTATTTGAAAAGTGAGAGACAGAATAACAACAACAAAAATATAGAAAAACGCATGTCAAAAATGTTAGAAATTGATTTGCATTTTAATGAGGGAAATAAGTATTTGACCCCTCTGCAAAACATGACTTAGTACTTGGTGGCAAAACCCTTGTTGGCAATCACAGAGGTCAGACGTTTCTTGTAGTTGGCCACCAGGTTTGCACACATCTCAGGAGGGATTTGTCCCACTCCTCTTTGCAGATCTTCTCCAAGTCATTACGGTTTCGAGGCTGACATTTGGCAACTCGAACCTTCAGCTCCCTCCACAGATTTTCTATGGGATTAAGGTCTGGAGACTGGCTAGGCCACTCCAGGACCTTAATGTGCTTCTTCTTGAGCCACCCCTTTGTTGCCTTGGCCATGTGTTTTGGGTCATTCTCATTTTCAATGCCCTGGCTGAGGGAAGGAGGTTCTCACCCAAGATTTGACGGTACATGGCCCCGTCCATCGTCCCTTTGATGCGGTCAAGTTGTCCTGTCCCCTTAGCAGAAAAACACCCCGAAAGCATAATGTTTCCACCTCCATGTTTGATGGTGGGGATGGTGTTCTTGGGGTAATAGGCAGCATTCCTCCTCCTCCAAACACGGCGAGTTGAGTTGATGCCAAAGAGCTCCATTTTGGTCTCATCTGACCACAACACTTTCCCCCAGTTGTCCTCTGAATCATTCAGATGTTAATTGGCAAACTTCAGACGGGCATGTGTATGTGCTTTCTTGAGCAGGGGGACCTTGCAGGCGCTGCAGGATTTCAGTCCTTCATGGCGTAGTGCGTCACAATTGTTTTCTTGGCGACTATGGTCCCAGCTGCCTTGAGATCATTGACAAGATCCTCCCGTGTAGTTCTGGGCTGATTTCTCACCGTTCTCATGATCATTGCAACTCCACTAGGTGAGATCTTG
Source organism: Salmo salar (assembly GCF_965601325.2). Taxonomy (NCBI): domain Eukaryota; kingdom Metazoa; phylum Chordata; class Actinopteri; order Salmoniformes; family Salmonidae; genus Salmo; species Salmo salar. Next base: position 107,060,353 of record NC_138302.1, read on the forward strand.
CATGGAGCCTCAGGCCGAGGGAGATTGACAGTTTCTTTTGTGTTTCTTCCATTTGCGGATAATCGCACCAACTGTTGTCACCTTCTCACCAAGCTGCTTGGCGATGGTCTTGTAGCCCATTCCAGCCTTGTGTAGGTCTACAATCCTGTCCCTGATATCCTTGGAGAGCTCTTTGGTCTTGGCCATGGTGGAGAATTTGGAATCTGATTGATTGATTGCTTCTGTGGACAGGTGGCTTTTATACAGGTAACAAGCTGAGATTATGAGCACTCCCTTTAAGAGTGTGCTCCTAATCTCAGCTCGTTACCTGTATAAAAGACACCTGGGAGCCAGAAATCTTTCTGATTGAGAGGGGGTCAAATACTTATTTCCCTCATTAAAATGCAAATCAATTTATAACATTTTTGACATGCGTTTTTCTTGATTTTTTTGCTGTTATTCTGTCTCTCACTGTTCAAATAAACCTACCATTAAAATTATAGACTGATCATTTCTTTTTCAGTGGGCAAACGTACAAAATCAGCAGGGGATCAAATACTTTTTTCCCTCACTGTATGAGGCAAATCATTCTCTAAATGATTATCTGTTAGCTGGCTGGGGCACAATGATGGGAAGTACTAATGTAACACAGGTTATTGTGCTGGTGGTGCTGCTACAGTGATCTGGTCCATTAACATCCAACATTAAATCAATGTTGTGCTGAGTTATAAGGTCAATTTAAAAGCCAGTTATAAAAATGTCAGGCCCTGTGTTTAATAGTGCAGCCTATTTCCCCACTGTAAAGCCTTACCACCCCCTTTGAATGTGTGTGCATGCCTGTGTGTGTGTGTACGTGTGTGTGTGCCTGTGTGTGTGTGTCTCACCGCCCAGGGCTTGTCACAGAGGCTGTAGATGGACTCCAGTGAGTTGATGCTGGGGACTCCTGCGTACTGCAGGCCGATGATCATGTTCCTGAAGTCCTCATTGTGGGCCATGCTATAGGCATGCTGCCTCATCAGGACAAAGTCAGGTTTAATGGACCTGAGAGGGTTAGAGGACAAAGTCAGGCTTGAAGGACCTGAGAGGGTTAGAGAACAAAGTCAGGCTTGAAGGACCTGAGAGGGTTAGAGAATAAAGTCAGGCTTGAAGGACCTGAGAGGGTTAGAGAACAAAGTAAGGCTTGAATGACAGGGGAGCGTAGAACAGATGTGATTTGATCACATTCAGAAATAGGGTCTGAAGTGATCAAACTGAGACATTAAAACTCTGCTGAGGTAATGTCCTGGAAAGCATACGGCCTGGGTGCCCTTAGAAAAATAAATGTGTTCCTGCAAACTTCCTGCAAGTAAATAGTGTGCCACAAAATGTTGCTAGAAGTTTCTAAATGTTTGCCACTAGTGGTGAATCGGCGGCAAAGCTTTGGCAACAAAAATATTTATTGCCAATAGTGGCAAACAGTTCACAATAGTTTTTTTTCTGACAGATAATTCTCTCAAGATTCTATTTGAATCCGTGGCAAACCTGAGGCAGGAACATCTACAGTGCCTTTCGAAAGTATTTAGACCCCTTGACTTTTTACACATTTTGTTACGTTACAGCCTTATTCTAAAATAGATTAGATAAAACTATTTCCTCAGCAATCTACACATAATACCCCATAATGACAAAGCAAAAACATTTTTTTAAATTTGTGCACATTTATTAAAAAGAAAAAAACATAAATACCTTATTTACATAAGTATTCACACCCTTTGCTATGAGACTCGAAATTGAGCTCAGGTGCATCCTGTTTCCATTGATCATCCTTGAGAGGTTTCTACGACTTGATTGGAGTCCACCTGTGGTAAATTAAATGGATTGGACATGATTTGGAAATGCACACATCTGTCTATTTAAGGTCCCACAGTTGACAGTGCATGTCAGATGAAATACAAAGCCATGAGGTTGAAAGGAATTGTCCGTAGAACTCCGAGACAGGATGGCGTCGAGAGACAGATCTGGGGAAGTGCACCAAAACATTTCTGCACCATTGAAGGTCACCAAGATTACAATGGCCTCCATCATTCTTAAGTGGAAGAAGTTTGCAACCACCAAGACTCTTCCTAGAGCTGGTCGCCCGGCCAAACTGAACGATCAGGGGAGAATGGCCTTGGTCAGGGAGGTGACCAAGAACACAATGGTCAGTCTGGCAGAGTGGCCAGACGGAAGCCACTCCTCAGTAAAAGGCACATGACAACCGGCTTGGAGTTTGCCAAACGGCACCTAAAGACTCTCAGACCATGAGAAACAAGATTCTCTGGTCTGATGAAACCAAGGTTGAACTCTATGGCGTGAACGCCAAGCGTCACGTCTGGAAGAAAACCTGACACCATCCCTACAGTGAAGCATGGTGGTGGCAGCATCATGCTGTGGGGGTGTTTTTCAGCGGCAGGGACTGGGAGACTAGTCAGGATCGAAGGAAAGATGAACAGAGCAAAGTACAGAGAGATCCTTTATGAAAACCTGCTCCAGAGTGCTCAGGACCTCAGACTGGGGCTAAGGTTTACCTTCCAACAGGAGTGGCTTCGGGACAGGTCTCTGAATGTCCTTGAGTGGCCCAGTCAGAGACCGGACTTGAATCCGATGCAACATCTCTGGAGATACTTGAAAATAGCTGTGCAGCCACACTCCCCATCCAAGCTGACAGAGCTTGAGTGGATCTGCAGAGAAGAATGGGAGAAACTTCCCAAATACAGGTGTGCCAAGCTTTTAGCATCATCCCCAAGAAGACTTGAGGCTGTAATTGTGCCAAAGGTGCTTCTACAAGGTACTGAGTAAAGAATACATATGTAAATGTGATATTTTAGTTGGATTTGTTATACATTTGCTAACATTTCTAAAAAACTGTTTTTGCTTAGTAATTAAGGGGTATTGTGTGTAGATTAAGGAAGGGAACAAATGTTTTAATACATTTTGGAATAAGGCTGTATCCTAGCAAAATGTGGAAAAAGTCAAGCGGTCTGAAAACTTTCGATGGCACTGTATGGCCGCTAGTAGCAAACAGTTTACCAGTATCCATTTCTGGTGAAAACTTGAGTTCCAAGACCAGTAACAATTGATGATAAATCAAGAAGATTAGAAACATCTGTTGGAAAATGGAAACCAAGCTATCTAGCTAGCTACAGTACCCACCAAAGTTGTCCGGTGAGTGTCTAACTTATTAATTACACTTTATAATAAAATGTAACATTTTATTAGCTTAATGGTGCCTAGTTAGCAATGTAATGTTTTATGGGATAGAGTGAAACATTTTGTTGATACCAGTTTCAATCTGTCAGCGTCACTGGAAACTATGTCTTTGTTATAGAGACATTTCCACTCATTCTGCTCCTTACTACACGCCCGTCCTCCCCAATTAAACTGCCACCGGCCTCCTGGTTTGCAATGAGGGATAGAAACCATACAGCCTGGGTACTGTACTGCGGGTTAGAAACCATACAGCCTGGGTAGTGTACTGCGGGTTAGAAACCATACAGCCTGGGTACTGTACTGCGGGTTAGAACCATACAGCATGGGTACTGTACTGCGGGTTAGAACCATACAGCCTGGGTACTGTACTGCGGGTTAGAACCATACAGCCTGGGTACTGTACTGCGGGTTAGAACCATACAGCCTGGGTACTGTACTGCGGGTTAGAACCATACAGCCTGGGTACTGTACTGCGGGTTAGAAACCATACAGCCTGGGTACTGTACTGCGGGTTAGAAACCATACAGCCTGGGTACTGTACTGCGGGTTAGAAACCATACAGCCTGGGTACTGTACTGCGGGTTAGAACCATACAGCATGGGTACTGTACTGCGGGTTAGAACCATACAGCCTGGGTACTGTACTGCGGGTTAGAACCATACAGCCTGGGTACTGTACTGCGGGTTAGAAACCATACAGCCTGGGTACCGTACTGAGGGTTAGAACCATACAGCCTGGGTACTGTACTGCGGGTTAGAACCATACAGCCTGGGTACCGTACTGCGGGTTAGAACCATACAGCCTGGGTACCGTACTGCGGGTTAGAACCATACAGCCTGGGTACCGTACTGCGGGTTAGAAACCATACAGCATGGGTACTGTACTGCGGGTTAGAACCATACAGCATGGGTACTGTACTGCGGGTTAGAACCATACAGCCTGGGTACTGTACTGCGGGTTAGAACCATACAGCCTGGGTACTGTACTGCGGGTTAGAAACCATACAGCCTGGGTACCGTACTGAGGGTTAGAACCATACAGCCTGGGTACTGTACTGCGGGTTAGAACCATGCAGCCTGGGTACCGTACTGCGGGTTAGAACCATACAGCCTGGGTACCGTACTGCGGGTTAGAACCATACAGCCTGGGTACCGTACTGCGGGTTAGAAACCATACAGCATGGGTACTGTACTGCGGGTTAGAACCATACAGCCTGGGTACTGTACTGCGGGTTAGAACCATACAGCCTGGGTACTGTACTGCGGGTTAGAAACCATACAGCCTGGGTACCGTACTGAGGGTTAGAACCATACAGCCTGGGTACTGTACTGCGGGTTAGAACCATACAGCCTGGGTACCGTACTGCGGGTTAGAACCATACAGCCTGGGTACTGTACTGCGGGTTAGAACCATACAGCCTGGGTACCGTACTGCGGGTTAGAAACCATACAGCCTGGGTACTGTACTGCGGGCTAGAAACCATACAGCCTGGGTACCGTACTGCGGGTTAGAACCATACAGCCTGGGTACCGTACTGCGTGTTAGAACCATACAGCCTGGGTACTGTATTTGTATTTACTATGGATCCACATTAGCTGCGGGCAGCAGCTACTCTTCCTGGGGCCCAGCAAAATTAAGACAGTTATACATTTTAAAAACATTACAATACATTCATAACTGATTTCACAATATATTAAGTGTGTGCCCTCAGGCCTCTACTCTACTACCACATATCTATACCAAAAATCCATGTTTTTATATAGTGCGTATGTTATCGTGTGTTTATATGCATGTGTCTATGTCTGTGTTGCTTCACAGTCCCCACTGTTCCATAAGGTGTATTTGTATCTGTTTTAAAATATAATTTTACTGATGGAATGAGTTACTTGATGTGGAATAGAGTTCCATGTAGTCATGGCTCAATGTAGTACTGTGCTCCTCCCATAGTCTGTTCTGGACTTGGGGACTGTGAAGAGACCTCTGGTGGCATGTCTTGTGGGGTATGCATGGGTGTCCGAGCTGTGTGCCAGTAGTTTAGACAGACAGCTCGGTGCATTTAACATGTCAATGCCTCTCATAAATACAAGTAGTGATGAAGTCAATCTCTCCTCCGCTTTGAGCCAGGAGAGAATGACATTCATATTATTAATGTTAGCTGTCTGTGTACTTCCAAGGGCCAGCGGTGCTGCCCTGTTCTGAGCCAATTGCAATTTTCCTATGTCCCTCTTTGTGGCACCTGACCACACGACTGAAAAGTAGTCCAGTTGCGACAAAACTAGGGCCTGTTGGACCTGCCTTGTTGATAGTGCTTTTAAAAATGCAGAGCAGCGCTTTATTATAGACAGACTTCTCCCCATCCTAGCTACTGTTGTATCAATATGTTTTGACAAAGCAGTTTAGTCTCCTCAACTTGCTCAATTTCCACATTATTCATTACAAGATTTAGTTGATGTTTAGTGAATGATTTGTCACAAATACAATGCTTTTAGTTTTTGAAATATTTAAAGAGTAACTTATTCCTTGCCACCCATTCAGAAACTAACTGCAGCTCTTTGTTAACTTTTTAAGGTATAGGGGGCAGTATTTTCGATTTCGGATGAAAAGCGTGCCCAGAGTCAACTGCCTAATACTCGGGCCCAGAGTCAAATATTTGCATATTATTAGTAGATTTGGATGGAAAACACTCGGAAGTTTCTAAAACTGTTTGAATGATGTCTGTGAGTATAACAGAACTCATACGGCAGGCAATAACCTGAGAAAAATCCAACCAGGAAGTGGGAAATCTGATGCTTGTAGTCTTTTCAAGTCATTGCCTATCTAACACACAGTGACTTAGGGTTCATTTTGCACTTCCTAAGGCTTCCACTAGATGTCAACAGTCTTTAGAACCTTGTTTCAGGCTTTTGCAGTGAACAGAGAGCGAACAAGAAGGCCGGGAAGTTGGTGACAGGTTAACCTGTTAGGGCTAGGGGGCAGTATTGACACGGCTGGATAAAAAACATACCCGATTTAATCTGGTTACCACTCCTACCCAGTAACTAGAATATGCATATACTTATTACATATGGATAGAAAACACCCTACATTTTCTAAAACTGTTTGAATGGTGTCTGTGAGTATAACAGAACTCAAATGGCAGGCAATAACCTGAGAAAAATCCAACCAGGAAGTGGGAAATCTGATGCTTGTAGTCTTTTCAAGTCATTGCCTATCTAACACACAGTGACTTAGGGTTCATTTTGCACTTCCTAAGGCTTCCACTAGATGTCAACAGTCTTTAGAACCTTGTTTCAGGCTTTTGCAGTGAACAGAGAGCGAACAAGAAGGCCGGGAAGTTGGTGACAGGTTAAGCTCATGCTATATTCTGGCTGGTATAGTCGAAATTCATCCTTCCGGCGTCACCTTCACACTGAAATTCGATGCCAATTTCGTTAGGTTCTTGCTGAGGTTGGCTTAGTTCTGTAGGTTGTCTTTGTCCTTTCAACGTGGGGATGGTAAGTCCTCACGTCCTTGGAACAGAAAGTTACATTTTCGTAAACGGGTTTATATAGTGGTGATAGAAGGGCGTTTCATAGTTTACAACCCATCTCTGTTCACTTGGGCGGGGCCTCTGAGTGAGCAAAGTGGTGTTCTTCTGACAAACTGTTCTCTCATTAAGAAGCTAAAAATTACATTTAATTTTTTCACAAATAGTTTTATATTTAAACATTTAAATTGCAGAACAATTCCATGTGAATCTGATAACTAGAATGTGTAGATTTTCCAAGATACAGTTTATGTCGTCCTATCATCAGTAATCATGTGTCAGACGTCAACTGAACTGACATCATATTCATTAAGTCCCAACGCATATTTTCAACTGGTTGGATTACCGAAATATGGTTCCGTTTCCCATTGTTTGATGTCACCAGACTCTCTCTCAATGTTAACAAAGGGATTTTCAATAGTCACATCGGTAGAGTAGAGAGAGGAAAAAGGGGAAACGTATTTATGGAGGTCATAAACCTCCCCCCTCAGGCCAACGTCATGACAACACCTATGTGAGAATGTTATTCATTGACTACAGCTCAGGATTCAACACCATAGTGCCCTCAAACCTCATCAATAAGCTAAGGACCCTGGGACTAAACACCTCCCTCTGCAACTGGATCCTGGACTTCCTGACGGGCCGCCCCCAGGTGGTGAGGGTAGGTAACAACACACCCGCCACGCTGATCCTCAACACAGGTGCCCCTCAGGGGTGCATGCTCAGTCCCCTCCTGTACTCCCTGTTCACTCATGACTGCACGGCCAGGCACGACTCCAACACCATCATTAAGTTTGCCGATGACACAACAGTTGTAGGACTGATTACCGACAACAACGAGACAGCCTATAGGGAGGAGGTCAGAGATCTGGCCATGTGGTGCCATGACAGCAACCTGTCCCTCAATGTGATCAAGACAAAGGAGATGATTGTGGACTACAGGTAAAAGAGAACCAAGCACGCCCCCATTCTCAACGCCAGGGCTGCAGTGGAGCAGGTTGAGAGCTTCATGTTCCTTGGTGTCCACATCACCAACAAACTAACATGGTCCAAGCACACCAAGACAGTCGAGAAGCGGGCACAACAAAACCTATTTGCCCTCAGGAGACAGAAAAGATTTGGCATCCTTAGCCGTGTCCTCAGAGCATGCGCAGACCAGCTGTCTGGTGTGTTTACGGACATATTCAATCAGTCCTTATCCCAGTCTTCTGTTCCCACATGCTTCAAGAGTGCCACCTTTGTTTCTGTTCCCAAGTGAAGGTAACTGAGCTAATGACTACCGCCCTGTAGCACTCACTTCATCATGAAGTGCTTTGAGAGACTAGTCAAGGACCATATCACCTCCACCCTACCTGACACCCTAGACCCACTCCAATTTGCTTACAGCCCAATAGGTCCACAGACGACGCAATCGCAATCACACTGCACACTGCCCTAAGCCATCTGGACAAGAGGAATACCTATGTAAGAATGCTGTTCATCGACTACAGCTCAGCATTTAACACCATAGTACCCTCCAAACTCGTCATTAAGCTCGAGACCCTGGGTCTCGACCCCGCCTTGTGCAACTGGGTCCTGGACTTCCTGACGGGCCGCCCCCAGATGGTGAGGGTAGGAAGCAACATCTCCACCCCGCTGATCCTCAACACTGGGTCCCCACAAGGGTGCGTTCTCAGCCCTCTCCTGTACTCCCTGTTCACCCATGACTGCGTGGCCATGCACGCCTCCAACTCAATCATCAAGTTTACAGATGACCCTACAGTGGTAGGCAAGATTACCAACAACGACGAGATGGCCTACAGGGAGGAGGTGAGGGCCCTCGGAGTGTGGTGTCAGGAACATAACCTCACACTCAATGTCAACAAAACAAAGGAGATGATCGTGGACTTCAGGAAACAGCAGAGGGAGCAGCCCCCTATCCACATTGACGGGACAGTAGTGGAGAAGGTGGGAAGTTTAAGTTCCTCGGCGTACACATCACGGACAAACTGAAATGGTCCACCCACACAGACAGCATGGTGAAGAAGGCGCAGCAGCGCCTCTCCAACCTCAGGAGGCTGAAGAAATTCGGCTTGTCATCAAAAAGACTCAAACTTTTACAGATGCACAATTGAGTGCATCCTGTCGGGCTGTATCACCGCCTGGTACCGCTACACCGCTACACTCGCATTAACATCTGCTAACCATGTGTATGTGACAAATAAAATTTGATTTGATTTGGTACACGCTTTATGCACGTCTATGGATAGGACCAAGGATATCCATGTTTGTGACCATCTTTTTGTCCGTTTTGCTAATCCAGCTCGGGGTAGGGCGCTTCTAAGCAGCATCTCTCTCATTGGATTGTGGAGGCTGTCTCCCTGGCATATGACAGCAAGGGTTGCCTAGCGGTGTGCATTCTCACTCCACTAAGGGTGTGGCGGCTTCTTGGCTATTGTACAGGGGCATGATAATTGGTGATATCTGTGCTGCAGCGAGTTGTGGGTCCCCCATACTGCTCCCAGTGTGGCTAATAATGTTATTATGGCTGGAAGTTGATGTTAGGGAGCGGGCGGGTTGCACATTTATCCGGGTTACTACAGGTTTCCTGTGGGTTTGAGCTGGGGGTTTGAGCTGTGTAACAGGGACTCTTGTCACTGCAACCAGATGAAGATCATCAAAGGTAAGTGATTAATGTTCTCACTATTTCTGACTTTTGTGACTCCTCTACTTGGCTTGAAAATGTTTGTATGCTTTTGTAAGCAGGGCGCTGTCCTAAGATAATCGCATGGTATGCTTTCGCCGTAAAGCCTTTTTGAAATCTGACACAGCGGCTGGATTAACAAGAAGTTAATCTTTAAGCCGATGTATAACACGTGTATCTTTGGTCCAAAATAATCCATCGTTATAAAAAAAAGTTTGATTACCTTTTGTTGTCTTCGTCAGAATGCACTCCCAGGACTGCTACTTCAATAACAAATGTTGGTTTGGTCCAAAATAATCCATCGTTATATCCGAATAGCGGCGTTTTGTTCGTGCGTTCCAGACACTATCCGAAATAGTAAAGAAGTGTCGCGCGCATGGCGCAATTCGTGACAATAAAATTCTAAATATTCCATTACCGTACTTCGAAGCATGTCAACCGCTGTTTAAAATCAATTTTTACGACATTTTTCTCGTAGAAAAGCGATAATATTCCGACAGGGAATCTCCTTTTCGGCAAACAGAGGAAAAAATCCCAAAGGCGGGGGCGGTCGGGTCACGCGCCTAAGCCCAGTGTCCCTTGATCGGCCACTTGAGAAAGGCGATAATGTGTTTCAGCCTGGGGCTGGAATGACGACATTCTGTTTTTTCCCGGGCTCTGAGCGCCTATGGACGACGTGGGAAGTGTCACGTTAGAGCAGAGATCCTTAGTAAAACATAGAGATGGAAAAGAAGTTCAAGAAATGGTCAGACAGGCCACTTCCTGTAAAGGAATCTCTCAGGTTTTGACCTGCCATTTGAGTTCTGTTATACTCACAGACACCATTCAAACAGTTTTAGAAAATGTAGGGTGTTTTCTATCCATATGTAATAAGTATATGCATATTCTAGTTACTGGGTAGGAGTGGTAACCAGATTAAATCGGGTATGTTTTTTATCCAGCCGTGTCAATACTGCCCCCTAGCCCTAACAGGTTAATAGGTTACTGTGCATTTTCCAGTAACTTAATGGCAGTTGGTCACCAGAAAGTTCATGTTTATTTTTTCAATAATTTACTTACTGTCAGCTTGCTGCTAGTACTTATTGTAACATTCACAGTAACTTACTGTACCTGATCTCTGTCACACTAAATGAACTGATGGTGTGGCAGGAAGGTCAGTTTGCTGACAACCAAAAGGTTGAGGCCAGGTGGGGCTGAGTCCCAAGTGTGCTTGCCACAAAGAATGTTTAGAAGTTGTTAACTAATGTTTGAGCTATTTTGTAATCAGAAAAGTTCAGTTAAAGTATAGTAAGTTACTGGCAGCTAGTTGCAAGTACGTTACTAGCAGTTACTCATACTAAAGAATGGGTTAATTTTGATACAAAGTCTGCCAATGGTGTAAATACTTGATCGAACTGCAATACATACCTCGGATACGTTGTAAATCTACACAGTATTGTTGTGTATTCCCTGAAAAGTAGTTAAACAAAAGTACAGTCAACAACACCATGGAGGCCATGGAAGGAGTGTTGTATGGCATTGAAACTTGTTTGGGGGTTTGGTAACAGTGTCCAAAGAAGGGCCAGGTGTATACAGAATGGTGTCGTCTGCGTAGAGGTGGATCAAGGAATCACCCGCCTCAAGAGCGACATCATTGACATATACAGAGAAAAGAGTCAGCCCGAGAATTGAAGCCTGTGGTACCCCCATAGAGACTGACAGAGGTCCGGACAACAGGCCCTCCGATTTGACACACTGAGCTCTATCTGAGAAGTAGTTGGTGAACCAGGCGAGGCAGTCATTTGAGAAACCAAGGCTGTTGAGTCTGCCAATAAGAATACGGGGATTGACAGAGTCGAAAGCCTTGGCCAGGTCAATGAAGACGGCTGCACAGTAATGTCTTTTATCGATGGCGGTTATAATATCGTTTAGTACCTTGAGCATGGCTGAGGTGCACCCATGACCAGCTTGGAAACCGGATTGCATAGCGGAGAAGGTACGGTATGATTTGTAATTCTCAGTGATCTGTTTGTTAACTTGGCTTTCAAAGACTTTAGAAAGGCAGGGCAGGATGGATATAGGTCTGTAACAGTTTGGGTCTTGAGTGTCACCCCCTTTGAAGAGCTGGATGACCGCGGCAGCTTTCCAATCTTTAGGAATCTCAGACGATATGAAAGAGAGGTTGAACAGACTAGTAATAGGGGTTGCAACAATGGCGGTGGATAATTTTAGGAAGGGAGGGCCCAGATTGTCTAGCCCAGCTGATTTGTAGGGGTCCAGATTTTGCAGCTCTTTCAGAACATCTGCTATCTGGATTTGGGTGAAGGTGAAGCTGGGGAGGCTTGGGCAAGTAGCTGCGGGGTGTGCGGGGCTGTTGGCCGGGGTTGGGGTAGCCAGGAGGAAAGCATGGCCAGCAGTAGAGAAATGCTTGTTGAAATTCTCGATTATCGTGGAGTTATCGGTGGTGACAATGTTTCCTAGCCTCAGTGCAGTGGGCAGCTGGGAGGAGGTGCTCTTATTCTCCATGGACTTTACAGTGTCCCAGAACTTTTTGGAGTTAGAGATACAGGATGAAAATGCTTTCCTAACTGACTGCGTGTATTGGTTCCTGACTTCCCTGAAAATGTGCATATTGCAGGGACTATTCGATGCTAGTGCAGTACGCCACAGGATGTTTTTGTGCTGGTCGAGGGCAGTCAGGTCTGGAGTGAACCAAGGGCTATATCTGTTCTTAGGTCTACATTTTTTGGAAAGGGGCATGCTTATTTAAGATAGTGAGAAAATTACTTTAAAAGAACAACCAGGCATCCTCTAATGACGGGATGAGGTCAATATCCTTCCAGGATACCCGGGCCAGGTCGATTAGAAAGGCCTGCTCGCTGAAGTGTTTTAGGGAGCGTTTGACAGTGATGAGGGGTGGTCTTTTGACTGCGGACCCATTACGGACGCAGGCAATGAGGCAGTGATCGCTGAGATCCTGATTGAAAACAGCAGAGGTGTATTTGGAGGGCAGGTTGGTCAGGATAATATCTATGAGGGTGCCCATGTTTATGGATTTAGGGTTGTACCTGGTGGGTTCCATGATAATTTGTGTGAGACTGAGAGCATCTAGCTTAGATTGTAGGATGGTGTTAAGCATATCCCAGTTTAGGTCACCTAACAGAACCAGCTCTGAAGATAGATGGGGGGCAATCAATTCACATATGGTGTCCAGGGCACAGCTGGGAGCTGAGGGGGGTCTATAACAGGCAGCAACAGTGAGAGACTTGTATCTGGAGAGATTAATTAAAAAAATTAGAAGCTCGAACTGTTTGGGCATAGACCTGGAAAGTATGACAGAACTTTGCAGGCTATCTCTGCAGTAGATTGCAACTCCTCCCCCTTTGGCAGTTCTATCTTGGCAGAAAAGTTGTAGTTGGGGATGGAAATCTCCGAATTTTTGGTGGCCTTCCTAAGCCAGGATTCAGACACGGCAAGGACATGAGGGTTGGCGGTGTGTGCTAAAGCAGTGAGTAAAACAAACTTAGGGAGGAGGCTTCTGATGTTAACATGCATGAAACCAAGGCTTTTACAGTTACAGAAGTCAACAAATGAGAGCGCCTGGGGACACACAGGGCCTGGATTAACCTCTACATCACCCGAGGAACAGAGGAGGAGTAGGATGAGGGTACGGCTAAAGGCTATCAAAACTGGTCATCTAGTGCGTTGGGGACAGAGAATAAAAGGAGCCGATTTCTGGGCGTGGTAGAATAGATTCAGGGCATAATGTACAGACAGGGGTAAGGTAGGGCGCAGGTACAGTGGAGGTAAACCTAGGCATTGAGTGACGATAAGAGAGGTTGCATCTCTGCTGGGTGAGGTCACCCCATGTGTGGGAGGTGGGACAAAAGAGGTATCTGAGGCAAGTTGAGTGGGGCTAGGGGCTCCGCAGTAAAATAAAACAATGATAACTACCCTAAACAACAGTATACAAGGCATATTGACATTGGTGAGAGAGATAAAGCGAGGCATAAAGCAATCACAGGTGTTGATTGGGAGAGCTAGCTAAGACAACGGGTAAGACAGCAACAGCTAATCAGCTAAGACAACAACAGGTAAAATGGCGATGAATGAGCAGAGAGGGTCAGTTAACTACACACAGGGCCTGAGTTGACCTGTGTCATTGATTTAGACCAGATAGACAGATCACCTGCAGTGATGGAACACCTTATGCACTCGCTTATGGTTATGACTGGTTTTAATAAGGTATGATGGTGTACAAAATCAAAATACCTTACATATAAGCTTAGTTTCACTCAAAACAGCTCATAAAAATCTGTCTGTGGTATGAATACTTTGTAGAACTATGATACAGAAACCCTCTGAATGGAGACATACAGTAGTGCTGTATTGCTGTGTAATATCTGAAAATAGTTACTCTACCGGAAATAAATCCTATAATTCCTATAATTCCCTACAATGTTATACAGTGAATTTGGAAAGTATTCAGACCCCTTGACTTTTTCCACATTTTGTTACATTACATCCTTAGTCGAAGATGGATTCAATAGTTTTTTTCCCCTTTATCAATCTATACAAAATACCCCATAACGACAAAGCAAAAACAGGTTTTTAGAAATTTTAGCAAATGTATTACAAATAAAAAACAGAATTTTCAGATTTACAAACAGTTGAAGTCGGAAGTTTACATACACCTTAGCCAAATACATTTAAACTCAGTTTTTCACAATTCCTGACATTTAATCCTATTAAAATTCCCAATCCAGTTAGGATCACCACTTTATTTGAAGAATGTGAAATTTCAGAATAATAGCGGAGAGAATTATTTATTTCAGCTTTTATTTCTTTCATCACATTCCCAGTGGGTCAGAAGTTTACATACACTCAATTAGTATTTGGTAGCATTGCCTTTAAATTGTTTAACTTGGGTCAAACTTTTCGGGTAGCCTTTGTAATGTGGGTCTTACAAAGGGGACCAAGGCGCAGCGTGGATAGTGCTCATTCTTTGTATTTAATGAAATCACTTTTACTTCTATGGGCTAGGTGGGACGCCTGCGTCCCACCTACTCAACAGCCAGTGTAATCCCGTGGCGCGATATTCAATTACCTCAAATGCAAAAACTTCAATTTTTCAAACATATGACTATTTTACACCATTTTAACCTGTTAGGGCTAGGGGGCAGTATTGACACGGCCGGAAAAAAACGTACCCGATTTAATCTGGTTACTACTCCTGCCCAGTAACTAGAATATGCATATATTGGCTTTGGATAGAAAACACCCTAAAGTTTCTAAAACTGTTTGAATGGTGTCTGTGAGTATAACAGAACTCATATGGCAGGCAAAAACCTGAGAAGATTCCAAACAGGAAGCGCCCTATCTGACAAGTTGTTGTTCATCTTGGCTCTTTTTATTGAAGACTGAGGATCTATCCCGTAACGTGACACTTCCTACGGCTCCCATAGGCTCTCAGAACCCGGGAAAAAGCTGAATGATATCGAGGCAGCCTCTGGCTGAAACACATTATCGCGTTTGGATAGTGGCTGGTCAAAGTACTCTGAGACTCACGCTCGTGCACGAGGGCACGAGATGTATTTATTTTCTCTCTCTTTGTACGTATACAGGCTTTCCCGGTCGGAATATTATCGCTTTTTTACGAGAAAAATGGCATAAAAATTGATTTTAAACAGCGGTTGACATGCTTCGAAGTACGGTAATGGAATATTTAGAATTTTTTTGTCACGAAATGCGCCATGCTCGTCACTCTTATTTACCCTTTCGGATAGTGTCTTGAACGCACGAACAAAACGCCGCTATTTGGATATAACGATGGATTATTTGGGACCAAACCAACATTTGTTATTGAAGTAGAAGTCCTGGGAGTGCATTCTGACGAAGATTAACGAGAGTCTTGTCTTTAAAATGGTGTAAAATAGTCATATGTTTGAAAAATTGAAGGTGTTGCATTTTTGAGGTATTTGAATATCGCGCCACGGGATTACACTGGCTGTTGAGCGTCCCACCTAGCCCATAGAAGTTAAAGACAAGACTCTCGTTAATCTAACCACACTGTCCGATTTCAAAAAGGCTTTACAACGAAAGCAAAACATTAGATTATGTCCGCAGAGTACCCAGCCAGAAATAATCACACACCCATTTTTCAAGCTAGCATATAATGTCACATAAACCCAAACCACAGATAAATGCAGCACTAACCTTTGATGATCTTCATCAGATGACAACCCTAGGACATTATGTTATACAATACATGCATGTTTTGTTCAATCAAGTTCATATTTATATCAAAAACCAGCTTTTTACATTAGCATGTGACTAGCATGTGACTAGCATTCCCACCGAACACTGCCGGTGAATTTACTAAATTACTCACGATAAACGTTCACAAAAAACATAACAATTATTTTAAGAATTATAGATACAGAACTCCTCTATGCACTCGCTATGTCCGATTTTAAAATAGCTTTTCGGTGAAAGCACATTTTGCAATATTCTCAGTAGATAGCCCGGCATCACAGGGCTATCTATTTAGACACCCAGCAAGTTTAGCATTCACCAAAGTCAGATTTACTATAAGAAAAATGTTATTACCTTTGCTGTCTTCGTCAGAATGCACTCCCAGGACTTCTACTTCAATAACAAATGTTGGTTTGGTCCCAAATAATCCATTGTTATATTCAAATAGCGGCGTTTTGTTTGTGCGTTCAAGACACTATCCGAAAGGGTAAAGAAGGGTTACGAGCACGGCGCATTTCGTGACAAAATATTTCTAAATATTCCATTACCGTACTTCGAAGCATGTCAACCACTGTTTAAAATCAATTTTTATGCAATTTTTCTCGTAAAAAAGCGATAATATTCCGACCGGGAAATCGTTTTTTATTACAAAGAGAGTGAAAGTAAAAGCATGCTATCCCCTCATGCACGAGCCTCAGTCTAATGGCCCTCTTATAGAGCACTTGCCAAACGCTCTAATGCGTTTCAGCCTGGGGATGGAATTACATCGTTCAGCTTTTTCCCGCCTTCTGAGAGCCCATGGGAGCCGTAGGAAGTGTCACGTCATGCCAGAGATCCCCTGTATTTGTTAGAGATGATCAAGGAGGACAAGAAATGGTCAGACAGGCCACTTCCTGTAAGGAATCTTCTCAGGTTTTGGCCTGCCAAATGAGTTCTGTTATACTCACAGACACCATTCAAACAGTTTTAGAAACTTTAGGGTGTTTTCTATCCAAAGCCAATAATATGCATATTCTAGTTACTGGGCAGGAGTAGTAACCAGATTAAATCGGGTACGTTTTTTATCCGGCCGTGCAAATACTGCCCCCTAGCCCCAACAACTACCCACAAACCCCAAAGGAAAACAGGCTGCCTAAGTATGGCTTCCAATCAGAGACAACGAAAGACACCTGCCTCTGATTGGAAACCATACGGCCAAAACATAGAAAACAAAACATAGAAATAGAAATCTAGAAAACCCCCACATATAAACAGAAAACCCAAAACCATCCAAAACAACCCACCTGTCACGCCCTGACCACTCTACAATGGCAAATGACCTCTTACAAGGGTCAGGATGTGACAGTACCCCCCCTAAGGTGCAGAGCCCGACTGCACCTAAACAAAAACCAACAAAAACAACCCCAAACACAAAGGGAGGGAAGGGAGGGTGACAAACGTCTATGGCGGCTCATGTGCTACACCCAGACCCTTCCTCTCCCTCTGATCCTCCAGCAACGGAGGTGGCTCCGGCTCAGGGTGTAAGCCCCGTTCCGCCCGGGGATCCCTCCGCTTCTGTAACCCTGGCCTGTGGATCATTATCGGAGCAATTGGACTGTAGATCCTTACCGGAAGCTCTGTGCTGTAGACCACCGCTGGAGGATCTGGGCTGCAGGCCGCCGCTGGAGGACTGGGCTGCGGGCCGCCGCGTGGCCGGGCGCGGCCGGCTGAGGCTCCGGCGGGGGCGTCGCTGGGGCTCCGGGCGGGGAGCGCGCTGGGCTCCGGGCTGGGGAGCGCGCGGAGGCCCGGGCGGGGGCGTCGCGGAGGCTCCGGGCGGGAGCGCGCGGGCTCCGGGCTGGGAGCGCGCGGGGCTCCGGGCTGGGGAGCGTCGCTGGAGGCTCCGGGCTGGGGAGCGTCGCTGGAGGCTCCGGGCTGAGGAGCGTCGCTGGAGGCTCTGGGCTGAGGAGCGTCTCTGTAGGTTCCGGACTGGGGACCTTCGCTGCAGGCTCCGTGCCATGGATCATCACAACTGGTTCCGCGCCATGGATCATCACTCGAGGCTTTGTGACATGGATCATCACTGGAGGCTCCGGGCCATGGATTATCGCTGGATGCTTCGTGCCATGGATCACCCCTACAGGCTCCGGCCATGGATCATCACTGGAGGCTTTGTGCCATGGATCATCCCTACAGGCTCCGGGCCATGGATCATCACTGGAGGCTTCGTGCCATGGATTATCACTACAGGCTCTGGGCCATGGATCATCACTGGAGGCTTTGTGCCATGGATTATCACTGGAGGCTTCGGACCATTGATCATCACTGGAGGCTTCCTACGGGGAGCTGGAACCAATCTCACCAGACTGGGGAGACGCACTGAGGACCGAGTGCTCAAAGCAGGCACAGGCCTTACTGGGCTATTGAGGCGAACTGGAGGGAGAGTGTGGGAAGCAGGCACAGGACTTCCTGGATCCTGGAGGCGCACTGGAGGGAGAGTGCGAGGAGCAGGCACTGGACGTACTGGGTTATGGAGGCGTACCGGAGAGAGAGTGCGAGAGACAGGCACATGCTCACCACAATAAGGACGGGGAGTTGGCTCAGGGCTCACCCCAGGCCCAGCCAAACTACCCGTGTGCCCCCCCAAAAAACATTTTTTGGCGCTGCCTCTCGTTCTTCCCCGGTAGGCTCTGATATCTGTCAATGACTTGCCCCCAAGTCCAGTTTCTCCTCTCCATCCATTCCATGTGTGACCAGGTGTCCATCTCTGCCTGGGCACACCGCTTTGATCCAGTCATGGTGGGTAGTTCTGTAACGTGGGTCGTACATATGGGACCAAGGGACCAGCATGGATAGTTCTCATTCTTTGTATTTAATGAAATCACTTTAACAACAAAACAACAAAAACGACCAACAACAGTCCCGTCAGGTACACTCGACTAAACGGAAACAACTACCCACAAACCCCAAAGGAAAACAGTCTGCGTAAGTATGGCTTCTAACCAGAGACAACTAAAGACACCTGCCACCTGATTGGAAACCATACCCGGCCAAAACATAGAAAACAAAACATAGAAATAGAAATCTAGAAAAACCCCACATATAAACAGAAAACCCAAAACCACCCAAAACAACCCACCTGTCACGCCCTGACCACTCTACTATGGCAAATGACCTCTTACAAGGGTCAGGACGTGACAGCCTTCCACAAGCTTCCCACAATAAGTTGGGTGAATTTTGGCCCATTCCTCATGACAGAGCTGGTGTAACTGAGTCAGGTTTGTAGGCCTCCTTGCTCGCACATGCTTTTTCAGTTCTGCCCACACATTTTCTATAGGATTGAGGTCAGGGCTTTGTGATGGCCACTCCAATACTTTGACTTTCTTGTCCTTAAGCCATTTTGCTACAACTATGGAAGTATGCTTTAGGTCATTGTCCATTTGGAAGACCCATTGCGACCAAGCTTTAACTTCCTGACTGATGTCTTGAGATGTCAATATATCAACATAATTTTCCTACCTCATGATGCCATCTATTTTGTGAAGTGCACCAGTCCCTCCTGCAGCAAAGCACCTCCACAACATGATGCTGCCACCCCCATCCTTCACGGTTGGGATGGTGATCTTCGGCTTGCAAACCTCCCCCTTTTTCCTCCAAACATAACAATGGTCATTATGGCCAAACAGTTTATGGCGGTTTTGGAGCAGTGGCTTCTTCCTTGCTGAGCAGCCTTTCAGGTTATTTCGATATAGGACTCGTTTTTACTGTGGATATAGATACTTTGTACCGGTTTCCTCCAGCATCTTCACAAGGTCCTTTGCTGTTGTTCTGGGATTGATTTGCACTTTTCACACCAAAGTACGTTCATCTCTAGGAGACAGAACGTGTCTCCTTCCAGAGCGGTATGACGGCTGCGTGGTCCCATGGTGTTTATACTTGCGGATTATTGTTTGTACAGATGAACGTGGTACCTTCAGGTGTTTGGAAATTGCTCCCAAGGATGAACCAGACTTGAGGAGGTCTACACATTTTTTTCTGAGGTATTGGATGATTTCAGATGATTTTCCCATTATGTCAAGCAAAGAGGCACTGAGTTTGAAGGTAGGCCTTGAAATACATCCACAGGTACACCTCCAATTGACTGAAATTATGTCAATTAGCCTATCAGAAGCTTCTAAAGCCATGACATCATTTTCTGGAATTTTCCAACCTGTTTAAAGCCACAGTCAACTTAGTGTATTTAAACTTCTGACCCACTGGAATTGTGACACAGTAAATTATAAGTTAAATAATTTGTCTGTAAACAATTGTTGGAAAAATGGCTTGTGTCATGCACAAAGTAGATGTCCTAACCGACTTGCCAAAACTATAGTTTGTTAACAAGAAATTTGTGAAGTGGTTGAAACACTTAGGTTGGAGTTATTAAAACTCATTTATGTAAACTTCCCGACTTCAACTGTAAGTATTCAAACCCTTTACTCAGTACTTTGAAGCAGCTTTGGCAGCGATTACAGCCTGAAGTCTACTTGGGTATGAGGCTACAAGCTTGGCACACCTGTATTTGGGGAGTTTCTACCATTATTCTCTGCAGATCCTCTCAAGCTCTGTCAGTTATTTTCAGGTCTCTCCAGAGATGTTCGATTGGGTTCAAGGCCAGGCTCTGGCTGGGCCACTCAAGGACATTCAGAGATTTGTCCCGAAGCCACTCCTGCAATGTCTTGGCTCTGTGCTTAGGGTTGTTGCCCTGTTGGAAGGTGAACCTTCGCTCCAGTCTAAGGTCCTGAGTGCTCTGGAGCAGGTTTTCATCAAGGATCTCTCTCTCTACTTTGCTCTGTTCATCTTTCCTTCAATCCTGACTAGTATTGCAGTCCCTACCACTGAAAAACATCCCCACATCATGATGCTACCACCACCATGCTTCACCATAGGGATGGTGTCAGGTTTCCTCCTAGCATTCAGGACAAAGAGTTCAATCTTGGTTTCATCAGACCAGAAAATCTTGTTTTTCTCATGGTCTGAGAGTCTTTAGGTGCTTTTTGGCAATCTCCAAGCAGGCTTTCATGTGCCTTTTACTGAGGAGTGTCTTCTGTCTACCATAAAGGCCTGATTGGTGGAGTGCTGCAGAGATGGTTCTCCCATTTCCACAGAGGAACTCTGGAGCTCTCTGAGTGACCATCGGGTTGTTGGTCACCTCCCTGACCAAGGCCCTTCTCCCTCGATTGCTCAGTTTGGCCAGGCTGCCAGCTCTAGGAAGAGTCTTGGTGGTTCCAAACTTCTTCCATTTAAGAATCATGGAGGCCACTGTGTTCGTGGGGACCTTCAATGATGCAGCTATTTTTTGTTACCCTTCCCCAGATCTGTGCATCGATACAATCCTGTCTCAGAGTTCTACAGACAATTCCTTCTACCTCATGGCTTGGTTTTTGCTCTGATATGCACTGTCAACTGTGGGACCTTATATAGACAGGTGTGTGCCTTTCCAAATCATGTCCAATCAATTGAATTTACCACAGGTGGACTCCAATCAAGTTGTAGAAACATCTCAAGGATGATTAGTGGAAGCAGGATGCATCTGAGCTCAATTTCGAGTCTCATAGCAAAAGGTCTGAATATTTTTGTTAATAAGATATGTCTTTTATTTTTAATACATTTGCTAAAATTTCTAAACCTGTGTTTGCTTTGTCATTATGGTGCATTGTGTGTAGATTGATGAGGAAAACAACTTATTTAATCCATTTTAGAATAAGGCTGTAAAGTAACAAAATGTGGAAAAAGTCAAGGGGTCTGAATACTTTCCGAATGCACTGTATATTCAACCTGTAATAGTATATGCATTGGTATAACGTTTGGTTGGACATGACTGATGATTTCAACATGCTTTTGAAGCATTCTGCCATAGGGCCTACCTCTCCCATTGTTTCACTAGCAGTGATCCTACTGCTGGGTGTGGTGTAAGTAAATTAATTAAACTAAGCCATATTTCTGTTCATTGTCTCTCAGAATAAATGGATGAATCACGTTTTGTCAATAAAATTAAGTAAATTTCAAATGTTTGTGTACCGCCCCTTTAAATGGCAGTCATTTTTACCACATTAATATGACAAAATTTGTATTTACTTCAAAATACTAAACTAAATGGTACTACAATCAAATGATGGTAAATCAGCTTTTTAGTACTTATGTGGATCTTGCTTTGGGAAAAATGCTGCAGATTATTTAAAGGGAACTTTTAAATGTGTGTTTTACATAATATGCAAATTAACTGTAACTTTGCTGAAACAAAAGTCTGTTTTGGTTATTTTTCATTTCAGATAAAAAAATGGACATGTCAAATGATGTTTTGATAAAAATGTTGTTGATATTTTGCTATGATTGTTGCTTTTTCCAATACATTTCTTCTTGGAGTCAAAATTACCCCAGTTGGTCATCAAGGTGTCAACACAGTACAGACAGCAGGTAGCCTAGTGCTTAGAGCATTGGACTAGTAACTGAAAGGTTGCAGGATCGAATCACTGAGCTGACAAGGTAAAAATGTGCCGTTCTGCCCCAGAACAAGGCAGTTAACCCACTGTTCCTAGGGTGTCATTGAAAATAAGAATTTGTTCTTAACTGACTTGCCTAGTCAAATAAAGGTTAAATAAAATATATGTTAAGTAGGTTGGTAGTATGATGGTTGAGTTAATGTACATTTTACAATAACTTACTAAAAACTGGTTGCCAGTTAGGTTATGCAGAATTCACAGCAAATTCCACAAAATTCAGTAACTTGTTGTTTACCCAACTTTCATTGCAACCAGTAGCCTGTAGTGTACTGTACAATTGCAGGATATTTTTAACGGTGTAGTATTTCATGGCATGAAGGAAAACATGGTTGTTAACATTTCCCAATAAGAAAACCCAAACTTGTTGCTCAACAGAAAAATGGAACTAACAAATGATCCACTGACAACCAAAATGGAAAAGGTGGAGTTTTAAAAAGGGTTCTGAAATCCATGGGGGTTCCTATTGACTGGGTGCTGGCCAAGCAAACCTGAACAGGGTCAGAGCAAACTTAAGGAATCCCAGGAGTTTCCAGTACTTTATATTAGGCTGTGAAAACAATGAAAGCATGCTCAGCGCAGATTCCTGAAGTGGCCTGAAGCAGTCTGAAGTTATCTAAAGCTGTCTGAAGCGGTCTAGAGAGGTCTGGAGCTGACTCTGGTCACAGTGCAGTCTGGACCATCCTGTACATTTACTGTTACTATGTAATCATCACTCTATATAAACTCAGCAAAAAAATAAACGTCTCTTTTTCAGGACTGTCTTTCAAAGATCATTCGTAAAAATCCAAATAACTTCACAGATCTTCGTTGTAAAGGGTTTAAACACTGTTTCCCATGCTGGTTCAATGAACCATAAACAATTAATGAACATGCACCTGTGGAACGGTCGTTAAGACACTAACAGTTTACAGACGGTAGGCAATTAAGGTCACAGTTATGAAAACTTAGGACACTAAAAGAGGCCTTTCTACTGACGTTCTACTGAAAAAAACGAAAGAAAGATGCCCAGGGTCCCTGCTCATCTGCGTGAATGTGCCTTAGGCATGCTGCAAGGAGGCATGAGGACTGCAGATGTGGCCAGGGTTAGGGTTAGGGTTAGGGTTAGACAGCGCTACAGGGAGACAAGACGGACAGCTGATCATCCTTGCAGTGGCAGACCATGTGTAACAACACCTGCTCAGGATCGGTACATCTGAACATCACACCTGCGGGACAGGTACAGGATGGCAACAACAACTGCCAGAGTTACACCAGGAACGCACAATCCCTCCATCAGTGCTCAGACTGTCCACAATAGGCTGAGAGAGGCTGGACTGAGGGCTTGTAGGCCTGTTGTAAGGCAGGTCCTCACCAGACATCACCGGCAACAACGTCACCTATGGGCACAAATCCACCGGCACTGGACCCGACAGGACTGGCAAAAAGTGCTCTTCACTGACGAGTCACGGTATTGTCTCACCAGGGTTGATGGTCGGATTCGCGTTTATCATCGACGGAATGAGCGTTACACCAAGGCCTGTACTCTGGAGCGGGATCGATTTGGAGGTGGAGGGTCCGTCGTGGTCTGGGGCAGTGTGTCACAGCATCATCGGACGGAGCTTGTTGTCATTGCAGGCAATCTCAACGCTGTGTGTTACAGGGAAGACATCCTCCTCCCTCATGTAGTACCCTTCCTGCAGGCTCATCCTGACATGACCCTCCAGCATGACAATGCCACCAGCCATAATGCTCGTTCTGTGCGTGATTTCCTGCAATAGCCAGCAAAGAGCCCGGATCTCAATCCCATTGAGCACTTCTGGGATCTGTTGGACTGGAGGGTGAGGGCAAGAGCCATTCCCCCCCAGAAATGTCCGGGAACTTTCAGGAAGAGTGGGGTAACATCTCACAGCAAGAACTGGCAAATCTGGTGCAGTCCATGAGGAGGAGATGCACTGCAGTACTTAATGCAGCTGGTGGCCACACCAGATACTGACTGTTACTTTTGATTTTGACCCCCCCATTATTCAGGGACACATGATTCCATTTCTGTTAGTCACGTCTGTGGAACTTGTTCAGTTTATGTCTCAGTTGTTGAGTCTTCTTATGTTCATACAAATATTTACACATGTTAAGTTTGCTGGAAATAAACGCAGTTGTCAGCAAGAGGACGTTTCTTTTTTTGCTGAGTTTTTGACTACCATTATTACTGATATTACTACAGATATTTGGACTGATATTTGGATTACTCACCTCACCACTTTGGTTCCGTTCCTGATCAACTGTATGTCCACGTTACACGACCCGTTGGCATGGGATACCAGGTTGATCTCTGAGAATGCCGCCTGACACCCACACACACACACACACACACACACACACACACACACACACACACACACACACACACACACACACACACACACACATACACACACACACACACACACACACACACATTTTTAACACTTTATTTGAATCCACCAATCAAATGTACATTAAAAGGATCCAAACATCTCAAAAGTCACTGTATGCATGGCACTCAATGGTACAGAAAGCACCTCCTTTTCCAAAAAGCTAGGCTGCCCACGACAGCTGAAATAGAGCAGTACCTAGCCAATGGCTTTGCCCTAGTTGTTGTCAGGCCCGCAAACTGGAGACAACGCACTGCAAGCCTGTGTATGTGTACGAGACTACCAAATATCAGCGCCACCAGCTTGCACCTACTACATGTAGCTGTCAATTGAGCAGCCCACTTCCAAAATGAGCACCTCTCCCTGGCCTCCCCCATCAACAACAATATCTGGTTCATTTGGCATCAGGAAAACACATCAACCTCATCATACCAGCATCCCCTTACACTAGGATGTTTATTCACGTGTGCTGTTGGTGAGACCACTTGTCTCACCTCGCTGGCTATCAGGTCAATAAGGCGTTCATGTCTAGCAATGTACAAATCCTTGTATGAGCAGCAGCCATTAACATGGGCAATGGACTCCATTACATTTGACTCAATACAAAATGGGTCATGGCTTGCAGGGTACCAATGTTCTGTATATAGATTTTCTTCAACTGTATTATTGACTGTATGTTTTGTTTATTCCATGTGTAACTCTATGTTGTTGTATGTGTCAAACTGCTTTGCTTTATTCTTGGCCAGGTCGCAGTTATAAATGAGAACTTGTTCTCAACTTGTCTACCTGGCTAAATAAAGGCGAAATAAAATAAAACATTTAGGGGCTTCATAGCAAAGGGGGTGAATACATATGACGGCACCATTTTTCAATTTTTTTTAGCATAGAATTTTTTGAAACAAGTCATTTTTAAAATTTCACTTCACCAATTTGGACTATTTTGTGTATGTCCATTACATGAAATCCAAATAAAAATCTATTTAAATTACAGATGAAGACGGCTTCACAGTATTGTCTCTTATCGATGGCAGTTATATCGTTTTGGACCTTGAGCGTAGCTGAGGTGCACCCATGACCAGCTCGGAAACCAGATTGCATAGTGGAGAAGGTATGGTGGGATTCGAAACGATCGGTGATCTGTTTATTAACTTGGCTTTCGAAGATTTTAGAAAGGCAGGGCAGGATGGATATAGGTCTGTAACAGTTTGGGTCTAGAGTGTCTCCCCCTTTGAAGAGGGGGATGACACAGCAGCTTTTCCACATACTGACCAGCTCATATTAACAGAAGCGTGCTATATGGAAGACCAATCTAAACTCATCTCTCGGGTATGTCCAGCCCACTCATTATCTCAGCCAATCATGGCTACTGGGAAAGTTGCTGTTTTTTCTGTGGCTTAACCAATTAGGCTCGTAATTTAACAATTTTATCAGTATTTACAGATGGAATACAAGTTTGTTATTAAAGCACATGAAAGTTTACATGTTCGAGAAGGCATTTATGCCAAAAAAACAATTTTGATAAACAAATAAGTTTACATTTAAATGTCTCTCCTGTGAAGTAGTGACCCGCGACATATGCCTAGTTTCCTGAAACAGGTCACATCTGTGGGACCTTATATAGACAGATGTGTGCCTTTCCAAATCATGTCCAATCAATTGAATTTACCACAAGTGGACTCCAGTCACATTATAGAAACATCTCAAGGATGATCAATGGAAACAGGATGCACCTGAGCTCAATTTTCTGGTCTAATAACAAAGATTCTGAATAGTTATGTAAATAAGGCATTTCTGTTTAAAGAAAATTCAAAAAAAATCTAAAAACCTGTTTTCACTTTATGATTATGGGGGATTGTCTTTAACTTCTAGCGCCGACAGAGATGGCCTCCTCGCTTCGCGTTCCTAGGAAACAATGCAGTATTTAGCTTTTTTATGTGTTATTTCTTACATTGTTACACCAGTAAATATTTAGGTTTTATTACATACAGTCAGGAGGAACTATTGGATATAAGAGCAACGTCAACTCACTAACATTACGACCAGGAATACAACTTTCCCGAAGCGGATCCTCTGTTTGGTCCACCACCCAGGACAATGGATCGGATCCCAGCCGGCGACCCAAAACAACGGCGCTGCAGAAGGGGCAGACGGAGCGGTCTTCTGGTCAGGCTCCATAGACGGGCACATCCAGTCTCTTGACAACAAGGTAGACGAAATCCGAGCAAGGGTTGCCTTCCAGAGAGACATCAGAGATTGTAACGTTCTTTGTTTCACGGAAACATGGCTCACTCGGGATACGTCATCAGAGTCGGTACAGCCACCCGGCTCCTTCACGCATCGCGCCGACAGAAACTAACATCTCTCTGGTAAGAAGAAGGGCGGGGGCATAAGCCTTATGATTAACGAGACGTGGTGTGATCATAACAACATACAGGAACTCAAGTCCTTTTGTTCACCTGACCTAGAATTCCTTACAATCAAATGCCGACCGCATTATCTACCAAGAAAATTCTCTTCGATCATAATCACAGTCGTGTATATCCCGCCCTAATCAGACACATCGATGGCCCTGAAAGAACTTCATTTGACTCTATGTAAACTGGAAACCACATATCCTGAGGCTGCATTTATTGTAGCTGGGGATTTTAACAAGGTTAACCTGAAAACAAGGCTCCCTAAATTTGATCAGCATATCGATTGCGCAACCCAGGCTGGCAAAACCCTGGATCATTGTTATTCTAACTTCCGCGATGCATATAAAGCCCTCCCCCGCCCTCCTTTCGGAAAATCTGACCACGCCTATAGATAGAAACTAAAACAGGAGGCACCCGTGCTCAGGTCTGTTCAACGCTGGTCCGACCAATCGGATTCCACGCTTCAAGATTGCTTCGATCACGTGGACTGGGATATGTTCCACATAGCGTCGGACAATAACATTGATGAAAACGCTGATTCGGTGAGTGAGTTTTTTAGCAAGTGCATCGGTGATGTTGTACCCACAGCGTCTATTAAAACATTCCCCAACCAGAAACCATGGATTGATGGCAGCATTCGCGCAAAACTGAAAGCGCAAACCACTGTTTTTAATCAGGGCAAGGTGACCGGAAACATGAACGAATACAAACAGTGCAGCTATTCCCTTCGAAACGCAATCAAACAAGCTAAGCGTCAGTATAGAGACAAAGTAGAGTCGTAATTCAACGGCTCAGACACGAGAGGTATGTGGCAGGGTCTATAGTCAATCACGGACTACAAAAGGAAAACCAGCCCCGTCGCGGACCACAATGTCTTGCTCCCAGACAAACTAAACAACTTCTTTGCTCGCTTTGAGGACAACACAGTGCCACTGACACGGCCCGCTACCAAAACCTGCGGGCTCTCCTTCACTGCAGCCAACGTGAGTAAGACATTTAAATGTGTTAACCCTTGCAAGGCTGCCGGCACAAACGCCATCCCCAGCCGCGTCCTCAGAGCATGCACAGACCAGCTGGCTGATGTGTTTACGGACATATTCAATCAGTCCTTATCCCAGTCTGCTGTTCCCACATGCTTCAAGAGGGCCACCATTGTTCCTCTTCCCAAGAAAGTGAAGGTAACTGAGCTAAATGACTACCGCCCCGTAGCACTCACTTCCTTCATCATGAAGTGCTTTGAGAGACTAGTCTAGGACCATATTACCTCCACCCTACCTGACACCCTAGACCCACTCCAATTTGCTTATCGCCCCAATAGGTCCACAGACGACGCAATCGCAATCACACTGCCCTAAGCCATCTGGACAAGAGGAATACCTATGTAAAAATGCTGTTCATCGACTACAGCTCAGCATTTAACACCATAGTACCCTCTAAACTCGTCATTAAGCTCGAGACCCTGGGTCTCGACCCCGCCCTGTGCAACTGGGTCCTGGACTTCCTGACGGGCTGCCCCCAGGTGGTGAGGGTAGATAACAACATCTCCACCCCGCTGATCCTCAACACTGGGGCCCCACAAGGGTGCGTTCTCAGCCCTCTCCTGTACTCCCTGTTCACCCATGACTGTGTGGCCATGCACACCTCCAAATCAATCATCAAGTTGCAGACGACACTACAGCGGTAGGCTTGATTACCGACAACCTCAGGAGGCTGAAGAAATTTGGCTTGTCACCAAAAACACTCAAAACCTTTTACAGATGCACAATCGAGAGCATCCTGTTGGGCTGTATCACCGCCTGGTACGGCAACTGCTCCGCCCACAACCATAAGGCTCTCCAGAGGGTAGTGAGGTCTGCACAATGCATCACCGGGGGCAAACTACCTGCCCTCCAGGACACCTAGACCACCCGATGTCACAGGAAGGCCAAAAAGATCATCAAGGACAACAACCACCCGAGCCACTGCCTGTTCACCCCGCTATCATCCAGAAGGCGAGGTCAGTACAGGTGCATCAAAGCGGGGACCGAGAGACTGAAAAACAGCTTCTATCTCAAGGCCATCAGACTGTTAAACAGCCATCACTAACATTGAGTGGCTGCTGCCAACATACTGACTCATCTCTAGCCACTTTAATAATGAAATATTGATGTAATGAATGTATCACTAGACACTTTAAACAATACCACTTTATATAATGCTTACATACCCTACATTACTCATCTCATACAGTGAGGGGAAAAAAGTATTTGATCCCCTGCTGATTTTGTACGTTTGCCCATTGACAAAGAAATGATCAGTCTATAATTTTAATGGTAGGTTTATTTGAACAGTGAGAGTGAATAACAAAAACAAAAATCAAGAAAAAAAATGCATGTAAAAAATGTTAGAAATTGATTTGTATTTTAATGAGGGAAATAAGTATTTGACCCCCTCTCAATCAGAAAGATTTCTGGCTCCCAGGTGTCTTTTATACAGGTAATGAGCTGGGATTAGGAGCACACTCTTAAAGGGAGTGCTCCTAATCTCAGTTTGTTACCTGTATAAAAGACACCTGTCCACAGAAGCAATCAATCAATCAGATTCCAAACTCTCCACCATGGTCAAGACCAAAGAGCTCTCCAAGGAGGTCAGGCTGGAATGGGCTACAAGACCATCGCCAAGCAGCTTGGTGAGGTGACAACAGTTGGTGCGATTATTCGCAAATGGAAGAAACACAAAATAACTGTCAATCTCCCTCGGCCTGGGGCTCCATGCAAGATCTCACCTAGTGGAGTTGCAATGATCATGAGAACGGTGAGGAATCAGCCCAGAACTACACGGGAGGATCTTGTCAATGATCTCAAGGCAGCTGGGACCATAGTCACCAAGAAAACAATTGGTAACACACTACGCCGTGAAGGACTGAAATCCTGCAGCGCTCGCAAGGTCCCCCTGCTCAAGAAAGCACATATACATGCCCGTCTGAAGTTTGCCAATGAACATCTGAATGATTCAGAGGACAACTGGGTGAAAGTGTTGTGGTCAGGTGAGACCAAAATGGAGCTCTTTGGCATCAACTCAACTCGCCGTGTTTGGAGGAGGAGGAATGCTGCCTACGACCCCAAGAACATCATCCCCACCGTCAAACATGGAGGTGGAAACATTATGCTTTGGGGGTGTTTTTCTGCTAAGGGGACAGGACAACTTCACCGCATCAAAGGGACGATGGACGGGGCCATGTAACGTGAAATCTGGTGTGAGAACCTCCTTCCCTCAGCCAGGGCATTGAAAATGGGTCGTGGATGGGTATTCCAGCATGACAATGACCCAAAACACACGGCCAAGGCAACAAAGGAGTGGCTCAAGAAGAAGCACATTAAGGACCTGGAGTGGCCTAGCCAGTCTCCAGACCTTAATTCCATAGAAAATCTGTGGAGGGAGCTGAAGGTTCGAGTTGCCAAACGTCAGCCTCAAAACCTTAATGACTTGGAGAAGATCTGCAAAGAGGAGTGGGACAAAATCCCTCCTGAGATGTGTGCAAACCTGGTGGCCAACTACAAGAAACGTCTGACCTCTGTGATTGCCAACAAGGGTTTTGCCACCAAGTACTAAGTCACGTTTTGCAGAGGGGTCAAATACTTATTTCCCTAATTAAAATGCAAATAATTTTATAACATTTTTGACATGCGTTATTCTGAATTTTTTTTGTTATTCTGTCTCTCACTTTTCAAATAAACCTACCATTAAAATGATAGACTGATCATTTCTTTGTCAGTGGGCAAACGTACAAAATCAGCAGGGGATCAAATACTTTTTTCCCTCACTGTATGCTGTACTCTATACCATCTACTGCATCTTGCCTATGCCGTTCGGCCATCGCTCATTCATATATTTTTATGTACATATTCTTATTCATTCCTTTACACGTGTGTATAAGGTAGTTGTTGTGAAATTGTTAGGTTAGACAACTTGTTAGATATTACTGCATGGTCGGAACTAGAAGCACAAGCATTTCGCTACAGTCGCATTAACATCTGCTAACCATGTGTATGTGACAAATAAAATTTGATTTGATTTGTTTAGTTTTACTCAGCCTATACTAATATTTATCAAATTAGTATAGGCTGAATGAGGTGCTTTTGGCTGGGGTCAAAATTATTCCAAAGGCCTTACATTGTTCATATTGATACAGAAACCCTAAACAATTATTTCGATTTGTTAAGAACAAGTTGAATGATAAAGTCATGAAAATTGTGAAGAATTGAATTACCCTTCCTGGTTTACCCTCTAGTGTTTCCTGGTTTACCCTCTAGGGTTTCCTGGTTTACCCAATTTTTTCCCAGTAAGGTTTGACTAATATGTCTGTAGAGGTATTAGCCATATTAAATTAAACTGCTCAGACGTTATTGAGACAGTATTATGTCCCAACCCACTCTGACGCCTAGCCAGCTGGACAGAGAGAGGAAGGACCTCCTCTGTTTCCTGTCCTGTTGAATCACCAGCCTCCGACCACAGTTCCACAGGGTTAGGGTTAGCTCTACAGCTCAAGAGGAGACAGTGGGGATCAAATCAAATCAAACTTTATTTGCCACATGCGCCAAATACAACAAGTGTAGACTTTACCGTGAAATGCTTATTACAAGCCCTTAACCAACAGTGCAGTTGAAGAAGAAGAACATATTTACCAAGTAGGATAAAATAAAAATAAATAATAAAAAGTAACACAATAAGAATAACGAGGCTGTATACAGGGGGCACCGGTACCGAGTCAGTGTGCAGGGGTACAGGCTAGTTGAGTACATGTAGGTGGGGGCGAAGTGACTAAGCATAGCTAACAAACAAACAGCGAGTAGCAGCAGTGTACAAAAGGAAGGAAGGGAGGGAGGGAGGGATGGACGGGGTCAAAGTAAATTGTCCGGTGGCGATTTTTATGAATTGTTCAGCAGCCTATTGGCTTGGGGTTAGAAGCTGTTGAGGAGCCTTCTGGTCCTAGACTTGGCGTTCTGATACCGCTGGCAGTGTGGTAGCAAAGAAAACAGTCTATAACTTGGGTGACTGGAGTCTTTGACAATTTTATGGGCTTTCCTCTGGATGGCAGGAAGCTTGGCTCCAGTGATGTACTGGGCCGTTCGCACTAACCTCTGTAGCCTTTGAGCAGTTGCCATACCAGGCGGTGATGCAACCGGTCAGGATGCTCTCGATGGGGAAGCTGTAGAACCTTTTGAGGATCTGGGGACCCATACCAAATCTTTTCAGTCTCCTGAGGGGGAAAAGGTTTTGTCGTGCCCTCTTCACGACAGTATTGGTATGTTTGGACAATGATAGTTTGTTGGTGATGTAGACAGCAAGGAACTTGAAACTCTTGACCCACTCCACTTCAGCCCCATCGATGTTAATGGGGGCCTGTTCGGCCTGCCTTTTCCTGTAGTCCACCATCAGCTCCTTTGTCTTGCTGACATTGAGGGAGAGGTTGTTGTCCTGGCACCACACTGCCAGTTCTCTGACCTCCTCCCTATAGGCTGTTTCATCGTTGTCGGTGATCAGGCCTGCCACTGTTGTGTTGTCAGCAAACTCAATGATGGTGTTGGAGTTGTGTTTGGCCACGCAATCGTGGGTCAACAGGGAATACAGGAGGGGACTAAGTACACACCCCTGAGGGGCCCCAATGTTAAGGATCAGCGTGGCAGACGTGTTGTTGCCTACTCTTACCACCTGGGGGCGGCTCGTCAGGAAGTCCAGGATCCAGTTGCAGAGGGAGGTGTTTAGTCCAGAGTCCTTAGCTTAGTGATGAGCTTCGTGGGCACTATGGTGTTGAACGCTGAGCTGTAGTCAATGAACAGCATTCTCATATAGGTGTTCCTTTTGTCCAGGTGAGAAAGGGCAGTGTGGAGTGTGATTGCATCACCTGTGGATCTGTTGGGGCGGTATGCAAATGGCCTTCGCTTCCTTGGGCACAGGGACTATGGTGGTCTGTTTGAAACATGTAGGTATTACAGACTCAGTCAGGGAGAGGTTGAAAATGTCAGTGAAGACACTTGACAGTTGGTCCGCGCATGCGTTGAGTACACATCCTGGTAATCCGTCTGGCCCAGCGGCTTTGTGAATGTTGACCTGTTTCAAGGTTTTGTTCATATCGGCTACCGAGAGCGTTATCACACAGTCATCCAGAACAGCTAGTGCTCTCATGCACTCTTCAGTGTTGCTTGCCTCGAAGCGAGCATAAAAGGCATTTAGCTCATCTAGTAGGCTCGCGTCACTAGGCAGCTCGCGTCTCGGTTTCCCTTTGTAGTCCGTAATAATTTTCAAGCCCTGCCACATCCGACGAGCGTCAGAGCCGGTGTAGTAGGATTCAATCTTAACCTCTTGACGGTCGCCTAGGATAGGGGGCGCCACAGCGCATTTTGAAAAAAATGTGTGCCCATTTTAAACGGCCTACTACTCAAACTCAGAAGCTAGGATATGCATATAATTAATACTTGTGGATAGAAAACACCCTAAAGTTTCTAAAACTGTTTGAATGGTGTCTGTGAGTATAACAGAACTCATATGGCAGTCAAAACCCAGAGACAGATGGAAACAGGAAGTGGAATTCTGAATTGCGAACTCAACTTCATCACGTTGCCTATTAATCACACCGTGAGCTATGGTTCATTGAGTACTTCCTATTGCTTCCACTAGATGTCCCCAGTCTTTACAAAGTGATTTGAGTCTCCTACTGTGAACACTGAATGAATGACACGCTGTGGAACGTGGTCACACGGAGAGGGCCATCACCATTATGACGCTGGCGCCCCTGGTTACCCTCCCCTTTCGAAACGTTTTGAAACACAATGCAATCATCCTCCTTGAATCTTATTGGCTCTCTTGTTGAAAAACGCCCTGAAGATTTATGTTATACAACGTTTGACATGTTTGAACGAACCTAAATGGGAAAAAAATGCATTTTCTCGAAATGGCTGTCCCGCGGCCGACGGAGCATTTGGATCAGCTTTCAGACGCGCTAACAAGAACAAGCTCTTGGAGCATAAAGGAGTAATTTTTTCGAACTAAAATACATTGTTGTGGACCTGGGATTCCTGGAAGTGCTTTCTGATGAAGACAACCAAAGGTAAGGGATTATTGACAATAGTATACAAGACTAGATGTGATATGCGATTGTTCCAAGATGGCGCTGACCTGTAACGTTAGCCTATTTTTCAGAGTATCGCATCCCCTTTCATCGCAAAGTATGATTACCCAGTAAAGTTAATTTTAAATCTGGCATTACAGGTGCTTTCAAGAGATATTCATCTATAAATCTTAGAATGACAATATTACATTTTAAAAATGTTTTCGAATAGTAATTTAGTAAATTGTAGCTCTGTTTCATCGGATGCATTTGAGGGAAAATAGTCAACGTTACGCACCGATGTAAAATGCTGTTTTTATATATAAATATGAACTTTATCGAACAAAAGAATGCATGTATTGTGTAACATGATGTCCTAGGTGTGTCATCTGATGAAGATTGTCAAAGGTTAGTGCTGCATTTAGCTGTTTTTTGGTTATTTGTGATGCATGTGGTTGGTCGGAAAATGGTTATGTGGCTACTTTTACGATATACTCCTCTAACATAATCTAATGATTTGCTTTTGCTGTAAAGCCTTTTTGAAATCGGACAACGTGGTTCGATTCAGGAGAGGTGTATAAAAAAATTATTAAATTTTGTTATGCTAATGGCGATATGATTTTTCGCTGGATGTCCGTCCCGTTTGATGGTTCATCGCAGGGCATTGCGGGATTTCTTATAAGCTTCCGGATTAGCCTCCCGCTCCTTAAAAGTGGCAGCTCTAGCCTTTAGCCCGATGTGGATGTTGCCTGTAATCCATGGCTTCTGGTTGGGATATGTACATACAGTCATTGTGGGTACGATGTCATCGATGCACTTATTGATGAAGCCAATGACTGAGGTGGTGTATTCCTCAATGCCATTGGATGAATCCTGGAACATATTCCAGTCTGTGCTGCAAAACAGTCCTGTAGTATAGCATCCGTGTCATCTGACCACTTCCGTATTGAGCGAGTCACTGGTACTTCCTGCTTTAGTTTTTGCTTGTAAGCAGGAATCAGGAGGATAGAATTATGGTCAGATTTGCCAAATGGAGGGTGGGGGAGAGCTTTGTATGCATCTCTGTGTGTGGAGTAAAGGTGGTCTAGGATTTTTTTCCCCCCTGGTTGCACATGTGACAAATTTGGTAAAACTGATTTAAGTTTACCTGCATTAAAGTCCCCGGCCACTAGGAGCGCCGCTTCTGGGTGAGCATTTTCTTCTTTGCTTATTGCCTTATAGAGTTGGTTGAGCGCAGTCTTAGTGCCAGCATCGGTCTGTGGTGGTAAATAGACGGCTACGAATAATACAGTTGAGAACTCTCTTGGTAGATAATGTGTTCTGCAGCTTATCATAAGGTACTCTATTCAGGCGAGCAATACCTCAAGACTTCTTTAATATTAGACATCGTGCACCAGCTATTATTGACAAAAAGACACACAGCCCCACTCCTCGTCTTACCAGAGGTAGCGTCTCTGTTCTGCGGTGCATGGAAAATCCCGCTAGCTCTATCTTGTCCGTATCTTTGTTCAGCCACGTCTCGGTGAAACATAAGATGTTACAGTTTTTAATGTCCCGTTGGTAGGATAATCTTAACCAATGATTACACGTTAGCAAGAAGAATGGAAGGCATTGGGAGTTTACACGCTCACCTCTGGATTCTCAGAAGGATCACCGATCTGCGTCCCCTTTTCCAGCGTCGTTTCTTCACGCAAAAGGCGTGGATCTGGGCCTTTTCCAGCAAAAGCAGGATATCCTTCTCGTCTGAGTCTTTAAAGGAAAACGTTTCTTCCAGTCCGCGGTGAGTAATCGCTTTTCTGAAGTTATTTTCGGTCATAAGAGACGGTAGCAGCAACATTATGTGCACAATAAGTAAAAAAAATAAGTTACACAAACACAAAAAAATTACAAAATAGCACAATTGGTTGGATGATGTGACATTAAATCCTGTGCTAGGATAAAATATAGAATGAACATCATGTGACATCATGATAGTAGATATAATCATGGTGTTGGCCTGAAGACAGTCTGTACTGATGGGTGGCTTCCCTGTGACTCAGTTGGTAGAGCATGGTGTGTGCAACGCCAGGGTTGTGGGTTCGATTCCGACGGGGGGCCAGTACAAAAAAATAAATAAAATAATAATAATAAAAAAAATGCATGAAATGAAATGTATGCATTCACTACTGTAAGTTGCTCTGGATAAGCGCTTCTGCTAAATGACTAAAATGTAAATGACTGTGGAGGACTGGTCTGTCCACCAACTTACAATAACAACAACCAAGGACCTCTCAGAAATGAAAGATAGATTAATATTATACTTACTCAAATATTGTCATTAAATAAGTCCTTTTCTCAACCTGCCTAAATAGTAGATAAAAGAGAATATACTTTGTTGAGGTTTTCTTCCTTTGTTCCTGGAGGGACAGAGGCGGTGTGTAGTACCCACCTACTGCCTGTTGGGAAAGTACTGTGTGTTGTGTATAGTGTGAGTGAGTGCAGGGTTCCCCAACTGGTGTCCTGCAGACCGAATTTGGCCCACGGGTGGTTTTATTTGGCGGCTCACGTTTTCTAAGGAAAGAAATATTATTATTGTTGGACATAAAAGACACAGTCAGGTCCATAAGTATTTAGACAGCGACACAATTTGCATCATTTTGGCTCTGTACGTCACCACAATGGATTTGAAAGGAAGCAATCAAGTTGTGCTTTAAGTGTAGACTTTCATCTTTTAATTTAAAAGGGTTTTGTCCAAATTATTGTATGAACCACCAATTACAACCATTTTTATACAGAGCACCCCAATTTTAGGGGCTCAAAAGTAATTGGACAAACTAACATAATCCTAAATTAAATTGTAAATTTTAATACTTGGTTGCAAATCCTTTGCAGTCAATGACTGCTTGAAGTCTGGACATCACCAGAGCGGGGTTTCTTCCCTGGTGATGCTCTGCCAGGCCTTTACTGCAGTGGTCTTTCAGTTCCTGCTTGTTCTTGGGGCGTTTTGACTTCAGTTTTGACTTCAGCAAGTGAAATGCATGCTCAATTGGATTCAGGTCAGGTGATTCACATGGCCATTACAGAACAGTCCACTTCTTTGCCTTAAAAAATTATTGGGTTGCTTTCGCAGTATGCTTTGGGTCATTGTGCATCTCCACTGTGAAGCGCCGTCCAATGAGTTTTGAAGCATTTGGTTGAATCTGAACAGATAATATAGCCCTAAACACTTCATCCTGCTGCTTTTGTCAGCAGTCACGTCATCAATAAATACACGGGAACCAGTTCCGTTGGCAGCCATACATGCCCATGCCGTAACACTACCTCCACCATGCTTCACAGATTAGGTGGTATGCTTCGGATCATGAGCAGTTCCTTCCCCATACTCTTTTCTTCCCATCATTCTGGTACAAGGTGATCTTTGTCTCATCTGTCCATTTGTTGTTCAAGAACTGTACAGGCTTTTTTAGATGTTTTTTTTGGCAAACTTTAATCTGGTCTTGTTTTTGAGGTTTACCAATGGTTTACATCTTGTGGTAAACCCTCTGTATTTACTCTGGTTTAGTCTTTTCTTGATTGTTGACTTTGACACAGATATGCCTACCTCCTGTAGGGTGTTTGTGATCTGGCCAACTGTCGCGAAGGGGATTTTCTTCACCAGGGAAAGAATTCTTCTGTCATTCACCTCAGTTGTTTTCCGTAGTCTTCCAGGCCTTTTGGTGTTCCTGAGCTCACCAGTGCATTCTTTCTTTTTAAGAATGTACCAAATAGTTGATTTGGCCACACCTAATGTTTTTGCTATCTCTCTGATGGATTTGTTTAGATTGTTCAGCCTAATGATGGCTTGCTTCACTGGCAGTGACAGCTCTTTGACTTCATATTGAGGGTTAACAGCAACATATTCCAAATGCAAATGCTACACTTGAAATCAACTCTAGACCTTTTATCTGCTTACTTGTAAATGAACTAATGAGGGAATAATACACATCTGGCCATGGAACAGCTGAGCAGAGAATTCCAATTACTTTTGGTCCCTTAGAAAGGGGGGGGGGGGGGGGGGGGGGTCACAAAAGTGCTGTAATTCCTACACTGTTCACCCGATTTGGATGTAAATACTCTCAAATTAAAGCTGAAAGTCTGCACTTTCAGCTCATATTCATTATTTAATTTCACCTCCAACATGCTGTGGTAGACAGCTAAAATAATAACTTGGTCAATGTCCAAATATTTATGGACCTGACTGTAAACTGTAAAAACACGAGCAAATCAGCTCCAAGTGATTTGAATTATTATATACAAATTATTTGTAATTATGGTCCGACCCCTTGATCATCCTCTCAAGATAAAAATAGTCCCGCGGCTGAATATAGTTGGTGATCCCTGGTGTAGGGAGTGTGTGTGTGTGTATGTTAGAAGGGAATATGTTTGTATGAGCTGTAAAGTCTCAGATGATAGTCTGTGAGCCGTAATGAGACAGAGAGTCAGGGCTAAAGGGAATAGGGACAGATCTGACCGGGGGGAAGGAAGAAAGAGAAAGAGAGAGAGAGAGAGAAAAAAAGAGAGCGCGAGAGAGAGAGAGAGAGAGAGAGAGAGAGAGAAGAAAAAAGAGAGAGAGAAAAGGCCTTCTGAGGTTGAGCAGAGTCGTGAGCCGGACAGCCAAACACGTGAAGCACATTACACAGATTAAACAAAATGTGCATCCACGTTAAAGAGTGCTGTGGTGTCAGCCAGACCCTAACTAGATCTGTGGTGTCAGCCAGACCCTAACTAGATCTGTGGTGTCAGCCAGACCCTGACTAGATCTGTGGTGTCAGCCAGACCCTAACTAGATCTGGGGTGTCAGCCAGACCCTAACTAGATCTGTGGTGTCAGCCAGACCCTAACTAGATCTGTGGTGTCAGCCAGACCCTAACTAGATCTGTGGTGTCAGCCAGACCTTGACTGGATATGTGGTGTCAGGCAGACCCTTACTAGATCTACAAACAATACCCCAAAATGACAAAGCAAAAACAGGTTTTAGAAATGTTTGCAAATTGATTTAAAAAAAAAAACGGAAATACCTTATTTGCATAAGTATTCAGACCCTGTGCTATGAGACTCAAAATTGAGCTCAGGTGCATCCTATATATATATAATATATATATATAATGTGTCCAGCAACATAAAAGGAGCATATGCACCTCAGGTAGAATAACATCCCATGCTTATCTCCCAGGACAAATTAGCTAGGAACAGCAAGCTAGCTAAATGTCCAATTCTTTCTCATAGCCGCTGCAGTTATCTGCCACGTGGACAGTCACAGACTTGCGCTGCTGCCAGCTGGCGCTGCTGCCACCACCACTCTGGACCTTCTCTCCCTCACACCACAGTACAATACATACAAACACACTCTCATACACCTCACACAGTGAACCATATTAACCTGTTGGGGATAGGGGGCAGTATTTGCACGGCCGGATAAAAAAAGTACCGATTTAATCTGGTTACTACTCCTGCCCAGTAACTAGAATATGCATATAATTATTGGCTTTGGATAGAAAACACCCTAAAGTTTCTAAAACTGTTTGAATGGTGTCTGTGAGTATAACAGAACTCATGTGGCAGGCAAAAACCTGAGAGGATTCTATATGGGAAGTGGCCTGTCTGACAAGTTGTTGTTCATCTTGGCTCTTTTTATTGAAGACTGAGGATCTTTGCTCTAACGTGACACTTCCTACGGCTCCCATAGGCTCTCAGAGCCCGGGAAAAAGCTGAACGATATCGAGGCAGCCTCTGGCTGAAACACATTATCGCTTTTGGCAAGTGGCCGATCAGAGTACTATGGGCTTAGGCGCGTGCCCGAGTCGACCCCATGCTTTATTTTCTTTCGTCTGTTTACCTAAATGCAGATTCCCGGTCGGAATATTATCGCTTTTTTACGAGAAAAATGGCATAAAAATGGATTTTAAACAGCGGTTGACATGCTTCGAAGTACGGTAATGGAATATTTAGAAATGTTTTGTCACGAAATGCGTCGTGCGCGTCACCCTTCTTTACCATTCGGATAGTGTCTTGAACGCACAAACAAAACAGAGGATATTTGAACATAACTATGGATTATTTTGAACCAAACCAACATTTGTTATTGAAGTAGAAGTCCTGGGAGTGCATTCTGACGAAGAACAGCAAAGGTAATAACATTTTTCTTATAGTAAATCTGACTTTGGTGAGGGCTAAACTTGGTGGATGTCTAAATAGCTAGCCCTGTGATGCCGGGCTATCTACATAGAATATTGCAAAATGTGCTTTCACCGAAAAGCTATTTTAAAATCGGACATAGCGAGTGCATAGAGGAGTTCTGTATCTATAATTCTTCAAATAATTGTTCTGCTTTTTGTGAACGTTTATCGTGAGTAATTTAGTAAATTCACCGGAAGTTTGCGGGGGGTATGCTAGTTCTGAACGTCACATGGTAATGTAAAAAGCTGGTTTTTGATATAAATATGAACTTGATTGAACAAAACATGCATGTATTGTATAACATAATGTCCTAGGGTTGTCATCTGATGAAGATCATCAAAGGTTAGTGCTGCATTTAGCTGTGGTTTAGGTTTATGTGACATTATATGCTCGCTTGAAAAATGGGTGTCTGATTATTTCTGGCTGGGTACTCTGCTGACATAATCTAATGTTTTGCTTTCGTTGTAAAGCCTTTTTGAAATCGGACAGTGTGGTTAGATTAACGAGAGTCTTGTCTTTAAAATGGTGTAAAATAGTCATATGTTTGAGAAATTGAAGTAATAGCATTTCTAAGGTATTTGAATAACGCGCCACGGGATTCAACTGGCTGTTGAGTAGGTGGGACGATTTCGTCCTGCCGACCCTAGAGAGGTTAATCTCATTAGAGCCAAAACATAGTTTGCCTGATGCATCTTTTACTCATGCAACAGACATTAACAGTATGTGATTAATAAGGCATTCTCTGGTGGTTTCCCATAACATAGATGGATTAGTGTCATCATTGTCATTCTCTGGTGGTTTCCCATTACATAGATGGATTAGTATGCTCTCACGGAAGTCTGGGTCAGACAGGATCTTTACTTACGCTCTCACGGAAGTCTGGGTCAGACAGGATAACGTGATCACAACACTAGTTTGCTCTTTGGGAAGTTGTCTTCTTAAAGAACAACTCCATAGAAATGAATGCATGATCAGAAATATGGATTGAACCTATTGTACATCTCCTGACCAGACTAACAAGGTGTAAAGAGAAATAGGTCTAACCCCGAATATGAACCATGATGGTTAGAGAACAATGAGAAAGTAGTCTAACCTCCAATAGGAACCATGAGGGTAAGTCTTTGGTTGCAGGATGTGCTATAGGCCAAATATCAGTCAGCCCTATTTCATCAATAATTTTGGCCAAAGCTTGAGAGCTTTTAGCTAATGATTTAGCTCTTGGTGACTTATCAAGATTCACCATCTTGTTCGATCTGCGTAGGTCGTATTTGTGCTGTTTAACCATACTATTTTCCCCGGTCACCTTGCCGTGTTTATAAGCAGCATCTTTCTCCTTCAGTTTCCCTACAAGGCTGCCATCAATCCATGTTTTTTGATTCTGTTAAGTCATCTATGCATTTTTTGATGAGTCCAGTGATTGAATCGGCACACTCATTGATTTTATCCCCAGAGGCGACCCGGAACATATTCCATTCCACTGGATCAAAACATTCTTGGAGCATGGAATCTGATTGGCCATACCAACGCTGTACAGATCTGACCACTGGAACTTCCTTCTTGAGTCTTTGTTTGTATGTGGGGAGAAGCAAAATGGAGTCGTGGTCAGATTTGCCAAAAGGAGGGCAA
The DNA here is from genome assembly GCF_965601325.2 of Salmo salar. Lineage (NCBI taxonomy): Eukaryota > Metazoa > Chordata > Actinopteri > Salmoniformes > Salmonidae > Salmo > Salmo salar. Next base: position 107,102,233 of record NC_138302.1, read on the forward strand.
GAGAGGGCCTCATACACATGACGAAAAGGTGTGTGGCAGTGGTTAATTCATTAATTAATTATATTTTTTATTTCACCTTTATTTAACCTCTCTGGGCTAGGCGGGACGAATTCGTCCCACCTACGCAACAGCCAGTCTAATCCAGTGGCGCGATTTTCAAATACCTTAGAAATGCTATTACTTCAATTTCTCAAACATATGACTATTTTACAGCTATTTAAAGACAAGACTCTCGTTAATCTAACCACACTGTCCGATTTCAAAAAGGCTTTACAACGAAAGCAAAACATTAGATTATGTCAGCAGAGTACCCAGCCAGAAATAATCAGACACCCATTTTTCAAGCTAGCATATAATGTCACAAAAACCCAAACCACAGCTAAATGCAGCACTAACCTTTGATGATCTTCATCAGATGACAACCCTAGGACATTATGTTATACAATACATGCATGTTTTGTTCAATCAAGTTCATATTTATATCAAAAACCAGCTTTTTACATTGGCATGTGACGTTCAGAACTAGCATACCCCCCGCAAACTTCCGGGGAATTTACTAACAATTTACTAAATTACTCACGATAAACGTTCACAAATAGCATAACAATTATTTTAAGAATTATAGATACAGAACTCCTCTATGCACTCGATATGTCCGATTTTAAAATAGCTTTTTGGTGAAAGCACATTTTGCAATATTCTATGTACATAGCCCAGCCATCACGGGCTAGCTATTTAGACACCCGGCAAGTTTAGCCTTCACCAATATCAGATTTACTATTACAAAAGTTTGATTACCTTTTGTTGTCTTCGTCAGAATGCACTCCCAGGACTTCTACTTCAATAACAAATGTTGGTTTGGTTCAAAATAATCCATCGTTATATCCGAATAGCGGCATTTTGTTCGTGCGTTCCAGACACTATCCGAATGGTAAATAAGGGTCGTGCGCATGGCGCAATTCGTGACAAAAAAAATCTAAATATTCCATTACCGTACTTCGAAGCATGTCAACCGCTGTTTAAAATCCATTTTTATGCCATTTTTCTCGTAAAAAAGCGATAATATTCCGACCGGGAATATCCTTTTAGGTAAACAGACAAAGGAAAAGAAAGCTTTCGGTCGACGCGGGCACGAGCCTGAGTCTCACAGTACTGTAACCAGCCACTACCCAAACGCGCTACTTTGTTTCAGCCAGAGCCTGCAAAGCCACGATTCAGCTTTTTGCCGCCTTCTGAGAGACCATGTGAGCCGTAGGAAGTGTCACGTTATAGCAGAGATCCTTTGTAATGGATAGAGATGGCAAAGAAGTTCAAGAAATGGTCAGACAGGGTACTTCCTGTACAGAATCTTCTCAGGTTTTGACCTGCCATTTGAGTTCTGTTATACTCACAGACACCATTCAAACAGTTTCAGAAACTTTGGAGTGCTTTCTATCCAAAGCCAATAATTATATGCATATTCTAGTTACTGGGCAGGAGTAGTAACCAGATTAAATCGGGTACGTTTTTTATCCAGCCGTGTCAATACTGCCCCCTAGCCCTAACAGGTTAACCAGGTAGGCTAGTTGAGAACAAGTTCTCATTTGCATCTGCGACCTGGTCAAGATAAAGTGTCGTGTCTTTGGCATCATTAAAACTGAAGACATGTTTATCAAATAACTCTGTAATTATTATTACGCGATTAAACTGATTAATCGTGTAACTGTAATTAACTAGGAGGTCGGGGCACCAAGGAAAATATTCAGATTACAAAGTTATAATTTTCCTAATATAACTTTCAGATATTATAATATCGGATCTATTAGTCTTCTGATTAATGACGTATTAGTTACCTCGTCAGTCTCATTCCAAACGTCGTAAATTGTTGGTCTGCACGAACCCAGTCTTCACTATGAGTCATCCATACATCAATTGTCTTCAAATCATTTATTTACTAACTAAGTAATTCACAGAAATGCATAACAAACAGTAGACATCGTTACAAGAAATGATAGAGGAATGTACCCTAGTGGGCTAAACCGGCATGGCGGCTTGTTAGACAAAAGGGTTGATAAGAGTTGATAATTATAACAATTGAAATGCTAAACCTTTGCACATGAACGCTCACTCATTCGGGAACAATTGCAATCAATATATATATTTACGCTCAGTGTGTCGTCGGGATCTTTGTTGAAAAGTTTGTTTCTGTTGGAGAGTTCTCGCGTTCTCGCTCTCTCTCTCTCGGTTAGAATGGATATTTCAAAGTGACATTCATTGATGTCGTTATAGGACAGATGTTTCGGCGGTCTTCGCGTTCAATGATACCGAATTCCTAGCTGCAGACGAGTAATTAATATCAAAGACTTGTTATTATTCTGTCGGTATCAATAGTCTAAGAGTTTAACCATGTGGTATGGTTAAAGTTCAGTAAGAGGAATGCATGGTCTCCAACCTTTAGCCACTCGTAATGGAGGTAAGCTCGGTCTGGTGATAGAAACCCTGGGTGGGGGTTATATTCGGAAATAACAGAAAAAGGCTGTCTCATGACGCCAGGTCCCGTCTGTTCATGGGGGCGTGCGGATGACTTGGTGAAACTTTAAACAGAAATACAATTCTCTCACATTAACATCTTACAAGCATCCCAACATATTCCAAATAGCTTTATCCTTATTATTCATTTTATACAACCATTAGATGTAAGTCTCACAACTGAGGCTATTATATAACCTGTTAGGGCTAGGGGGCAGTATTGACACGGCTGGATAAAAAACATACCCGATTTAATCTGGTTACCACTCCTACCCAGTAACTAGAATATGCATATACTTATTACATATGGATAGAAAACACCCTAAAGTTTCTAAAACTGTTTGAATGGTGTCTGTGAGTATAACAGAACTCAAATGGCAGGTCAAGACCTGAGAGATTCCTTTACAGGAAGTGGCCTGTCTGACCATTTCTTGAACTTCTTTTCCATCTCTATCTTTTACTAAGGATCTCTGCTCTAACGTGACACTTCCTACGTCGTCCATAGGCGCTCAGAGCCCGGGAAAAACCTGAATGTCGTCATCCCAGCCCCAGGCTGAAACACATTATCGCCTTTCTCAAGTGGCCGATCAAGGGACTCTGGGCTTAGGCGCGTGACCTGACCGCCCCCGTCTTTGTGATTTTTTCCTCTGTTTGCCGAAAAGGAGATTCCCGGTCGGAATATTATCGCTTTTCTATGAGAAAAATGGCATAAAAATTGATTTTAAACAGCGGTTGACATGCTTCGAAGTACGGTAATGGAATATTTAGAATTTTTTTGTCACGAATTGCGCCATGCGCGCGACCCTTCTTTACCATTTCAGATAGTGTCTGGAACGCACGAACAAAACGCCGCTATTCGGATATAACGATGGATTATTTTGGACCAAACCAACATTTGTTATTGAAGTAGCAGTCCTGGGAGTGCATTCTGACGAAGACAACAAAAGGTAATCAAACTTTTATAATAGTAAATATGATTATGGTGAGTGCTAAACTTGCCGGGTGTCTAAATAGCTAGCCCGTGATGCCTGGGCTATGTACATAGAATATTGCAAAATGTGCTTTCACCAAAAAGCTATTTTAAAATCGGACATATCGAGTGCATAGAGGAGGTCTGTATCTATAATTCTTAAAATAATTGTTGTGCTTTTTGTGAACGTTTATCGTGAGTAATTTAGTAAAATGTTAGCGAATTCCCCGGAAGTTTGCGGGGGGTATGCTAGTTCTGAACGTCACATGCTAATGTAAAAAGCTGGTTTTTGATATAAATATGAACTTGATTGAACAAAACATGCATGTATTGTATAACATAATGTCCTAGGGTTGTCATCTGATGAAGATCATCAAAGGTTAGTGCTGCATTTAGCTGTCTTCTGGGTTTTTGTGACATTATATGCTCGCTTGAAAAATGGTTGTCTGATTATTTCTGACTTGGTACTCTGCTGACATAATCTAATGTTTTGCTTTCGTTGTAAAGCCTTTTTGAAATCGGACAGTGTGGTTAGATTAACGAGAGTCTTGTCTTTAAATTGCTGTAAAATAGTCATATGTTTGAGAAATTGAAGTAATAGATTTTTAAGGTTTTGAAAATCGCGCCACAGGCTTCAAGTGGCTGTTACGTAGGTGGGACGAATTCGTCCCGCCTAGCCCAGAGAGGTTAAACAGCGCCATGGTAATGTGGCCGTATTGTCTCTCATGAGCTTCACAAAATTGTACCAAACGGACCAGTTCGTAGCTGGATTCTTCACTGATCTTTTATACCTTCTCCAGAACCTAAATGTCGTTCGGTTCTCCAGTTCTGTGAGGTGGAAGAAATTCCTTTGTCTCTCTATGAAAACACTCTGTCTCTATACTGTGGCCATGAGGAGAGAATCTCCTCATAGGAATTTACGACCCCTTCTGACCGCAGCAGCCTGGGTGTAGGAGACAGAGGAAGATGGTGCAGAGGGAGGGGGTCAACTGTGCTCGCTGTACCCAAAGAGGGCAACGTCATGACTAAAGCATAGCAATTTGACACATACAACAACACAGAGTTACACATGGAATAAACAAAACATACAGTCAATAATACAGTAGAAAAAAAAGAAAACAGAAAGTCTATATACAGTGAGTGCAAATGAGGTAAGATAAGGGAGGTAAGGCAATAAATAGGCCATGGTGGCGAAGTAATTACAATATAGCAATTAAACACTGGAATGGTGGATGTGCAGAAGATTAATGTGCAAGTATAGATACTGGGGTGCAAAAAAGCAAGATAAATAAATAAATACAGTATGGGAATGAGGTTGATAGATGGGCTGTTTACAGATGGGCTATGTACAGGTGCAGTGATCTGTGAGCTGCTCTGACAGCTGGTGCTTAAAGCTAGTGAGGGAGATATGCCTTCCCTGTAGCTCAGTTGGTAGAGCATGGTGTTTGCAACACCAGGGTTGTGGTTTCGATTCCCACGGGGGGCCAGCACAGAAAAAAAAATGTATGAAATTGTATGAAATGTATGCATTCACTACTGTAAGTCGCTCTGGATAAGAGCGTCTGCTAAATGACTAAAAAAAATAATAAAAAATTTAAAAAAAAAAAAATTACAAAATTAAAAAAATAAGAGTCTCAAGCTTCAGTGATTGTTGCAGTTCATTCCAGTCATTGGCAGGAAGGAAAGGCGACCAAAGAAGGAATTGGCTTTGGGGGTGACCAGTGAGATATACCTGCTGGAGCGTGCATTTACATTGGAAAGTCAATGTGTTGGTAATAATTCGGGAGCATGGACCTCAAATTACCCGCGCAACAATAAACATTGCCTCCAGGTATGCGGCCTCCAGTTTGTTTAGTGTCCAATGTAGATCTTTGAGAGTATTTTTGGTGTCGGCTTGGGGCGGGATGTACACAGCTATGGTGATAATCCCTGAGAACTCTCTCGGAAGATAAAAAGGGTGAAATTTCATTACCAAGTACTCCAAGTCTGGAGAGCAGAAGCTCGCAAGTTCTTGTACGTTTTCCGTCGCACCATATTTTGTTGGTCATAAAGCAGAGCCCACCACCTTTGTTCTTGCCAGAGAGTCTGCTTCCTATCCACTCAAAAAACTGTAAAATCCGCTGGTTGTAAATAGTCCGTTTGGATGTTGGAAAGCCAAGTCTCATAAAAACAGAGTATGTTGCAGAATCTGATGTCTCTCTGGATGGAAATCCTTGCTCTGAGTTCAAGTTTATTAATTAATGATTGAACATTGGCTAGTAGTATTCTGGGTAATGGAAGACGGGTCGCTCTACATCTTAATCTCACTAAAACCCCACCACGTCTGCCTCTATGTCCGTTTCCTTCTCTCCATTAGGACTCCCAGGCAGCCTGAGATCTCACTGAAGAGACTAGCCCATTGTTCTGCCGTCTCTGAGAATTCGGGAAGGTCGGGTGGACAGTGAGTACCCAGCGACTCATCTTCCAATTGTTCTGTCCGGGTGTATGAAGTATTTCACAAAACAAACTGAGTAAGAACATTTTACAAAAACGCTAGAAAAAATAACCTAGAAAAAGAAACCTGACATTTTTTAATAAACTCATTCTGAGGAGCATCAGTGCCATCTTACCACCCTAGGACCATGCTAACAAGATCTGTGGTGTCAGGCAGACCCACACTAGAGCTGTGTATAATTCTCCTGTCTTATTTGGTGACCAGTGTGATCTTCGGTATGTCCCCTTCTAATTGTCTCATCACTCTCTCTCCCAGAGTAACTGAGCCCTAGGACCATGCCTCTGGACTACCTGGCCTGACAACTCCTGGCTGTCCCCGTCCCCAGTCCATCTGGTCGTGCTGCTGATTCAGTTTCTGCTGTTCTGGCTGTGGCTATGGAACCCTGACCTGTTCACCAGTCATGCTACCTTGTCCATGACCAGATGTTTCTACCCTCTCTCTCTGCCGCCTCCCTCCCGTACTTGCTGTCTCTACTTCTGAATGTTCGGCTATGAAATCTCAAATCACAGGGCTTTTGTGCCATTATTCAAATTACATTTTCATTGCAGTTTACAGCTTAGAGTAGAATTTTGTACTTACTTGAAAATAATAATGCAATTAATAATTGCATTGTGGTGTTGTAGGCTCGTCTAGGTAGCATAATGTCGCTGAACAATACCAATAGGGGAGCTTTTTGAGCTGCGTGTCTCATGTCTTTACTGTTCTTTCATGCGCAATGACACACCTGGCCTCTCCACTTATATTGAACATTGGTGCAGCTTTAAATGCTTTTATGTGTGGTATGATTGCTAGTTAGCCTATTGCAGATCTGGACAAACGATCCACCTACCATTATTGTCACTATGAATGGTGGATAGAGGGCAGGATATACTGGTAGACTATATTGACCTGCGGTATAGTTGGTGTGCTGAAAAATGTAGTGCATAAGGGAAGATGAGGAAACTTGGCTAGGATGTAAGAAATTATAAAGTATAACCTGCAAAAGAGTGAATGTAGACCGGGGAAAAATTGCACTACCTTCCCCTCTGCTCGTTAACAAAACACACAACCCTCCCCAAAGCAAAAAATCCTAACCTTCTTGGTACATCCACTAACCCTAACCCTCTGGGTACAGGACAGTAGTGTTTATTACCTGAATGTCCTCTAACCCTAACCCTCTGGGTACAGGACAGTAAACAGGAAGACAACTACTGAAATGGTTCTGGAATGCACTTTGGCTCAGATTACTTAAGTTTGCCAACACAACAAATTAAGTACATACTTTTCAGTACACAACCCCATCCCTGCGTTCTTTGTGGTTGTGCCAGTTGTAAACATTGTGGTGCTAACTGATAAATATAATAATAATAATTATAATAATAAGGGTACAAAATAACTGATGATGAATGAATTCAAATTACTGGAGTGTGTGTGATTGTACACACCTGTTCCACTTTGATGTCATAGTCTCCTTGGAGCTTCTTCCCTCTGAACAGTCTGGACCTGAGAGACAGAGATATACAGTATTTAAAATAAGAGACAGAGACATAGTCACTGGTCAAATAACCATATTGCTTGGATAGATAGGTCCTCTAACCCTAACCCTCTGGGTACAGGACAGTAAACAGGAAGACAACTACTGAAATGGTTCTGGAATGCACTTCTGTTCAGATTGCATAAGCATGGCAATACAGCAAATGAAGTACATACTTTTCAGTACACAATCCCTTCCCCATGTTATTTTTGGTTGTGCCAGTTGTAAAACATTGTGGCGCTAACTGATAAATATTACAATTATTATTGTTCACATAATATGAAAGGGATGAGATTACTATAGCATCATACTACACTACCGAAACCCATGCAGTGCAGGACTGTTATGTATCACAACCCAGGACCTTAGCAGAAATGGGCTAACCTTTTTGTATAGGCTACTACCCTGTACCCAGGCACCACTATACTACCCAGTAAGCTGTTAGCAGCAGAGCAGCTGTGGAGGACGGTCAGTCACCCACTGCAGCATCCAGCCTAAACCTGCCTGGGTCCAGTATAGTCACCCAGACAGACAGACAGACAGACAGACAGACAGACAGACAGACAGACAGACAGACAGACAGACAGACAGACAGACAGACAGACAGACAGACAGACAGACAGACAGACAGACAGACAGACAGACAGACAGACAGACAGACAGACAGACAGACAGACAGACCATTGTCTCTGGAAATGTTCCTTCAACAGAGCAGAGATTAGTTTTCACACCCACACATCTAAAGGTACACTACACGCCCAAAATGATGTTGACACCCCTTGAAAATAGTGGATTTGGCAATTTCAGCCACACCCGTTGCTGGCAGGTATATGAAATTGAGCACAAAGCCATGCAATCTCCATGAGTACATTGTCAGTAGAATTGCCTATACTGAAGAGCTCAGTGACTTTCAACATGGCATAGGATAATACCTTTCAAATGTATGCCCTACTTGAGCTGCACCGGTCAACTGTAAGTGATATCATTGTGAAGTGGAAACGGCTAGGAGCAACAACGGCTCAGCCGCGAAGTGGTAGGCCACACAAGCTCACAAAACGGGACTGCTGAGTGCTGAAGCGTGTGAAAATTGTCTGTCTTCGGTTGCAACACTCACTACTGAGTTCCAAACTGCCTCTGGAAGCAACGTCAGCACAAAAACTGTTCGTCTGGAGCTTCATGAAATGGGTTTCCATGTCTGAGCAGGTGCACACTAGCCGGCGATTGCAATTCCAAGCGTCGGCTGGAGTGGTGTAAAGCTCGCCGCCATTAAACTCAGCAGTGGAAACGCGTTCTCTGGAATAAGGAATCACGCTTCACCATCTGGCAGTCCGATGGACAAATCTGAGTTTGGCAGATGCCAGGAGAACGCTATCTGTCCAAATGCATAGTGCCAATTGTAAAGTTTGGTGGAGGAGGAATAATGGTCAGGGGCTGTTTTTCATTGTTCAGGCTAGGCCCCTTAGTTCCAGTGAAGGGTAATCTTAACGCTACAGCATACAATGACATTCTAGATGATTCTGTGCTCCCAAGTTTGTGGCAAAAGTTTGGGGAAGGCCATTTCTTGTTTCAGCATGACAATGCCCCATGCACAAAGCGAGGTCCATACAGAAAGGGTTTGTCGAGATCGGTATGGAAGAACTTGACTGGCCTGCACAGAGCCCTGACCTCAACCCCATTGAATACCTTTGGGACGAATTGTAAAGCCGATTGTGAGCCAGGCCTAATCGCCCAACATCAGTGCTCGACCTCACTAATGCTCTTGTGGCTGAATGGAAGCAAGTGCCTGCAGCAATGTTCCAACATCTAGTGGAAAGCCTTCCCAGAAGAGTGGAGGCTGTTATGGCACCAAAGGGGGGACCAACTCCATATTAATGCCCATGACTTTGGAATGTGATGGAGGGCAGTAAAACCGATGTGCGGATCATGTTGGCAGATTTCTCCTCAGCATTTAATACAATCAATCCGTTGGCCCTCCCGGACAGACTTCGGACTTGATGCATATCACATGGATCACCAACTTCCTAACTGATAGGTCTCAGCAGCTACGAATTGGCAACACACTCTCTGAGGTGGGCACTGTTTCAGTAGGAACCCCACAGGGCAGTGTTCTTCACCAGTACTATACATACTGTATACAGACAGCTGCCAGAGCCAGTTCCCAGGGCTCCAACTGATCAAATACGCTGATGATGCTGCTTTGGTCAGTCTTCTTGAAGGTGATGAGACAGAGCATGGATTGGCTCTGAATGATTTTACTGTCTGGTGTGAGTCATCCCATCTAATATTAAATACATTAAAAAAAAGGACCTGGTGTTTGACTTTGGAAGGAACACTACTATGCACACACAATCACTGATAAAAGGTGAGCCCATTGAAATAGTGGAGGAGTACAAATACCTTGGGCTAGTCATTGACAACAAGCTGTCCTGGGATCAGTGTACTGACGATATTTTTAAGAATGGCCAACAGAGACTGTATTTCCTACGGAAACTGCACTTTTTTAACCTGTTAGGGCTAGGGGGCAGTATTGACACGGCTGGATAAAAAAACATACCCGATTTAATCTGGTTACCACTCCTACCCAGTAACTAGAATATGCATATACTTATTACATATGGATAGAAAACACCCTAAATTTTCTAAAACTGTTTGAATGGTGTCTGTGAGTATAACAGAACTCATTTGGCAGGCAAAACCCTGAGACATTTTCTGACAGGAAGTGGATACCTGATGTGTTGTATTACCTTTAAACCTATCCCATTGAAAAACACAGGGGCTGAGGAATATTTTGGCACTTCCTATTGCTTCCACTAGATGTCACCAGCCTTTACAAAGTGTTTTGAGTCTTCTGGAGGGAGATCTGACCGAACAAGAGCCATGGAACGATGATGGCCCATTAGACACCTGGCGCGCGAGTTCATGTTGGGTACCCTCGTTCCAATACGTTATAAAAGAGTATGCATTCGTCCACCTTGAATATTATTCATGTTCTGGTTAAAAAAGGCCCTAATGATTTATGCTATACAACGTTTGACATGTTTGAACGAACGTAAATATATTTTTTCCCCTCGTTCATGACGAGAAGTCCGGCTGGCTTAGATCATGTGCTAACAAGACGGAGATTTTTGGACATAAATGATGAGCTTTTTTGAACAAAACTACATTCGTTATGGACCTGTGATACCTGGAAGTGACATCTGATGAAGAGAATCAAAGGTAATGGATTATTTACATAGTATTTTCGATTTTAGATCTCCCCAACATGACGTCTAGTCTGTATCGCAACGCGTATTTTTCTGGGCGCAGTGCTCAGATTATTGCAAAGTGTGATTTCCCAGTAAGGTTATTTTTAAATCTGGTAAGTTGATTGGGTTCAAGAGATGTAAATCTATAATTCTTTAAATGACAATATAATATTTTACCAATGTTTTCTAATTTTAATTATTTAATTTGTGGTGTTGACTTGACTGCCGGTTATTGGAGGGAAACGATTTCCTCAACATCAATGCCATAGTAAAACGCTGTTTTTGGATATAAATATGAACTTGATAGAACTAAAAATGCATGCATTGTCTAACATAATGTCCAAGGAGTGTCATCTGATGGAGATTGTAAAAGGTTAGTGCATCATTTTAGCTGGTTTTATGGTTTTGGTGACCCTGTCTTTGAATTGACAAAACATTACACACAACTCTTGTAAATGTACTGTCCTAACATACTCTAAATTTATGCTTTCGCCGTAAAACCTTTTTGAAATCGTAAAACGTGGTTAGATTAAGGAGATGTTTATCTTTCAAAGGGTGTAAAAAAGTTGTATGTTTGAAAAATTTGAATTTTGACATTTATTTGGATTCAAATTTGCCGCTCTTGAAATGCACCTGCTGTTGATGGAGTGCACCACGGGTGGGACGCTAGCGTCCCACCTAGCCCATAGAGGTTAATGATGATTTAACCATCATGGTTCTCTTTTATAAATCATTAATTGAGAGCATTCTGTCCTACTGCTTGACCTGCTGGTTTGGGAATATCAAGGTTGCACAGAAAAATAGGTTGGGCAAGATAGCTAGTGTCACGTATGCTCCCTCTAGCCTCTAGGTCACCAGGCCTCTCATTATGGAGCACACCTGTCACCGTCATTACGCGCACCTGCGTGTCGTCAGACTCACCTGGACTCCATCACTTCCCTGATTACCTTCCCTATATATATATATATATACTGCTCAAAAAAATAAAGGGAACACTAAAATAACAGATCCTAGATCTGAATGAATGAAATAATCTTATTAAATACTTTTTTCTTTACATAATTGAATGTGCTGACAACAAAATCCCACAAAAATAATCAATGGAAATCCAATTTATCAACCCATGGAGGTCTGGATTTGGAGTCACACTCAAAAATAAAGTGGAAAACCACACTACAGGCTGATCCAACTTTGACGTAATGTCCTTAAAACAAGTCAAAATGAGGCTCAGTAGTGTGTGTGGCCTCCACGTTCCTATATGACCTCCCTACAACGCCTGGGCATGCTCCTGATGAGGTGGCGGTTGGTCTCCTGAGGGATCTCCTCCCAGACCTGGACTAAAGCATCCGCCAACTCCTGGACAGTCTGTGGTGCAACGTGGCATTGGTGGATGGATCGAGACATGATGTCCCAGATGTGCTCAATTGGATTCAGGTCTGGGGAACGGGCGGGCCAGTCCATAGCATCAATGCCTTCCTCTTGCAGGAACTGCTGACACACTCCAGCCACATGAGGTCTAGCATTGTCTTGCATTAGGAGGAAACCAGGGCCAACTGCACCAGCATATGGTCTCACAAGGGGTCTGAGGATCTCATCTCGGTACCTAATGGCAGTCAGGCTACCTCTGGCGAGCACATGGAGGGTTGTGCGGCCCCCCAAAGAAATGCCACCCCACACCATGACTGACCTACCGCCAAAACGGTCATGCTGGAGGATGTTGCAGGTAGCAGAACGTTCTCCACGGCATCTCCAGACCCTGTCACGTCTGTCACGTGCTCAGTGTGAACCTGCGTCATCTGTGAAGAGCACAGGGCGCCAGTGGCGAATTTGCCAATCTTGGTGTTCTCTGGCAAATGCCAAACGTCCTGCACGGTGTTGGGCTGTAAGCACAACCCCCACCTGTGGATGTCGGGCCCTCATACCACCCTCATGGAGTCTGTTTCTGACCGTTTGAGCAGACACATGCACATTTGTGGCCTGCTGGAGGTCATTTTGCAGGGCTCTGGCAGTGCTCCTCCTGCTCCTCCTTGCACAAAGGCGGAGGTAGCGGTCCTGCTGCTGGGTTGTTGCCCTCCTACGGCCTCCTCCACATCTCCTGATGTACTGGCCTGTCTCCTGGTAGCGCCTCCATGCTCTGGACACTACGCTGACAGACACAGCAAACCTTCTTGCCACAGCTCGCATTGATGTGCCATCCTGGATGAGCTGCACTACCTGAGCCACTTGTGTGGGTTGTAGACTCCGTCTCATGCTACCACTAGAGTGAAAGATCAAAACATCAGCCAGGAAGCATAGGAACTGAGAAGTGGTCTGTGGTCACCACCTGCCGAACCACTCCTTTATTGGGGGTGTCTTGCTAATTGCCTATCATTTCCACCTGTTGTCTATTCCATTTGCACAACAGCATGTGAAATTTATTGTCAATCAGTGTTGCTTCCTAAGTGGACAGTTTGATTTCACAGAAGTGTGATTGACTTGGAGTTACATTGTGTTGTTTAAGTGTTCCCTTTATTTTTTTGAGCAGTGTTATATATATATAAATAACTCCCTTTGGTTCCTTACCCAGGTGTCATTGTTTCTGTTTCATGTCTGTGTGTTTCTTGTTTTGCGTTATGTTGCGTTTATTTATTAAAACACTCCCTGAACTTGCTTCCCGACATCTCTCTACCTGGGCAGAGCCCTCCATCTCTCTCTACCTGGGCAGAGCCCTCCATCTCTCTACCTGGGCAGAGCCCTCCATCTCTCTCTACCTGGGCAGAGCCCTCCATCTCTCTACCTGGTCAGAGCCCTCCATCTCTCTCTACCTGGGCAGAGCCCTCCATCTCTCTACCTGGGCAGAGCCCTCCATCTCTCTACCTGGTCAGAGCCCTCCATCTCTCTCTACCTGGGCAGAGCCCTCCATCTCTCTACCTGGGCAAAGCCCTCCATCTCTCTCTACCTGCGCAGAGCCCGCCATCTCTTTACCTGCGCAGAGCCCGCCATCTCTTTACCTGGTCAGAGCCCTCCATCTCTCTCTACCTGCGCAGAGCCCTCCATCTCTCTCTACCTGCGCAGAGCCCTCCATCTCTCTACCTGGTCAGAGCCCTCCATCTCTCTACCTGGTCAGAGCCCTCCATCTCTCTACCTGGGCAGAGCCCTCCATCTCTCTACCTGGGCAGAGCCCTCCATCTCTCTACCTGGTCAGAGCCCTCCATCTCTCTACCTGGTCAGAGCCCTCCATCTCTCTCTACCTGCGCAGAGCCCTCCATCTCTCTACCTGTGCAGAGCCCTCCATCTCTCTACCTGGGCAGAGCCCTCCATCTCTCTACCTGGGCAGAGCCCTCCATCTCTCTCTACCTGGGCAGAGACCTCCATCTGGCAAATAAAATAGCAGTTGACTCTTCCCTTCCACTCTGAATTCCAGCTCCTTCCCTCTGGATGCAGGTACAGACTATCTAAGGTAAAACATTTGGCCAAATTCTCTTTTTTATTCCGAAAGCAACTTAACAAATGTTGGACTAACTGCACTTAGCACTTGTACTATGAAACTGCACTTACCCTGCCTATTTGTTTGTAAATGTCATATGCTGTTTATTTTACATTTTTAGATGTTATGTTTTATGACTGCTGCAAGATGAATTGCCTCTGAGGACATTCACGTTTTCTGAATCTGAACAAACAGGTGTCCACATACTTGTATACTGTATGTAGCTCTTTTTCATGTTATTTGTAATTTTGTACATGTCACAGAAAATGTCGTACTCGTCATGGAAAATGTCGTACTGGAGAGAAGAGGACCAAGGCGCAGCGAGAATGTGAATACTCATGGTTTTAATTTTAAAAAAAGGAGTAAAGTATTCACTGCCAAAACAATAAAGATGACGACAGCAACAGTTTTACAGGCTCTGCAAACGCAGTGCAAAAACAACTACCCACAACCCCAAAGAAAAACACACACACCTATATAGGACTTCCAATCAAAGGCAACTCAACACACCTGCCTTCAATTGGAAGTCCCAATCACCAACAAACATTCACACACACAAAACTGCCACGTCCTGACCCCAAAACTAATACAATAGCTCCATCTGCTGGTCAGGACGTGACAGTACATAATGTTTCTGCCACCGTCTCTTATGACCGAAAAGAGCTTCTGGATATCAGAACAGTGATTTCTCACCTCATACTGGACAAAGATTTTTGTCTTTAAGGAGTCGGACGTGAAGGAATTACTTCAGACACCGGACAAGGCCCAAATCCCTGTAAATCGCATGAAGAAGAGATGGAGATATAGGGGTCGTAGGTTGGGGTGCCTTGTAAGAATCCAATGGCAAGTGAGTAACCTGCCTCTACCATCAGTCCTATTAGCCAACATGCAATCATTGGATAATAAACTGGATGAGCTCCGATCAAGACTATCCTACCAACGGGACATTAAACTAATATCTTATGTTTCACCGAGTCATGGCTGAACGATGACATGGATAACATACAGCTGGCTGGGTTTTCCGTGCATCGGCAAGCTAGAACGGATGCCTCCGGTAAGGGGTGGCAGTCTGTCTTTGTCAGTAACAGCTGGTGCATGAAATCTAACATTAATGAAGTCTCAAGGCTTTGCTGGCCTGAGGTAGAGTATCTCTGTAGACCACACTATTTACCAAGAGTTTTCATCTATATTTTTCATAGCTCTCTATTTACCACGACAAACCGACGCTGGCACTAAGTCCGCACACAATGAGCTGTATAAGGCCATAAGCAAACAAGAAAATGCTGATCTAGGTGTGGCGCTCCTAGCGGCCGGGGGACTTTAATGCAGGGAAACTTAAATCCATTCTTCCTCATTTCTACCAGCACGTTACATGTGTAACCAGAGGTAAAAAAAAAATCTAGACCCCCTTTGCTCCACACAGAGACGCGTAGAAAGCTCTCCCTCGCCCTCCATTTGGAAAATCTGACCTTAACTCTATCCTCCTTATTCCTGCTTACAAGCAAAAACTAAAGCAGGCCTCCAGGTCAAGAAAGATTTATTATTTTAATCACCGGGAAAGGTAAAGGTCAAAACCGATCTGTTAAAATCAATAAATGACAAACTGGGTATACTTGAACTAGTCAGTAAGGTATAAAAGAGTTGAAGGCCTCGAGATGAGTGATGAAAAAGCTGCTACATTGGAGAAAGACACAAGCTGAAAGGGGCGGCCAATCAGATTGAAACCGAAGTTAATGAACTTAAAAAGGAGAACATCGTTCTGAGAGAAGCCTTACTTGACATACAGACTAGATCCATGAGAGAGAATCTGGTATAGTTTCCTTAAGGGAACTATGCAGTCACCTCATGGCAGACCTTGTGGGTCTGCTGCCATATGTTTGGGTTTTCTGTTTAACAAAGTACTGAGTGGAGGGGGAGCCAGGCCATTTAGGATCTTGAATACAAGACATGCGTCGGTGTATTGCACAAGATTTTCCCAACTCAGGAGCTCATGCTTTCTGAGGATGTAACAGTGATGGCTATTGTGCTTCCTATCAAGCACTTTGAAAGCCTGTTTTGTAGACAGACTGAATGGGTTTTAATGTTGTACAGCAAGCTTGGGCCCAACTAGTCAAGCAGTATGTTAAGTGGGGGAGTATCACAGATTTGAAGTCCAGTTTTTTTACCTCTGTAGTCAAACAATTTCGTATAAATTGGAAATTAGCGAGGTTGAATTTGGTTATTTGAATTACCTTTTTCACCTGATTTTAAAAAGAGAGGTTAGAATCAAGTATGATGCCAAGGTACTTAAAATCAGATACCACCTGGAGCTTCTCCCCTGATACATAGACATCTGGCTCAGTAGCATCTGTTGCCCTCTTTCTGAAGAACATGCAGAGAGTTTTTTTCACATTGAGATGCAAACACGAGTCACTGAGCCACTTTGTAACCTGGACCATTACAGTAGTGAGTTCTTATGCAGCTTGTTGTTTGTTCTTTGCATGCACATATATCACTATCATCTGCATACATTTGAACTTCAGACCCAGTACAGACAGAGGGCAGATCATTAATGTACAGGCTGAACAGGAGGGGCCCCAGTATTGACCCTTGGGGCACGCCCACATCATAGCTAAGGGTGGGCAACAGCTCATTGCTTACTCTGACACATTGAGTTTTGCCTTCGAGGTATGATTTCATCCATCTCAAGGCATCGGGGGAAAAGTTGAACTTGGACAATTTTGTGATGAGAACCTCATGGTTAACAGTATCAAAAGCCTTCCTTAGGTCCAGAAACACAGCCCCAACAACGCCCCCTTTGTCCATCTTGGACTTCACATTTTCCAGAAGAAAGCAGTCGGCCGTTTCTGTGGAGTGTTTCGCTCTGAAGCCAAACTGCATGGAGTGTAATGTGAAGGGGCTGTTGTTGAGGTGGGAAATCAGTTGTTCTGCTACACACTTTCCAACAACCTTCGTCACCACAGGTAGTATACTAATGGGCCTGTAGTTACTCACGTCAGGGTCACCCGATTTAAAGATGGTCGTTATTATGGCAAACTTCCATACCCTTGGAAACACCCCCTGACCAATAGATGTGTTGGTGACCTTAGTAATGGGGCCAATGAGTGACTCTTTGTAGTTTTTAAGAAAGGTAGAGTCCAGCCCAAACACATCTTTGGATTTAGAGTTCTTTAGTGAGCTAATCACCTTGTTCACCTTTGACTCAGAAACCTCCCTTATGATGAAGACAGGTTGAGCGTAATTTACTAGCACTGAGCCCAAGAAACCAGTGGAGGGGTTCTGTGTCAGTACCCTGACAGAGTCAATAAAGTAGGAATTGAAGGCTATTGCTATTTCTACTGCATCGAGTGTTATATTGTTATTCACCATGATTTCTAGTCTTTTTGCGGTGTTACTATGGTCTTTCCCTGTTAACTTTTTTAGATTCTCCCAGATCAATTTAGAATTTCCCTTTGCCTCACCAATTATGTTAATAAAAAAGTTTGCCTTGGCCTGCCTGATTTCTTTCATCACCTTATTTCTCAACATGGTAAACCTACGTCTGTCATGCTCTAATTTAGATTTTAGGGCTGTTTTTAGAGTATATTCTCGTTCTTTCATCGGTTTCCAGATTATGATCAGACAGCCCAGTAACCATATTGAATGATTTAGTCACTCTTTCTGGTTTATTGCTGAGCACCAAATCAATCTGTGTTTTAGAGCAACAAGTCACCCTGGTTGGCCCTTTAACTAGCTGTGTAAGGTCAAAGGTATTAGTGATCCATTTGAGGGTTTTCCTACAAGACTTGTCTTCATAATTAATATTAAAATCTCCCATTAAGATGACCTCTTTCCCAAAATCACATTCCCTAAGCATGTTATTAAACTGATCAAAAAACACACTTTTGGTGGAAGGTGGTCTATACATTCCAATAAGGGTAAAAGACATTTGGGGAGACAGTAACGTTCAGGCCAATACATTCTAGTTCATTATCACATGACCACTAAATTTGTTTACATCGGATATGTTCTTTAATGTAAATCATCAGACCCCCTCCTCTTCCAATCCTGTCTCTCCTGAAAACATTGTCGCCAGGCACAATCAAAGCAGCATATGGAGAGTTTTTATGGAGCCATGTCTCTGAAAGGCAGAGGAAGTCAAGGTTGGAGTCTGTGAGAAGATGTTGAATTTGATCACTTTTTGGAACGACACTACGAATGTTCAAGTGTCCCCCTAGTAGTCCCTTGGGTTTAGCTCGTGGGTCCCAAATGACTCGAGAGTGATTGACACATTGAAAAAAAGTTAGATTTTCTGTGTTTTCTGACGGCTGGGTTAAGGCCGTTTTGTTTCGTTTTGATTAGGGGCAGTTTGGTAGTGCAATTATCTATCCCTCCCGCTTGCACTGGATGTGGGGAACTACTTAAAACAGCTTGCGTACCAGAAGCAAAGTCAGGGGTCGCATATAGCGACTTGGGTATGTTTGAAGAGTCCAAATCTATCCTGGAGCTGGGTGAATCGAGAGAAACCATGGGACGATAGCACTCACCCACTTCCACAGTAGCGACGATCAGTGGACGGATCAGTCCACTGCTTACCACTTCAGTGAGTATCGCTGGCTCGGTGATGTTAGGCCCAGGATTGAGTTGCACATCCCCGGAGAGCAGGAGGGTAGTGAACAGGTAGTTTAACAGTTTCCGATAAATGTTGGACTTGTGTTTGTTATGCCTAAGCAGGTCAGTGGAATAGGAAGCGAGGTATACTTGGCCATTATTCAGAACATTATGGTATGCTGTGTATAGTCCGCTCCCGTGGAACGGTGAACCAATGTGTTTGGTGTTGATATTCTCCGGCAGTAGATTGATTGCGTCATCCCAGCAAGGACACACTGAGATTATCAGTAGAGCAGCTACATAACTGACAATCATGGCAATGTACTGGAGATAAAACACATCATTGCGCTTTAAATCTTTGCATGAGTTACTTAGCTGGAGTCGGCGAACACCTGATGTTTTAGATAAAATAACAGCATTTGTATGAGAAGCGGCACCTGCCGCAGCACCCACCCTTCCGTCTGCCATTTAAAACAACCGTTTTTGTGACAAAACTATTGGGAGACAGACTACTCCATGGCTTTTTTTTTATTACAAAGTTCTCATAGAGGCGGCAAATAATGAAATACACAATTCATTCCCTGTTATGGATTGTAATAACACAACAAACATTCAAATATAACTAATTGGAACACAAAGGCACAAATTCAACATGGTGGAGATAAAAACAGAAGACTATGTGTGTATGTTTTGAGATGGATGGTGTGGTGTTTGAGAAAGTGTGGCGTTGAGTGAGTAATGAAATGGTTGCATATCCCTGAACCAATGTATTTCTGTGAGTGGGGGTCGTGAGAGAGCTTTCAGTGTTGTGCATGTGAGGGATATACATTTATAATGAATTATACATCTTATTTATTTATTGTCCTATCATGGTGGAACAGTGTTTTCAAATAAATTATACATCTCATTTATTGTCCTATCACGGGGAACTACATTTAAAAAAATAAATTATACATCTAATTTATTGTCCTATCATGGGTAACTACATTTTAAAAAATAAATTATACATCTCATTTATTGTCCTATCACGGGGAACTACATTTAAAAAAAAAAAATTATACATCTAATTTATTTATTTATAGTCCTATATTGATGGAACAGTCCACAACCCTATACCCTAGACACCCATCTGAATGACCCAGATACTAAGGAGAAGTCCCTAACTGTTTTATGGGCCTGCTGTAAGCGGTCTGTATTCAGCCAAAATGCAGTCAGAGACCTAGAGCAGCACTGCCCCCTCTAGATTCTGAGCCCGCTTGGCAGGGTTGGTCCTGTAGTGGTTCTGAGCCTGCTTGGCAGGGTTGGTCCTGCAGTGGTTCTGAGCCTGCTTGGCAGGGTTGGTCCTGTAGTGGTTCTGAGCATGCTTGGCAGGGTTGGTCCTGCAAAGCCAAAGCCCCCTGAAGGGAGAGCATAATATACAAGGAAATTCTCCAAACTGCAAATGAGAACCTTGACGACCTTGTACCTAGCCGGTGGGGATTCCGGTGGGGTTCCCCGACCCAGGCAGTGGCAGTGCTGGCAACACTAGCTGCATTAACCCATGGGGAGGGGGTCACACTCAGAGAGGGGGTATATTATTGTGGGCCTGGTGGCACAAAATCAAAGGTCTGACTGCACGGAGATGCTTGGGAATATGGTCAATACGGGGGACCATGTTGTGGGTGTTTCAGGGGAAGGGGGTATATCTTCCTCCATCTAGGACGTGACAATGGTTAATATATCACGGCTGGCTCAGAACAGGGCAGCACGGCTGGCTGAGAACAGGGCAGCACGGCTGGCTCAGAACAGGGCAGCACGGCTGGCTCAGAACAGGGCAGCACGGCTGGTTCAGAACAGGGCAGCACGGCTGGCTCAGAAGAGGGCAGCACGGCAGGCTCAGAATAGGGCAGCACGGCTGGCTCAGAACAGGGCAGCACGGCTGGCTCAGAACAGGGCAGCACGGCTGGCTCAGAACAGGGCAGCACGGCTGGCGCAGAACAGGGCAGCACGGCTGGCTCAGAACAGGGCAGCACGGCTGGCTCAGAACAGGGCAGCACGGCTGGCTCAGAACAGGGCAACACGGCTGGCTCAGAACAGGGCAGCACGGCTGGCCCTTAAATGTACACGGAGAGCCAACATTAATAATATGGATTGACTTCATCACTACTTGTATTTATGAGAGGTATTGACATGTTAAATAAACCGAGCTGTCTGTCTAAACTACTGGCACACAGCTCAGACACCCATGCATACCCCACAAGACATGCCACCAGAGGTCTCTTCACAGTCCCCAAGTCCAGAACAGACAATTAGAGGCACACATTACAACATAGAGCCATAGCTACATGGAACTCTATTCCACATCAGGTAACTGATGCAAACAGTAGAATCAGATTTAAAAAAACTGATAAAAATACACCTTATAGAACAGTGGGGACTGTGAAGAGACACACATACACATTATAAGGCACGCACTTTACAGGCGCTTACACATGTATGTTGTATTGTAATTATGTGGTAGTGGACTGAGGGAACACACTAAATGTATTGGGTAAAGTGTTATGAAATGTCTTGTCATGTAATACTGTAACTTGTGCATAACTGCCTTAATGTTGCTGGACCCCAGGAAGAGTATGGTGATCCTTAATAAATACAAGAATACCTTCACACAGTTCTGCTGTCACCTTCACACAGTTCTGCTGCTACCTTCACACAGTTCTGCTGCCACCTTCACACAGTTCTGCTGTCACCTTCACACAGTTCTGCAGTCACCTTCACACAGTTCTGCAGTCACCTTCACACAGTTCTGCAGTCACCTTCACACAGTTCTGCTGTCACCTTCACACAGTTCTGCAGTCACCTTCACACAGTTCTGCAGTCACCTTCACACACTTCTACAGACAACTTCACACACTTCTACAGACAACTTCACAAAGTCTGCTGTCACTTTCACATAGTTTTGCTGTCACCTTCAAATCAAATTGTATTAGTCACATGCACCGAATACAACAGGTGTAGACCTTACAGTGAAATGCTTACTTACGAGCCCATAACCAACAGTGCAGTTTAAAAAAAATACAGATAAGAATAAAAGAAACAAGTAATTAAAGAGCAGCAGTAAAAAATAACAATAGATACAGGAGGATGCCGGTACAGAGTTAGTGCGGGGAAACCGGTTAGTTGAGGTAGTATGTACTTGTAGGTAGAGTTATTAAAGTGACTATGCATAGATGACAACAGAGAGTGGCAGTGATGAGGGGAGGGGGGGATGCAAATAGTCTGGGTAGCCATTTTACCAGATGTTCAAGAATCCTGTGGCTTGGGGGTAAAAGCTGTTTAGAAGCGTCATGGACCTAGACTTGGCTCTCCGGTACCGCTTGAAATGCAGTAGCAGAGAGAACAGTCTATGACTACGGTGGCCTTCCTCTGACACCGCCTGGTATAGAGGTCCTGGATAGCAGAAATCTTTGCCCTATAGTGATGTACTGGGCCGTTCGCACTACCCTCTGTAGTGCCTTGTGGTCGGAGGCCAAGCAGATGCCGTACCAGGCAGTGATGCAACCAGTCAGGATGCTATCGATGGTGCAGCTGTAAAACCTTTTGAGGATCTGAGGACCCATGCCAAATCTTTTCAGTCTCCTGAGGGGGGATAGGTTTTGTTGTGCCCACTTCACGACTGTCTTGGTGTGCTTGGTTAGTTTGTTGGTGATGTGGACACCAAGGATCTTGAAGCTCTTAACTTGCTCCACTGCAGCCCCGTCGATGAGAATGGGGGCGTGCTCAGTCTTCTTTTTCCTGTAGTCCACAATCATCTCCTTTGTCTTGATCACGTTGAGGGAGAGGTTGTTGTCCTTGTACCACATGGCCAGGTCTCTGACCTCCTCCCTATAGGCTGTCTCGTTGTTGTCGGTGATCAGGCCTACCACTGTTGTGTCATCGGCAAATTTAAGGATGGTGTTGGAGTCATGCCTGGTCATGAGTGAACAGGGACTACAGGAGGGGGCTGAGCACGCACCCTCGAGGGGCCCCTGTGTTGAGGATCAGCATGGCGGATGTGTTATTATTACCTACCCTTACCACCTGGGGGCGGCCCGTCAGGAAGTCCAGGATCCAGTTGCAGAGGGAGGTGTTTAGTCCCAGGGTCCTTAGCTTATTGATGAGCTTTGACGGCACTATGGTGTTGAACGCTGACTTGTAGTCAATGTATAGCATTCTCACATAGGTGTTCCTTTTGTCCAGGTGGGAATGGGCAGTGTGGAGTGCAATAGAGATTGCATCATCTGTTGGGGCGGTATGCAAATTAGAGTTGGTCTAGGGTTTCTGGGATCATGGTGTTGTGAGCCATGACCAGCCTTTCAAAGCACTTCATGGCTACAGATGTGAGTGCTATGGGTCGGAAGTCATTTATGCAGGTTAACCTGTTGGGGGTAGGGGGCAGTATTGACACGGCCGGATAAAAAACGTACCCGATTTAATCTGGTTACTACTCCTGCCCAGTAACTAGAATATGCATATAATTATTGGCTTTGGATAGAAAACACTCCAAAGTTTCTAAAACTGATTGAATGGTGTCTGTGAGTATAACAGAACTCAAATGGCAGGTCAAAACCTGAGAGATTCCTTTACAGGAAGTGGCCTGTCTGACCATTTATTGGCTTTCTTTGACATCTCTTTCCAAAACTTAGGATCTCTGCGGTAACGTGACACTTCCCACGGCTCCAATAGGCTCTCAGAGCCCGGGAAAAACCTGAATGTCGTCATTCCAGCCCCAGGCTGAAACACATTATCGCCTTTCTCAAGTGGCCGATCAAGGGACAGTGGGCTTAGGCGCGTGCACTGGCTGCCCCCGTCTTTCTGTTTTTTCCTCTGTTTACCAAAAAGGAGATTCCCGGTCGGAATATTATCGCTTTTTTACGAGAGAAATTGCATAGAAATTGATTTTAAACAGCGGTTGACATGCTTCGAAGTACGGTAATGGAATATTTAGAATTTTTTTGTCACGAATGCGTCATGCTCGTAACCCTGATTTACCATTTCGGATAGTGTCTGGAACGCACGAACAAAACGCCGCTATTTGGATATAACGATGGATTATTTGGGACCAAACCAACATTTGTTATTGAAGTAGAAGTCCTGGGAGTGCATTCTGACGAAGACAACAAAGGTAATACATTTTTTTTTATAGTAAATCTGATTTTGGTGAAGGCTAAACTTGCCGGGTGTCTAAATAGCTAGCCCGTGATGGCTGGGCTATGTACTTAGAATATTGCAAAATGTGCTTTCACCAAAAAGCTATTTTAAAATCGGACATATCGAGTGCATAGAGGAGTTCTGTATCTATAATTCTTAAAATAATTGTTATGCTTTTTGTTAACGTTTATCGTGAGTAATTTAGTAAATTGTGAGTAAATTCCCCGGAAGTTTGCGGGGGGTATGCTAGTTCTGAACGTCACATGCTAATGTAAAAAGCTGGTTTTTGATATAAATATGAACTTGATTGAACAAAACATGCATGTATTGTATAACATAATGTCCTAGGGTTGTCATCTGATGAAGATCATCAAAGGTTAGTGCTGCATTTAGCTGTCTTCTGGGTTTTTTGTGACATTATATGCTAGCTTGAAAAATGGGTGTCTGATTATTTCTGGCTGGGTACTCTGCTGACATAATCTAATGTTTTGCTTTCGTTGTAAAGCCTTTTTGAAATCGGACAGTGTGCTTAGATTAACGAGAGTCTTGTCTTTAAATAGCTGTAAAATAGTCATATGTTTGAGAAATTGAAGTAATAGGATTTTTAAGGTATTTGAAAATCGCGCCACTGGATTACACTGGCTGTTGCGTAGGTGGGACGAATTCGTCCCGCCTAGCCCAGAGAGGTTAACTTAGTGTTCTTGGGCACAGGGACTATGGTGGTCTGCTTAAAACATGTTGGTATTACAGACTCTGACAGGGAGAGGTTGAGCATGTCAGTGAAGACACTTGCCAGTTGGTCAGCGCATGCTCGCAGCATATGTCCTGGTAATCCATCTATCCCTGCGGCCTTGTGAATAAAATCGAGTACGACTCGATTTTGGGCCTTTATTGACGCTTTGCCTGTTTGATGGTTCGTCAGAGGGCATAGCAGGATTTCTTAGAAGCTCCCGGGTTAGAGTCCCGCTCCTTGAACGTGGCAGCTCTAGCCTTTAGTTCAGTGCGGATGCTGCCTGTAATCCATGGCTTCTGGTTGGGGTATGTACGTACGGTCACTGTGGGGACTATATCATTAATACTTATTGATGAAGCCAGTGACTGATGTGGTGTACTCCAATGCCATTGGAGGAATCCCGGAACATATTCCAGTCTGTGCTAGCAAAACATTCCTGTAGCTTCGCATCTGCTTCATCTGACCACTTTTTTATTGATCTAGTCACTGGTGCTTCCTGCTTTAATTTTTGTAAATAGGAATCAGGAGGATGGAATTATGGTCAGATTTGCCAAATGGAGGGTGAGGGAGAGCTTTGTATGCATCTCTGTGTGTGGAGTATAGGTGGTCCAGAGTTATTTTTCCTCTGGTGGCACATTTAACATGCTGATAGAAATTTGGTAAAACTAATTTAAGTTTCCCTGCATTAACCTGTTTGGGATAGGGGGCAGTATTTTCACGTCCGGATAAAAAAACGTACCGGATTTAATCTGGTTACCACTCCTACCCAGTAACTAGAATATGCATATACTTATTACATATGGATAGAAAACACCCTAACGTTTCTAAAACTGTTTGAATGGTGTCTGTGAGTATAACAGAACTCATTTGGCAGGCAAAAACCTGAGAAGGTTTCATGCAGGAAGTGGCCTGTCTGACAAGGTGTTGTTGTTCTTGCTTCTGTTTATTGAAGAGTCAGGATCTTAGCTGTAACGTGACATTTCCCACGGCTCCAATAGGCTCTCAGAGCCCGGGAAAAACCTAAACGATGACGAGGCAGCCTCAGGCTGAAACACATTATCGCCTTTTCCAAGTGGCCCATCAGAGGACAATGGAATTAGGCGCGTGCCCGATTCGACCCAGTGATATATTTTCCTTCGGCTGTTTATCTAATTGCAGATTCCCGGTCGGAATATTATCGCTTTTTTACGAGAAAAATTGCATAAAAATTGATTTTAAACAGCGGTTGACATGCTTCGAAGTACGGTAATGAAATATTTAGAAATCTTTTGTCACGAAATGCGCCGTGCGCACGACCGTTATTTACCATTGGGATAGTGTCTGGGACGCACGAACAAAACGTCGCTGTTGGAACATAACTATGGATTATTTTGGACCAAACCTACATTTGTTATTGAAGTAGAAGTCCTGGGAGTGCATTCTGACGAAGAACAGGAAAGGTAAGACCATTTTTCTTATATTAAATCTGATATTGGTGAGTGCTAAACCTGCTGGGTGTCTAAATAGCTAGCCCTGTGATGCCGGGCTATGTACTTAGAATATTGCAAAATGTGCTTTCACCGAAAAGCTATTTTAAAATCGGACATATCGAGTGCATAGAGGAGTAATGTATCTATAATTCTTAAAATAATTGTTATGCTTTTTGTGAACGTTTATCGTGAGTAATTTAGTAAATTGTTAGTAAATTCGCCGGAAGTTTGCTAGTTCTGAACGTCACATGCTAATGTAAAAAGCTGTTTTTTGATATAAATATGAACTTGATTGAACAAAACATGCATGTATTGTATAACATAATGTCCTAGGTGTGTCATCTGATGAAGATCATCAAAGGTTAGTGCTGCATTTAGCTGTCTTCTGGGTTTTTGTGACATTATATGCTAGCTTGAAAAATGGGTGTCTGATTATTTCTGGCTTGGTACTCTGCTGACATAATCTAATGTTTTGCTTTCGTTGTAAAGCCTTTTTGAAATCGGACAGTGTGCTTAGATTAACGAGAGTCTTGTCTTTAAATAGCTGTAAAATAGTCATATGTTTGAGAAATTGAAGTAATAGGATTTTTAAGGTATTTGAAAATCGCGCCACAGGCTTCAACTGGCTGTTACGTAGGTGGGACGAATTCGTCCCGCCTAGCCCATAGAGGTTAAAGTCCCCGGCTACTAGGAGCGCCGCCTCTGGGTGACCATTTTTCTTGTTTGCTTATGGCGGAATACAGCTCATTCAATGCTGTCTTAGTGCCAACCTCTGACTGAGGTGGTATGTAAACAGCTACGAAGAATACATATGAGAACTCTCTCGGTAGGTAGTGTGGTCTACAGCTTATCATGATATACTCAACCTCAAGCGAGCAATAGCTTGAGATTTACTTAGATATCATGCACCAGCTGTTATTTACAAAAATACATAGACTGCCGCACCTTGTCTTACCAGACGCCGCTGTTCTATCCTGCAGGTACATCGTATAACCAGCCAGCTGTATGTTGATATTGTCGTCGTTCAGCCACGAATCCATGAAGCATAAGATGTTAGTGTTTAATGTCCCGTGGGTAGTTTAATCTTCCCAGTAACTCGTCAATTTTATTGTCCAAAGATTGCATGTTTGCTCGCAGAATTGAGGGGAGTGGGGGTATATTCGATCGCCTCCGACGTCTCAGAAGGCAGCCCGCTCTCCGGCCCCTCCTTCTCCGCCTCCTCTTCACGCAGATCACTGGGGTCGGGGCCTGTTCCCGAGTGAGCCGTATATCCTCGGGCTCGTCACTGTCGTGGAAGAAGAAAAAGGATTCTGCCAGTTCGAGATGAGTAATCGCAGTCCTGATGTTTTAGAAGTTATTTTCGGTCATAAGAGATGCTAGCGGCAACATTATGTACAAAATAAGTAAAAAATTAACCTCTCTGGGCTAGGCGGGACGAATTCGTCCCACCTACGTAACAGCCACTTGAAGCCTGTGGCGCGATTTTCAAAACCTTAAAAATCCTATTACTTCAATTTCTCAAACATATGACTATTTTACAGCTATTTAAAGACAAGACTCTCGTTAATCTAACCACACTGTCCGATTTCAAAAAGGCTTTACAACGAAAGCAAAACATTAGATTATGTCAGCAGAGTACCAAGCCAGAAATAATCAGACACCCATTTTTCAAGCTAGCATAAAATGTCACAAAAACCCAGAAGACAGCTAAATGCAGCACTAACCTTTGATGATCTTCATCAGATGACAACCCTAGGACATTATGTTATACAATACATGCATGTTTTGTTCAATCAAGTTCATATTTATATCAAAAAACAGCTTTTTACATTAGCATGTGACGTTCAGAACTAGCATACCCCCCGCAAACTTCCGGGGAATTCGCTAACATTTTACTAAATTACTCACGATAAACGTTCACAAAAAGCATAACAATTATTTTATGAATTATAGATAAAGACCTCCTCTATGCACTCGATATGTCCGATTTTAAAATAGCTTTTTGGTGAAAGCACATTTTGCAATATTCTAAGTACATAGCCCAGGCATCACGGGCTAGCTATTTAGACACCCGGTAAGTTTAGCACTCACCATAATCATATTTACTATTATAAAAGTTTGATTACATTTTGTTGTCTTCGTCAGAATGCACTCCCAGGACTGCTACTTCAATAACAAATGTTGGTTTGGTCCAAAATAATCCATCGTTATATCCGAATAGCGGCGTTTTGTTCGTGCGTTCCAGACACTATGCGAAATGGTAAAGAAGGGTCGCGCGCATGGCGCAATTCGTGACAAAAAAATTCTAAATATTCCATTACCGTACTTCGAAGCATGTCAACCGCTGTTTAAAATCAATTTTTACGCCATTTTTCTCGTAAAAAACCGATAATATTCCGACAGGGAATCTCCTTTACGGCAAACAGAGGAAAAAATCACAAAGGCGGGGGCGGTTGGGTCACGCGCCTAAGCCCAGAGTCCCTTGATCGGCCACTTGAGAAAGGCGATAATGTGGTTCAGCCTGGGGCTGGGATGACGACATTCAGGTTTTTCCCGGGCTCTGAGCGCCTATGGACGACGTAGGAAGTGTCACGTTAGAGCAGAGATCCTTAGTAAAAGATAGAGATGGAAAAGAAGTTCAAGAAATGGTCAGACAGGCCACTTCCTGTAAAGGAATCTCTCAGGTTTTGACCTGCCATTTGAGTTCTGTTATACTCACAGACACCATTCAAACAGTTTTAGAAACTTTAGGGTGTTTTCTATCCATATGTAAAAACCTGTTAGGGCTAGGGGGCAGTATTTGCACGGCTGGATAAAAAAAATGTACCCGATTTAATCTGGTTACTAATCCTACCCAGTAACTAGAATATGCATATACTTATTATATATGGATAGAAAACACTCTAAAGTTTCTAAAACTGTTTGAATGGTGTCTGTGAGTATAACAGAACTCATTTGGCAGGCAAAACCCTGAGACATTTTCTGACAGGAAGTGGATACCTGATGTGTTGTATTACCTTTAAACCTATGCCATTGAAAAACACAGGGGCTGAGGAATATTTTGGCACTTCCTATTGCTTCCACTAGATGTCACCAGCCTTTACAAAGTGTTTTGAGTCTTCTGGAGGGAGATCTGACCGAACAAGAGCCATGGAACGATGATGGCCCATTAGACACCTGGCGCGCGAGTTCATGTTGGGTACCCTCGTTCCAATACGTTATAAAAGAGTATGCATTCGTCCACCTTGAATATTATTCATGTTCTGGTTAAAAAAGGCCCTAATGATTTATGCTATACAACGTTTGACATGTTTGAACGAACGTAAATATATTTTTTCCCCTCGTTCATGACGAGAAGTCCGGCGGGCTTAGATCATGTGCTAACAAGACGGAGATTTTTGGACATATATGATGAGCTTTTTTGAACAAAACTACATTCGTTATGGACCTGTGATACCTGGAAGTGACATCTGATGAAGAGAATCAAAGGTAATGGATTATTTACATAGTATTTTCGATTTTAGATCTCCCCAACATGACGACTAGTCTGTATCGCAACGCGTATTTTTCTGGGCGCAGTGCTCAGATTATTGCAAAGTGTGATTTCCCAGTAAGGTTATTTTTAAATCTGGCAAGTTGATTGCGTTCAAGAGATGTAAATCTATAATTCTTTAAATGACAATATAATATTTTACCAATGTTTTCTAATTTTAATTATTTAATTTGTGATGCTGACTTGACTGCCGGTTATTGGAGGGAAACGATTTCCTCAACATCAATGCCATAGTAAAACGCTGTTTTTGGATATAAATATGAACTTGATAGAACTAAAAATGCATGCATTGTCTAACATAATGTCCTAGGAGTGTCATCTGATGGAGATTGTAAAAGGTTAGTGCATCATTTTAGCTGGTTTTATGGTTTTGGTGACCCTGTCTTTGAATTGACAAAACATTACACACAACTCTTGTAAATGTACTGTCCTAACATACTCTAAATTTATGCTTTCGCCGTAAAACCTTTTTGAAATCGTAAAACGTGGTTAGATTAAGGAGATGTTTATCTTTCAAAGGGTGTAAAATAGTTGTATGTTTGAAAAATTTGCATTTTTACATTTATTTGGATTCAAATTTGCCGCTCTTGAAATGCACCTGCTGTTGATGGAGTGCACCACGGGTGGGACGCCTGCGTCCCACCTAGCCCATAGAGGATAAGTATAGGCATATTCTAGTTACTGGGTAGGAGTGGTAACCAGATTAAATCGGGTATGTTTTTTATCCAGCCGTGTCAATACTGCCCCCTAGCCCTAACAGGTTAAGTTATAAACAACGCAGACAAAAAAAAACACATCAGTTGGGGGCACGTAAAACATCTGCCTTCTGGTCAGGCGCCATCGTACAGGTCTGCTGTAACTTTCACTCCCCCTCACAGGTCTGCTGTAACTTTCACCCCCCCTCACAGGTCTGCTGTAACTTTCATCCCCCCTCACAGGTCTGCTGTAACTTTCACCCCCCCTCACAGGTCTGCTGTAACTTTCACCCCCCCCTCACAGGTCTGCTGTAACTTTCACCCCCCCCTCACAGGTCTGCTGTAACTTTCACACCTTCACATAGTTCTGTTTTTAACTTTCATATTTTCACAGACTTCTGCTGTCATCTTCACACAATTCTGCTGTATACTTCAGACCTTCACACAGATCTGCTGCCACCTTCACACAGATCTGCTGCCACCTTCACACAGATCTGCTGCCACCTTCACACAGATCTGCTGCCACCTTCACACAGATTTGCTGCCACCTTCACACAGATCTGCTGCACCTTCACACAGATCTGCTGCCACATTCACACAGATCTGCTGCCACCTTCACACAGATCTGCTGCCACCTTCTCACAGATCTACTGTAATCTTCACACAGTTTTGCTGTCACCTTCATACAGTTTTGCTGTCACCTTCATACAGTACTGCTGTCACTTTCACACCTTCCTACAGTTCTACTGCTTACTTCACATGTTCACACAGTTCTGCCTACACATTCACACAGTTTTGTTCTCACCTTCACACATTTCTGCAGTCATCTTCTGCTAAGGCAGCAGCAGCTACTTTTACTGGGGTCCAGCAACATTATGGCAGTTATATACAATAAAAAAGATTACATGACATTACATTTCATAACACTGTCTGTAGCTTATGCCTACCCATGAACTGTAACACAGTACAATCTTTGAAATTGTTGCATGTAGAGGCTTCTCTGCCTGATACCAAGCATGAAAGATGTTAATTTATTAACTATTCACCATAGAATGACGATGCCGTGTGTTTGCTCCAAAGCATGCAGTGGAGAGGAATATTGCAGTTGACATTCTGTTGTGCATTACGTTTTACACATACATCCAAAAAGATGGCGGTGCAGATAGAAACATAACAGTGGGAACTCCAAAAACCATTTCATATGCGAATGACGCATGATAATATTTCTATAGCAAAGGTGTCGCTCTCTCTCCCTTTTTTCTCGCCCTCCCTCTTTCTCTCTCTCTCTCTCTCTCTCTCTCTCTCTCTCTCTCTCTCTACCCTCTCTCTCTACTTCCCTCCCTACCACTCACACTCTCCCTCCACCTCTCTGTGTCTCTCTCCCCCTCCCTCTCTCTCCCTCACCCTTTTTCTCTCACTCTCTGATAACATCATGGTGCAGTGGACTGGAGTAGAGTAGCCCTGAGGAGGTCATGTGACGCTGTCTCAGACTGATGCAGCACGTGTCACCACTCTGGGCGTCAGGCAGCCGTTTCCCGGGCAACAGAACAGAGTGGAACCCCACGGCCTCTTTTCACTTCCCATCAGCGTCTGTTCAGGGTGTGTGTGTGTGTGGTGTGTGTGTGTGTGTGTGTGTGTGTGTGTGTGTGTGTGTGTGTGTGTGTGTGTGTGTGTGTGTGTACTGAGAGTCAATGGCATTACAGAGCAAGGTAGAACAGAGCACTGAGTCCTCTCTCTCTGCTATGTCTCACTAGCAGGAGGAAATGTGATTATTTACCCAGCAGGTCTTGCAGCTCAGAGCCAAATTGTGTTGTGTCCTCCTGTTAATCAGCGTTCTTTAATACCTAAAATAGATTCCCTGTCATTTCATATGAAACTCAGAGATGGTTTTATATTTCAGAGGGATCTGAAAAACAACAGGGACACAGAGCTGGTACATGATGTCACATATCACCCGTGTTTCACTGTGTAGCTTAATAATGTGACATATCACTGTGTTTCACTGTGTAGCTTAATAATGTGACATATCACTGTGTTTCACTGTGTAGCTTAATGTGACATATCACTGTGTTTCACGGTGTAACATAATGTGACATTTAGTTTTAACCCTGTAACCACATGGAATTAATGCGTCAAAAATAATATGGCATTCATTCATAATACTGCAAATTCCAAAAAGAAACTATGAGATCAGGTTGGTGTAACATGATGTGACATTTCACTGTGTTTCAGCATGTAATATGACTGTGTTCCACTTTGTAACATGATGTGACATTTCACTGTGTTTCAGCATGTAATATGACTGTGTTCCACTTTGTAACATGATGTGAATCAGATGATGGATTGAACGATTACCTGAATGCAATGGGAAGGCCTGAGGGTACCTTGGTGAATGTTGCTCTTAGTGTACCAGTGTTTAAGGGCGACCCACTAGACTACAGGTTCTTTGCACGTGTCTTTGAACATACTATTGAAGGCAGTACCGAGCAATACGCCATGGGGCGACCCAGAGATCTATTCCGCAGTTGCCAACATATGGAGTCTGACAGAAGTTATAGAGGCCTCCAATTAGGGCTGAAGATTCCGAATCCCTACAAGCTTTTGCAGTTTTTTCTCACTGGATGCCTCAACACTATGAATAAGCTTCAACATGCGACCGAACGGCTCGTTTCGGTCTTATGTATTTTTTGTACTTTTCTTCATGTTGGATAAAAGTAGAGACTCAGAGCTAGAAAATAGTATATCATATACTGCAGTTGAGGAACAATTGGAAAGTCATTCTGCTTTGAAAGTTGCTAAACTTGTAATCCTACTTTTGAGAAAATGTACCTTGAATAATTTGGTACACCTAGTGGAGAGCTCTTCTTTGTCTACAATTACTCAGTATCGTTCACACCCTCTTAAGGATTCACAGGAGGCCTTTGCTAAACAGAGTGAGTACAGTAGTGTACTAAACAACCAAAGATTTCGACACTAAAGGCTAGTTTATGCTACGCCCATTCAGATGTCTGTATACAGTTGTTGAGGTGACATCATTAACATTCTATTGTTGTCCGACATCAAACTTGTCGTTATGAAAAATCATAAACACAAAAACGACAGGCTGCATAACATCAGCATCCTGGTGGTACAAAATGGCATAACTGGTGTATTTTAACACCAATAAACCTATCTGTTTAAAAATGTATTTAATATATGTCAATCTAGCAAACCAGCAATTAAAAGCAACTTTCTAAACAAAGTTTTGTTTCATTTCTAGCTTGTAAGCTAGCTAATGCTAAATTAGCTGGCTAGCTAGTTCAAATAATGACCATATCATGTACAGTTGACGTCGGAAGTTTACAAACACTTAGGTTGGAGTCATTAAAACTCGTTTTTCAATCACTCCATACATCCTCTGTATAACATAACATCTCTCTATCCTCCTCATAACATAACACATCTCTATGCTCTTTATAACCATCTCCTCTCTCCTCTCTATAACATCTCTCTATCCTCTCTATTACATAACATCTCTCTATCCTCTCTATTACATAACATCTCTCTATCCTCTCTATTACATACACATCTCTCTATCCTCTCTATTACATAACATCTCTCTATCCTCTCTATAATCATAACATCCTCTCTATCCTCTCTATTATATAACATCTCTCTATCCTCTCTATTACATAACATCTCTCTATCCTCTCTATTACATAACATCTCTCTATCCTCTCTATAATATAACATCTCTCTATCCTCTCTATAACATCTCTCTATCCTCTCTATTACATAACATCTCTCTATCCTCTCTATTACATAACATCTCTCTGTCCTCTCTATTACATAACATCTCTATGCACTTTATTACATAACACATCTCTATCCTCTCTATAATATAACATCTCTCTATCCTCTCTATTATATAACATCTCTCTATCCTCTCTATAACATCACTCTATTCTCTCTATTACATAACATCTCTCTATCCTCTCTATTACATAACATCTCTCTATCCTCTCTATAACATCTCTCTATCCTCTCTATAACATAACTCTATCCTCTCTATAACATCACTCTATCCTCTCTATAACATCACTCTATCCTCTCTATTACATAACATCACTCTATCCTCTCTATTACATAACATCTCTCTATCCTCTCTATTACATAACATCTCTCTATCCTCTCTATTACATAACATCTCTCTATCCTCTCTATAACATCTCTCTATCCTCTCTATTACATAACATCTCTCTATCCTCTCTATAACATGTCTCTATCCTCTCTATAACATGTCTCTATCCTCTCTATAACATCTCTCTATCCACTCTATTACATAACATCTCTCTATCCTCTCTATTACATAACATCTCTCTATCCTCTCTATAACATCTCTCTATCCTCTCTATAACATGTCTCTATCCTCTCTATAACATCTCTCTATCCTCTCTATAATATAACATCTCTCTGTCCTCTCTATAACATCTCTCTATCCTCTCTATAACATAACATCTCTCTGTCCTCTCTATAACATCTCTCTATCCTCTCTATTACATAACATCTCTCTATCCTCTCTATAACATCTCTCTATCCACTCTATTACATAACATCTCTCTATCCTCTCTATAACATCTCTCTATCCTCTCTATAACATGTCTCTATCCTCTCTATAACATGTCTCCATCCTTAACATCCCTCTTAGAGCTAGCAGGGTGCTGTTGATTCCCGGGGAATAGAGTGGTAGCTGTGTGTTGAAATAGTAGAACCGTCTGACTATCAAGCTTCAAACACTAATTTCAACATGGGAAAAGGAAATAGGATGTATGCATGTAATAGAATATCATTGTCAATGCTCAGTGCTCACACACCTCAGATGCATCTTGTGCAGTCATATTTTACTGTTGTCCAACCTAATCCTAAATCAATCCAACCTGATCCTAAATCAATCCAACCTGGTCCTAAATCAATCCAACCTGATCCTAAATCAATCCAACCTGATCCTGCAGCTCACCAATGAGAACTGACATTACATTTCAGGCATTTAGCAGACACTCTAATTCAGAGCAACTTACATTAAGACAGTTATGACAACAAACCCAACTCCAACATCAATCTGAGGCCGTATTCTGATCCATGCGGTTATCCCTATACCCTAAGCAGGTTCCTACTGCCCTACTGGAATCCACCCTGACTGTTCTCGTATAGCCAACAGGATGAGCTGATTTGTTGAGTCATGCCGTCCAGGTGTCCACTCACCACACATACTGCTGCTCGTCGATGACCAACAGTATCTTAAATCTCTTGGAGACAGGACCAGGCCCGGGTGCTGGGTTCTGATCCACCAAGCCAGCTGACACTGCTGTCTGTTTTACCACGTTAGTGATGGAACTCAGGGAGGTCAGAGAGCTGAAGAACCCAGAGCCTGAAGAGGGGGCCGGGGCTGGGGCAGCCTGGGCAGGCTGGGGCCCACACTCTGGAGCTGGGGGGGCAGCGTTGGGGGCTGGTGCTGGAACTTGTCCTGGGGATGTGGCTGGGACTCCTGAGGTGGCTGTAGAGGGGGGAGGCGGTGGAGGATCAGATCTCTGGAGGTCTGTCATGTAGCCGTTAGGAAGATTAGCTATAAAGCTGCTGTCAGACAGCCGGCGACGCAGGAAATTCATGGTAGCGGTTGAGAGAGAGCTGACAAGAGAGATTTGAGAGAGAGAGCTAGTCGGATGGAGAGAGCTTTGCGAGTGGAGAGCTATGTATGAGGGTTGTTGCTGCTAGAGGATCCTGGAGAGCTGGATGAGGCTCCTGCACGACGTGATGGTGTAGCAGAGGCTCTAGTCCAGTCTTCTAGCTCTCTACACCACAGAGAAGAGAAGCTTGTTTCCCCCTCCGAGCTTCACCAGCTTCTCCTATGGAGTGTTGTGGCGTGTTTATGTGTCAGCAGGGTGTGTATGTGGTGATGCTGTCCCTCGATAAGGTACTGGTGGTATCCCGCTACTCTGCCTGTCCCCATCGGCGACAGAAACCTGAATGCCTGCAAGAGATGATTTCACTCTGCCTCTCGTCCTCTTTCTGCTTCTCTCTCTCTCTCTCTCTGTAGCTCTGCTCTCTCCTCTGCCTCTCTCTCTCTCTGCCTCTCCTCCACCTCTCTCTCCTGCACCTCTCTCTCTCTCTCTCTCCTCCACCACCTATATCTCTCTCTCTTTCTCAATCTCTCTCCTCCACCTTTTTCTCCTCCACCACCTCTTTCTCTCTTTCTCAATCTCTCGCTCTCTCTCTCAATCTCTCCTCCTTTTCTCTCTCTGCCGCTCTCTCTCCTCCTCCTCTCTATAGTATGTATGGTGGTTGGTTGTCCCCCTCCCCCTCTCTCTCAATTGTATTCAATTATATCTCTCTCCCCCTCTATCTCTCTCCCCCCTCTATCTCTCTCCCCTCTCTCTCTCTTCCTCTCTGTAGTATGTATGGTGGTTGGCTGTCCCCCTCCCCCCTCTCTCAATTCGTTTAAATTCTCCTTCTCTCTCAATCTCTCTCCTTACCCCCCTTCTCTCTCTCTCTCTGCCGCTCTATCTCTCTTCCTCTCTGTAATATGTATTCTGGTTTGCTGTCACCCTCCCCCTCTCCCTCATCATAGCTATGTGACGCAGCTCTGTGTACTGCAGCCTCTGAAGTGTTAGGGTTACAGGGAGGCAGGCTTAGTGTAGAGTAGTGTAGCTTCTGAAAGGGTTTCCAGTCAATGTGAATGTGTATAGAGAGGGAGGTGCAGTGTTGCTTACGCACAGAGACTCCACTCTACTCTGCTGTGACGGCTTCCCTCTCTGTCTCTCTCCCTATTCCTCCCCCTCTTCTTCTTTTAGCCTCATAATAAACATGAAAGCCACTGGAAACAGTGGTAGGCTGATTTTTTTGTTGTTGGGGGGGGGGATGGTTTGTCCTCGGGGTTTCGCCTGCCATTTCAGTTCTGTTATACTCACAGATATTATTTTAACAGTTTTAGAATCTTTAGAGTGTTTTCTATCCAAATCTACCAATTATATGCATATCCTAGCTTCTGGGCCTGAGTAGCAGGCAGTTAACTTTTGGCACGCTTTTCATCCAGACGTCAAAATACTGCCCCCTAGCCCAAAGAGGTTAGGGGGTTGGGGTTAGGTTTTTGTTTAAGGAATCCACAAGGTCAATCTGATACCTTCAAGCTAATTCAGAGACCGGGGGAGGGTTGCGCTTTGCTTGCCGAATGGGGGAGTTAGGTTTAGGGGTTAGGTTTAGGGGGGTTAGGGTTGGGTTTAGGGTTGGGGGTAGGGGTCGGGTTAGGGTTTAGGGTTATGGTCAGGGGTTAGGGGTTAGGGTTAGGGTTCTAGTTTTGAGTCGGTTGATCCACTTCCATCTCTGACACGTGGAAGCCGAAGGGGAGGGAAGGGAATGGGTGCACTCCACAGCATTGACACGCGGGCCAGGGGTTGGGGTTGGGGTTAGGGTCAGGGGTTAGGGTCAGGGGTTAGGGTCAGGGGTTAGGGTTAGGTTTATGATAAGTTCTGTATTTTGAGGTTTTTCACCTTGCGTTTCACTGGCCTATTGTGATCTGTTATTGTTTCCATTCTGGGTTTATTGGGAGGGTTGTGTGTGTGAAAATATGACATGTATGAATAGTTTACCTACACTTACATTTTGCCATTCAATCCAAGTGGAGCCAGAGATCTAAGGGTGGCTATGCACTTGGATTCTGCGGCCTTTCTCTGGGTTAGGGTTAGGCTTAGGGGTTAGGGTTAGGGTTAGGTTTAATAAATAACAGACGAATCTGATGTGCACTGGCACTGGCAAAACCTTTAAAATAAATGGTAAGACTTATGTATAAAAATACTTTAATGACAAAAAAATAAAATAAAAGAGAACCAGAATCATAATTTAAAATAAAGCTTGGGTTAAGAACCAGGGATTCAGTACTAAGAATTAGAGACCAGGGGCCATGGTCAGAATGATGGTCTAGAGGTTAGGGTTAGGTATGAGGGTCTAGGGGTTAAGGTTAGGGCAGGGAATTAGGGTTAGGATTTTGGAACTAGGGGTTAGGGTTAGGGTTGGGGTTAGGGTTAGGATCAGGGTTGAATTAGGATTAGGTATGGGGTCTAGAGGTTAGGGTTAGGGATGAGGGTCTAGGAGTTGGGTGGGGGATTAGGGTTAGGATTTAGGAACTAGGGGTTAGGGTTAGGTATGGGGGCCTAGGGGTTAGGGTTGGGATGGTTGGGATATTAGGAACTAGGGGTTAGAGTTAGGTATGGGGGTCTAGGGATTAAGGTTAGGTATAGGGATTGGGATTTAGGATTTAGAAACCAGGGGTTAGGGTTAAGTATTAGGGTCTATGGATTAAGTTTAGGTATAGGGACTAGGATTAGGAATTAGGAACTAGGGGTTTAGGTTAGGGATCAAAGGAAAGAAAAATAATCGAAAAGAGGAGGGCCAAAAAGGAGAACCGCCCAATAACTAAATAAACAAATAAAAAGTATGTATTAAGGACAATCATAAGTGCTATCGAACAAAGACAAATCCACAATGGACGAATCAACATACCACACTAAGTGTAAAAGTAAGTGCTTTCAACTCAAGATAAGTGCTGTAAAAGTATACAAAAATATAAATAAGGTAAAACCACGCCACACTAAGGAATAAAAAATATATAATAAAAATAAGTGCCATCATATTCATGGTAAGTGCTTAAAAAACATATATATATAAAATAAATCCATAAATAAATCATTAAATAAATGAACATTTATCATGAGCTGCTCTCCCACGGCCCCCCACCACCTCCCCCCTCCTTCCTTCCCCCTGAAAGAAGATAACCCATATCACTGCACCGGAGAGGACACCTCCCATCAGGTAAATAAACCAAGGTAATTTTCATATTTTTCATTCAGGCCCTTAGGATCTATCGTTTGGAGGCGCCCAATCCAAGTTCTTTCCATCCCCTGTCGTTGTGTCCTGGACCAGCTCCCATTTGTCTCCAGACCAAAAACACTCAAATTGTCCACTGCATGTAGGCCAAAATGCAAATACAATACAGTACTCTTTATTACCTTTAGCCATATGGTATAGATGTTGTTTGAGTCTGACCTGTAGTGCATTCTTTGTTTCTCCTATGTAAATCTTTTGGCACAATTTGCACTTAATTCCATAGATCAAGTTTACAGTGGACAATTCGATCCTCTGTCTTACGAGGAACCCCAGACCCGAGAAGGCATTAACAATATATTTGGGTCTCCCCAAATATTTATCCAATTTATTAGGTTAATCTTTCGTCTGGAAGGCAGAGTGGACTAACCTGTCCCCGAGGTTTTTATTTTTTCTATAGGCTGAGATTACTCTACAATCTAACAGCCCATCCACAGCTTGTTGAGCTTCCTGGAAGTTAGACCTCAAGGTCCTACTAAATCCACCCAAGCTCCCAGAGTATGTTGTAACAAATGGTATCAAATTGTGTGTTTCTGCTGTTTTATTGTAACCCCCATCCCTGCCAAATAATTGGCCTACCTCTGCTTTTATCACCCTAAGGAAATGTTTGGAATATCCCCGTGGCCCCAAGGCTCTAAAAATAATGGTTGTGGCCTCCTCCACGTGCTCACATAATGTACATATTCTATTGAACCGGATCAACTGGGATTTAATTATCCCTCTAAAGGTATGTTTTGGATGATAACTTGCCTTATGTTGCAGAGCATGCCTATCTGTCTCCTTGAAGAAGACTTTAGTGGCCAATGATTTAGTTAACCCGGACCTATTCTCTCTCCTTTCCCCGATTTCTACCGCATGCTCTGGACATTTACACCTGGATCTTGCAGCTAAATAGCTGCTACCTGAGTGACTATTGGCAACGTCGGTCACGGAATTAACACACATTATTACGGAGCTAGCCAGCTAGCCAGCTGAAGAGTTCCGTCAGCCACTCCTGGGCTATTCCTGAGCTAGCCAGCTGAAGTGTCTCCTGGGCTACAACTCACCTATCCTGACCCGTTTTACTGCCGATGCGGAGCCCCATCGGGTCTTCACGACTGGACCACCGACGTTATCTGCCCGAGGGAGTTATCCAACTGGCCCCTCCGTCGCGACGTAACCTGATCGCCCATCTGCGGCCGGCTAATCGTTAGCTGTCTTTTCGGCTGCGATCTGAATAGGTCTATCGGACACTTTTCTTGGGCCACTATAACTAACTATTTTGCCAACTAGGACAGGTCCCCCCCTTCCACACGGAACCCCACTAACCAACAGACGGAAACGCACGAGGTGGCTAAAAACAGACCTCCCTCCCATCTTCCACCAGCTTGCTACCTATGGCCCGGCTAGCTGTCTGAATCTCACTGGACCCTTTGATCACTCGGCTAAGCATGCCTCTCCTTAATGTCAATATGCATTGTCCATTGCTGTTCTGGTTAGTGTTTATTGGCTTATTTCACTGTAGAGTCTCTAGCCCTGCTCATTATACCTTATCCAACCTCTCAGTTCCTCCACCCACACATGCTATGACATCTTCTGGTTTCAATGATGTTTCTAGAGACAATATCTCTCTCATAATCACTAAATGCCTAGGTTTACCTCCTCTGTACTCACATCCCACCATACCTTTGTCTGTACATTATACCTTGAAGCTATTTTATCGCTCCCAGAAACCTGCTCCTTTTTCTCTCTATTCTGGACGTCACAGACGACCAATTCTTATAGCTTTTAGCCATACCCTCATACTTATTCTTCTCTGCTCCTCTGGGGATGTAGAGGTGAATCCAGGCCCTGCAGTGCCTGGCTCCACTCCTACTCCCCAGGCGCTCTCTTTTGATGACTTCTGTAACCGTAATAACCTTGGTTTCATGCATGTTAACATTAGAAGCCTCCTCCCTAAGTTTGTTTTATTCACTGCTTTAGCACACTCTGCCAACCCGGATGTCCTAGCTGTGTCTGAATCTTGGCTTAGGAAGTCCACCAAAAACTCTGAAATCTTCATCCCTAACTACAACCTTTTCAGACAAGATAGAACGACCAAAGGGGGCGGTGTTGCAATCTACTGCAGAGAGAGCCTGCAGAGTTCTGTCCTGCTATCCAGGTCTGTACCCAAACAATTTGAACTTCTACTTTTAACCTGTTAGGGCTAGGGGGCAGTATTGACACGGCTGGATAAAAAAACATACCCGATTTAATCTGGTTACCACTCCTACCCAGTAACTAGAATATGCATATACTTATTACATATGGATAGAAAACACCCTAAATTTTCTAAAACTGTTTGAATGGTGTCTGTGAGTATAACAGAACTCATTTGGCAGGCAAAACCCTGAGACATTTTCTGACAGGAAGTGGATACCTGATGTGTTGTA
This sequence comes from Salmo salar, assembly GCF_965601325.2. Classification (NCBI taxonomy): domain Eukaryota; kingdom Metazoa; phylum Chordata; class Actinopteri; order Salmoniformes; family Salmonidae; genus Salmo; species Salmo salar. The sequence continues at coordinate 107,143,962 of NC_138302.1, forward strand.
TTGCCTTTAAACCTATCCCATTGAAAAACACAGGGGCTGAGGAATATTTTGGCACTTCCTATTGCTTCCACTAGATGTCACCAGCCTTTACAAAGTGTTTTGAGTCTTCTGGAGGGAGATCTGACCGAACAAGAGCCATGGAACGATGATTGCCCATTAGACACCTGGCGCGCGAGTTCATGTTGGGTACCCTCGTTCCAATACGTTATAAAAGAGTATGCATTCGTCCACCTTGAATATTATTCATGTTCTGGTTAAAAAAGGCCCTAATGATTTAAGCTATACAACGTTTGACATGTTTGAACGAACGTAAATATATTTTTTCCCCTCGTTCATGACGAGAAGTCCGGCTGGCTTAGATCATGTGCTAACAAGACGGAGATTTTTGGACATAAATTATGAGCTTTTTTGAACAAAACTACATTCGTTATGGACCTGTGATACCTGGAAGTGACATCTGATGAAGAGAATCAAAGGTAATGGATTATTTACATAGTATTTTCGATTTTAGATCTCCCCAACATGACGTCTAGTCTGTATCGCAACGTGTATTTTTCTGGGCGCAGTGCTCAGATTATTGCAAAGTGTGATTTCCCAGTAAGGTTATTTTTAAATCTGGCAAGTTGATTGCGTTCAAGAGATGTAAATCTATAATTCTTTAAATGACAATATAATATTTTACCAATGTTTTCTAATTTTTATTATTTAATTTGTGACGCTGACTTGACTGCCGGTTATTGGAGGGAAACGATTTCCTCAACATCAATGCCATAGTAAAACGCTGTTTTTGGATATAAATATGAACTTGATAGAACTAAAAATGCATGCATTGTCTAACATAATGTCCTAGGAGTGTCATCTGATGGAGATTGTAAAAGGTTAGTGCATCATTTTAGCTGGTTTTATGGTTTTGGTTACCCTGTCTTTGAATTGACAAAACATTACACACAACTCTTGTAAATGTACTGTCCTAACATACTCTAAATTTATGCTTTCGCCGTAAAACCTTTTTGAAATCGTAAAACGTGGTTAGATTAAGGAGATGTTTATCTTTCAAAGGGTGTAAAATAGTTGTATGTTTGAAAAATTAGAATTTTGACATTTATTTGGATTCAAATTTGCCGCTCTTGAAATGCACCTGCTGTTGATGGAGTGCACCACGGGTGGCACGCTAGCGTCCCACCTAGCCCATAGAGGTTAAAAATCCACCTCTCCAAAAACAAGTCTCTCACCGTTGCCGCCTGCTATAGACCCCCCTCGGTACCCTAGCTGTGCTCTGGACACCATATGTGAACTGATTGCCCCCCATCTATCTTCAGAGCTCGTGCTACTAGGTGACCTAAACTGGGACATGCTTAACACCCCAGCCATCCTACAATCCAAGCTTGATGCCCTCAATCTCACACAAATTATTAATGAACCCACCAGGTACAACCCCAAAGCCGCAAACACTGGCACCCTCATAGATATCATCCTAACCAACGTGCCCTCTAAATACACCTCTGCTGTTTTCAACCAAGATCTCAGCGATCACTGCCTCATTGCCTGCACCCGTAATGGGTCAGCGGTCAAACGACCTCCACTCAACACCTTCAAACGCTCCCTGAAACATTTCAACGAGCAAGCCTTTCTAATCAACCTGGCCCTGGTATCCTGGAAGGATATTGACCTCATCCCGTCAGTAGAGGATGCCTGGTTCTTTTTTTAAATGCCTTCCTCTCCATCTCAAATACGCATGCCCCTTTCAAGAAATTTAGAACCAGGAACAGATATAGCCCTTGGTTCTCCCCAGACCTGACTGCCCTTAACCAACACAAAAATATCCTGTGGCTTTCTGCATTAGCATCGAACTGCCCCCGCGATATGCAACTTTTTAGGGAAGTTAGAAACCAATACACACAGGCAGTTAGAAACGCCAAGGCTAGCTTTTTCAAACAGAAATTTGCTTCGTGCAACTCCAACTCTAAAAAGTTCTGGGACATTGTAAAGTCCATGGAGAATAAGAACACCTCCTCCCAACTGCCCACTGCACTGAGGATAGGAAACTCTGTCACCACCGATAAGCCCACTATAATTGAGAATTTCAATAAGCATTTTTCTACGGCTGGCCATGCTTTCCACCTAACTACCCCTACTGCATCCAACAGCACTGCACCCCCCACAGCTACTCGCCCAAGCCTCCCCCATTTCTCCTTCTCCCAAATCCATTCAGCTGATGTTCTGAAAGACCTGCAAAATCTGGACCCCTACAAATCAGCTGGGCTTGACAATCTGGACCCTTTCTTTCTAAAATTATCTGCCGAAATTATTGCAACCCCTATTACTAGCCTGTTCAACCTCTCTTTCGTGTCGTCTGAGATTCCCATAGATTGGAAAGCAGCTGCTGTCATCCCCCTCTTCAAAGGAGGTGACACTCTTGACCCAAATTGCTACAGACCTATATCCATCCTACCCTGCCTTTCTAAGGTCTTCGAAAGCCAAGTCAACAAACAGATTACCGACCATTTCGAATCCCACCGCACCCTCTCTGCTATGCAATCTGGTTTCAGAGCTGGTCATGGGTGCACCTCAGCCACGCTCAAGGTCCTAAACGACATCGTAACCGCCATCGATAAGAAACAATACTGTGCTGCCGTATTCATTGACCTGGCCAAAGCTTTTGACTCTGTTAATCACCACATCCTCATCGGCAGACTCAGTAGCCTTGGTTTCTCAAACGATTGCGTCGCCTGGTTCACCAACTACTTCTCTGACAGAGTTCAGTGTGTCAAATCGGAGGGCCTACTGTCTGGACCTCTGGCAGTCTCTATGGGGGTACCACAGGGTTCAATTCTTGGGCCAACTCTTTTCTCTGTATACATAAATGATGTCGCTCTTGCTGCTGGTGAATCTCTGATCCACCTCTACGCAGACGACACCATTCTGTACACTTCTGGCCCTTCTTTGGACACTGTGTTAACAACCCTCCAGACGAGCTTCAATGCCATTCAACTCTCCTTCCGTGGTCTCCAACTGCTCCTAAACACAAGTAAAACTAAATGCATGCTCTTCAACCGATCGCTGCCTGCACCTGCCCGCCTGTCCAGCATCACTTCTCTGGACGGTTCTAACTTAGAATTTGTGGACAACTACAAATACCTAGGTGTCTGGTTAGACTGTAAACTCTCCTTCCAGACTCACATCAATCATCTCCAATCCAAAGTGAAATCTCGAATTGGCTTCCTATTTCGCAACAAAGCATCCTTCACTCATGCTGCCAAACATACCCTCGTAAAACTGACCATCCTACCAATCCTCGACTTCGGCGATGTCATTTACAAAATAGCCTCCAATACCCTACTCAACAAGCTGGATGCAGTCTATCACAGTGCCATCCGTTTTGTCACCAAAGCCCCATATACTACCCACCACTGCGACCTGTACGCTCTCGTTGGCTGGCCTTCGCTTCATAATCGTCGCCAAACACATTGGCTCCAGGTCATCTACAAGACCCTGCTAGGTAAAGTCCCCCCTTATCTCCGCTCACTGGTCACCATAGCAGCACCCACCTGTAGCACGCGCTCCAGCAGGTATATCTCTCTGGTCACCCCTAAAGCCAACTCCTCCTTTGGTCGTCTCTCCTTCCAGTTCTCTGCTGCCAATGACTGGAACGAACTACAAAAATCTCTGAAACTGGAAACACTTATCTCCCTCACTAGCTTTAAGCACCAGCTGTCAGAGCAGCTCACAGATCACTGCACCTGTACATAGCCCATCTATAATTTAGCCCAAACTACTACCTCTTCCCCTACTGTATTTATTTATTTTATTTATTTTGCTCCTTTGCACCATATTATTTATATTTTAACTTTGAACTTTCTTCAAACTACAAATCTACCATTCCAGTGTTTTTCTTGCTATACTTTATTTACTTTGCCACCATGGCATTTTTTTGCCTTTACCTCCCTTATCTCACATCATTTGCTCACATTGTATATAGCCTTATTTTTTATTTTTTATACTGCATCATTGATTGTATGTTGTTTTACTCCATGTGTAACTCTGTGTTTTTGTATGTTGTCGAACTGCTTTGCTTTATCTTGGCCAGGTCGCAATTGTAAATGAGAACTTGTTCTCAACTTGCCTACCTGGTTAAATAAAGGTGAAATAAATAAATAAATAAATAAATAAAAAACTCAGAAAATACAAAGAAAACCTGAGTGTCCAAAAACTCCAGTTTTTCTCTTTGTATATTGTGGGATGTTGTAATGGCAGGATATTGTGTATTGAGGGTTTCTAAAACACTCAAAGTCCTTCATAGAATTCACCCAGATGCCAAAGATGTCATCCAAATACCTGAGTTACAGAAAAGGAAGGATCTTACACTTAAGAAACACCGTCTCTTCCCAAAAACACATATAAGTTGGCAAAGGCTGAAGCAAACTTCTTACCCATGGCAGTGCCATGGATCTGAAGATAAAACTTATCATTAAAATTTAAATCATTCCTTAAAAGACCCTAACCCTAACCCTAACTCCAACAGATCTAACATTTCCTTGTCCGGGCGCTGGGGGTCAGGAAACCTGTCAAAGGCCTGTTTGACTGCCCGCAGTCCCAAAGAGGTTTCAATGTTTGTATATAATGAGTTAATATCTACTGAAAATAAGAAGTCCCCTAGTGGTAATTTGAGACCTTTAAGTTTACCAACAAAATCATATGTGTCCTTAACATAAGAAGCTTCTGCGATGGCGGATTGATAAAATAGTCAATATATTCAGCAATTCAATACGATTCCAATCCACAGTCACTAACAATTGGGCGGCCACTAGGGATCTGAAAGGGCAAAGATCTTCCAAAGGTTTATGAATTTTTGGGAGAAGATAGAATTGTCGCAGTCTTGTTACCTCCGGGCCCAACAGATAGGTATATTGCTTGGGAGTAATAAACTTTTTTTCAAGCAATTCCAACAATATCATCTTGATCATGTTTTGAGTCTCAGATTGAATAGAGTGATCTAATGCGACATAATTTTTCGCATTATTCAATTGCCTGTTAGCCTCCAATAAATACTGTACTCTGTCCATGATTACAATCTGTGATCCTTTGTCTGCAGGTTTAATAACTATACTCCGATTTGACCCCAACAATTTAATAGTGTCTAACTCCAATGATATTCCCTTTGGTTACCGGCCCAGGCCAGAACCGCCTAAATACATCGAGATCCTTCCTGATCAATGTTTGAATATATGGAGATATCGATTGTACTCTAGGTTCCCAAACCGAGGGATCTGTAAACGGCACAAAAGGAATATCAGTTTCATAATTAAAATGATCCAACAATTTCAACCTCCTATGGTATAGGTGTAGGTCCCTACAAAGCTCCATCCAGTCTAGTATTCCAGGAGTGGGGATAAAAGACAATCCCCGTTCCAATACATTTCTTTCCATCTCAGAGAGCATATATGAGTGTGAGAGATTAGTGATATTTGAATGTGGAGCTGTATTAGAGCACTGTTCTCCCCTTACATGTTTAAATTATCCAGCCAAAAGTTTAAGATGATATTTCCTGTTTCAGATGTCCAGTGTACTGGGTCCCGTGGCAATGTGTGGAACCTAAGTTTACTAATCTCAGGTAAATAATTACATTGCTCCAGGATCTTTTGATTAAGTTGATCCAAGAGTAACTTGCTGTTTTTCCAGTCTATCTGAGTAGTTAGTAATGGGCACATAGAGTGTGGCATTAGGAAATTTACTTTCTGCCACTTTCAGCAGTTGTTGTAGTTGCTTCCAGGAGGTTAACGCCAGCTGTTTCAAAAGGCAGTTGTTTAGACCTCCTGATAACACCACCTTCTCCACTGTTGGATGTTGTTCTAATTTCTCCACTACCCCTTTTAAATGGTGAAATGTAGCACCAGGGAAGCTATCTGCTTGCACTCTGGAATCGGTAAACCCAGGTATCCGTGAAATGTTAGAGTCTCCAATTATGACAATTGGTTTTCTAATTGTAAGTTCCCAATCCAAAATGTTCCTGGTAGAATTTGGGTGCCTAACTGGTTCAAGGCAGGTGGATATAGGCCTCCTGACAGGTAAATTAATCACCAGGGTAGAAAAGGAAACCCCCGTGTAGGCCTCAGCTGGTATAAATCCCACTGTTTTACTCCGACCTGAACCAAGAGGGGCTGTCCCCGAAGGGAGTAGCAGCCGGGGAACTGGAGCGGCGGCAACGTGTGGCCCCCCTGGGGGCTCAGACAAGGACGTATTCAGGAAAGGTTCCGTTTTGTCGTCACTTATCATCATCTGTTCATCCCCTCTCGGGTCCCAAGGGCAGCCGCACACGGGTCCCGCTCCCCTCCAACTCCGGGTTCCTCCTGGCCAGAGTCAGATAAAGAGGTAATAGTATTACTACATTGTAGGACAACATTACTGTATAAAGACCTCTTAGGACTATGAACAAGAGCAGGCCTCACCTGTGTTTGTTTCCAAATATCCACCCCCCCTGAGACCAACCCTGTTGTTAATGGATCTCCAGCAAGTGTTTGGGGTCTAGGGGAATGTGTTTCAGCCGTAACCGAAATAGTTTTCCCCTCCTGGGTCACCAGATCCAGCTCTAGAGCTGATAGACCTGGAGACCTCCTAGGGGAGCTCCTCTTAGGTCTGTTTTTAGGCCCACCATTAACTAACCCACTGGCCGGACTGCTATTTCCTACTCCTTCCACATTACTGGGAGCTGGAGACAGGACACCCGACAAGGGCGGAAAAGCCTCCATGGTCGATTGGCATGGACCTACCACCTCACTAGCACTTGCCTTGGGAAGCATAGGGTTAGGGTTAGGGGTTAGGGGTTAGGGTTGGGGTTGGGGTTAGGGGTTTGGGTTAGGTTTCTAGTTTTGAGTCGGTTGATCCACTTCCATCTCTGACACGTGGAAGCCGAAGGGGGGGAAAGGGAATGGGTGCACTCCACAGCATTGACACTCTGGCCAGAGGGGTCCGCCAAAGTTATAGACCCCATAGTTGCCCAATTGTAGATGTGCCCTGGGTTGGGCTTAGAACCGTCCGTCCGTCGGGTTAAGGGATGGTTAAGGTTAGAGTGGATAAGGTTAGAGTGGATAAGGTTAGAGTGGATAAGGTTAGAGTGGATAAGGTTAGGTTTAGGGTTAGGGGTTAGGGATTAAGGGTTAGGGGTTAGGGTTAAGGGTTAGAGGGTTAGGGTTAGGTTTATGTTAGGGTTAGGGATCAGGGTTAGCGTTAGGGTTTAGGGTTAGGGGTTAGGGTTAGGGTTAGGGGTTAGGGTTAGGGGTTAGGGGTTAGGGTTAGGGTTAAGAGGGTTTATGTTTGTGTTGGTGTCAAACCTTGGGTTGCACGGGCCTATTGCGGTTAGGGTTAGGGTTAGGGTTAGGGTTAGGGTTAGGTTTAAGAGGGTTTATGTTTGTGTTGGTGTCAAACCTTAGGTTGCACGGGCCTATTGCACCCCCTACCGGTCCGGAGAAAGTGGGAGGGCATGAGAGACTGAGCGCTCCGAGGGGCCATCCACAACAATTCAAAAGTAGGAGGAGGACAATCATCCAAAAACCACCTGGGAGTAAAATGTTTAACCTTAAACCAAATTTCATATAAAATCACATTAAAACATGCATACCAGATCAATAGGCAACTAAAAAAGAAAAATTGGATTTCCTTTAAAAGTTGAATAAATAATCAAGTAAATAAGATGAAGGAATCACCTGTCATGTTAAAATGTATAATATAATAAAACTCAGCACCAAATACAAAAAAAGACACCACCAGGTTCAGCAATCAAATGCTTCTTTCTTATTATTTTAACCTCCTCCTCGTTCCAGTGGTCCCTCCAGCCCTCTTAATTAGCTCCCCACCCCCTCCCACTATTAGTGTTTTCTATCATTCCTTAATGTTCATGCCCAGTGGAGCCAAAGTATTAAGTTTTGAAATCCACCTGGATTCGGCCGCTTTCCTCTGGCCTGTGGTCCAGGTGGATTTCATCTCCAGACCGGTAATACGGAGGGAGGTGGTTGGGTGGGTTTGAAAGTGTTGGACCAGGTGTGTTTGTAAAATGTTTTTTACAATTGTGTAGAGGTGCTGTTTGAGGCGTGTCAAGACTGTGTGACCGGTTTCTCCTATATAAATGTTATGGCATAGTGTGCATGTTATGGCATAGACAATATTAGTGCTTTGAATGGTCATCAGTTGTGAGATAGGACTGGAGGTTTGTGCATGTGGATTTTGAATGTGCGAGAGTTGTCTATAATACTGTTGTTCAATGGGTAGTTTAGGAGTGGGTTTATTGGAAAATTTTGCAAAAATTAAGAGATCCCTTAAGTTGGGGTTTCTGCGGAAAGCTGATATGGGTCTGAATTCCTGAAGTGGGGGAAATGTGCGTTGTGTTTGGGTGAAAGCGGCTTTCAGTCTGGAGTGAAGGAGTCTGTTTACGTCAGAGAAGGTGCTGATAATGGGTATAATGTGGGGTTCTGTGTCTGTTGGGGGAGTGGGAGCAGGGGGTCTGGGAAAGGTCTGAGGGTGGAGGACAGGGATAGGATGGGGGGGATAGGGATACGGACCCAGAATCGGGAAAGGGTTAGGGTTAAGGTTAATGTTAGGGTTAAGGTTAGGGTTAAGGTTAGGGTTAAGGTTAGGGTTAGAGGTAGGGTTAGGAGGATCAGGCAATCTGTTTTGGGGGAAGCCCGCCAGTGTGTTAGCCTTTATGTACCTCAGTGATCTCTTTGAATATCCCCTCTTCCTCAGTGCACTAAAAAGAGTCTGTGTGGCTAGATGAAAGTCTTTCTGTTGTGTACATAGTCTATGGAATCAAATGAGTTGTGATTTTACAATACCAGTGAATGTATGTTTTGGGTGATAACTGGACTTGTGAAGTAAGGCATGTGTGTCTGTGTCTTTAAAGTATACTTTTGTTTGTAAAGAGACTATGTGTGTGTCAGTATCTGGAAAGAATATTGTTGTATCCAGGAAGTTGATTGTATGTGGGTGAATGACATATTTAACAGTTATGGTCGGATGATGGTTATTGAGTATTTCGATGAACGTTTTGAAATGTACCAGATCGTGTTCCCACACTCCGAAGATATCATCCAGGTATCATCTATAAAACATGGGACGCAATGAGCATTTATCTAAGGCTGTCAACTCCCAGTCCGCCATATAAATATTAGCATAGGCTGGGGCAAACTTTTTACCCATCGCCGTCCCATGAATCTGTAAGTAGTGTTTATTATTGAATGTGAAGTCATTGTTTCTTAATCCAAGTTCTAGAAGCTGTAGGAGGTGTGAGTCTGGTCTGTCTGGATCTGGGTATCTCCGGAGTGCAGATTTCACCGCTGTTAAACCTGACAAGATATCTATGTTAGTGTAGAGAGAGTCTATATCTATGGTGAATAGGTATGCATTTGCTGGGACTGGAATGTTGTGAAGAGTGTCTATGAAGTGGTATGTGTCCTTCAGGTAGCTGGGGTGCCTTTGTGAAATGGGGTTGAGGAAGTAGTCAATAAACTCCGCTGCTGGCGAGGCCTCACTCCCACAGTCCGACACAATAGGTCTTTCCTTCGGGACCTCAAAAGGGACTGTCCAGGTATCTGGTGTTTGATGTATCTTAGGGAGGAGATATAAGAGTCTCTGTCTGGGTAAGTCTGGTCCATCTAGATATTCCTTTTGTCTATATGTAATGTATTTATTTTTATAAAGATCTGATATTATCTGTCTAATTTTTATTTGTGTCTGGATCTGTGTAGAAGCAGGGATAGAAGTATAGTGTTGTGTGTTAGAGAGTTGGCGGTGGGCTTCAAAGAGGTACTGTTGGTTGTCCATAATAATTATCTTTGAGCCTTTGTCTGCTGGTTTTATGGTTATATGTTTGTGTTTCCTTAATTTAGCTATGGCTTGTCTTTCTTCTACTGTGATATTCTGTTGTGAAGTTATGGTGGCGGTATGGAATTCTCTGATGATGTGTGTGTTGGTTTTAATGAGTTTCCTAATGGGTGCTGATATTGTCTGTGATATTGGTTCCCATCTGGATGGAGCTGTGAATGGTAGGGTTTGGTAATCAGATGTATAATCAAAGTGGTCCAAAAGCTTCAGAGCTCTATGATACCTGTAGATGTCCCTCTGGAGGTCCCCATAGTCAGAATGCAGTGGTGTGGGGATAAAAGTGAGTCCTCTCTCCAGCAGCCGAGTCTCAGAAGGTGATAAGTGAAATGTGGATGAAAGATTAAGGATGTTTGTGTCTTGGTGGAGGGGCTGTGATATAGGCATACCCTCCCCCACTATTTTAGCTGTTCCATCCAATGTTGGAGTATTTTTGCCCCTGTATCTGGTGTCCAGTGTATGTTGTCTTTCTCTGTGTGGAAATCTAAATGGTGGATTTCTAATAGGGGGTTGTAGTGTGTGGCGATGTGTGAATTAATATATTTCAACATGGTTTGTTGTTTCTCTGACAGGTGGGGAGAGTAGTTAATGATGGGGAAGTAAATGGTTGCATTGGGATACATCACTGTTGCTTTACTGTGAAGTGATTGTAGTTGTCCTATGGGTGTTTGTTTCTGTGTTTGATCTTTGTTGTTCAGGCCCAGAGACAGCACAACCACCATGGTGTTAGGATTTGGCGTAGATTTGACCAATACCCCAGTAATGTGGTGGAACTGTGCTCCAGGATAACTGTCGATTTGGATGTGTTTGTACGGATGGTAGGGTATTCTTTTCAAGTTTGAATCTCCAATGATGGCAATCGGTTTGAGAGATTTTATTTTCCAGTCATACATTTTTCTGTTTGTCATATCATGTCTAGTTGGCTGGTACAAGAATGGGGGGGTGGCTGGGGATGTTGGGGTAGAGTGTCTAGGTGAAGGTAGAGGGGAGAGTCTCACAGTGGGCTCTGAAGGAACCCTATTTTTTGGAGACAGACTAAGTGGGGTGGGTAAGAGGTATCTGGTGTGTGGAGAGGTTAGTATTGGGGAAGGTTCAGACAGGAAACTGTTGGGATTGATTTAGGGTTAGGGTTAGGGTTAGGTTTTCTAGTTTTGAGTCGGTTGATCCACTTCCATCTCTGACACGTGGAACCCGACAGGGGTGCACTCCACAGCTCTGACGCGCTAGCCAGAGGGGTCCGGGCGCACCCGGCCAAAGTTGTAGACCCCATGGTTGCCCACTTGTAGGAGTGCCCTGGGTTGCGTTGGTTGGGCTTAGAACCGTCCGTCCGTCGGGTTAAGGGATGGTTATGGTTAGAGTAGGGGTTAGAGTGGTTAAGGTTAGGGTTAAGGTTAGGTTTAGGGTTAGAGTGGTTGGGGTTAGGGTTGGGGTTAGGGTTAAGGTTAGTTTAGGTGAGTCTTTTCAAGGTCTGTTTGTCCACGGAAGTGGAATGCATAGTTCAACCTAGGAGTTACTCCCCATCTGATCCTTCTTTATTTTTTAATTTTTAATTTTTTAATTTTTTAATTTATTATTATTTATTTTTTTTCTCCACGTTGTCTATGTATTTACTTCCGTGTCGTCTGTCTTTTAGTCCTGGATGTTTTCAATCATTGGTATAATTAAGAGTTATTCCCTTCCAGGATCCTAACTCCCAATCAACACATGTCTAGTCAGATCCAGCTGGTCTGTTTGGGTATACTCGGCGTAGGGTTAGGGTTAGGGTTAGGTTTCTAGTTTTGAGTTGGTTGATCAAATTTCAAATCAAATCAAATTTATTTTTATATAGCCCTTCGTACATCAGCTGATATTCTCAAAGTGCTGTACAGAAACCCAGCCTAAAACCCCAAACAGCAAGCAAAGCATGTGAAAGAAGCACGGTGGCTAGGAAAAACTCCCTAGGAAAAACTCCCTAGAAAGGCCAAAAACCTAGGAAGAAACCTAGAGAGGAACCAGGCTATGAGGGGTGGCCAGTCCTCTTCTGGCTGTGCAGGGTGGATATTATAACAGAACATGGTCAAGATGTTAAAATGTTAAAATGTTCATAAATGACCAGCATGGTCAAATAATAATAATCATAGTAGTTGTCGAGGGTGCAACAAGCACGTCCGGTGAACAGGTCAGGGTTCCATAGCCGCAGGCAGAACAGTTGAAACTGGAGCAGCAGCACGGCCAGGTGGACTGGGGACAGCAAGGAGTCATCATACCAGGTAGTCCTGAGGCATGGTCCTAGGGCTCAGGTCCTCCGAGAGAAAGACAGAAAGAGGGAAAGAGAGAATTAGAGAGAGCATGTTTAAATACACACAGGACACCGGATAAGACAAGAGAAATACTCCAGATGTAACAGACTGACCCTAGCCCCCCGACACATAAACTACTGCAGCATAAATACTGGAGGCTGAGACAGGAGGGATCAGAAGACACTGTGGCCCCATCCGATGATACCCCCGGACAGGGCCAAACAGGCAGGATATAACCCCACCCACTTTGCCAAAGCACAGCCCCCACACCACTAGAGGGATGTCTCCAACCACCAACTTACCGTCCTAAGACAAGGCCGAGTATAGCCCACAACGATCTCCGCCATGGCACAACCCAAGGGGGGGGCGCCAACCCAGACAGGAAGACCACGTCAGTGACTCAACCCACTCAAGTGACGCACCCCTCCCATGGACGGCATGGAAGAACACCAGTAAGCCAGTGACTCAGCCCCTGTAATAGGGTTAGAGGCAGAGAATCCCAGTGGAGAGAGGGGAACCGGCAAGGCAGAGACAGCAAGGGCGGTTCGTTGCTCCAGCCTTTCCATTCACCTTCACACTCCTGGGCCAGACTATACTTAATCATAGGACCTACTGAAGAGATAAGTCTTCAGTAAAGACTTAAAGGTTGAGACTGAGCCTGCGTCTCTCACATTGGTAGGCAGACCATTCCATAAAAATGGAGCTCTATAGGAGAAAGCCCTACCTCCAGCCGTTTGCTTAGAAATTCTAGGGACAATTAGGAGGCCTGCGTCTTGTGACCGTAGCGTACGTGTAGGTATGTACGGCAGGACCAAATCGGAAAGATAGGTAGGAGCAAGCCCATGTAATGCTTTGTAGGTTAGCTGTAAAACCTTGAAATCAGCCCTTGCCTTAACAGGAAGCCAGTGTAGGGAGGCTAGCACTGGAGTAATATGATCAAATTTTTTGGTTCTAGTCAGGATTCTAGCAGCCGTATTTAGCACTAACTGAAGTTTATTTAGTGCTTTATCCGGGTAGCCGGAAAGTAGAGCATTGCAGTAGTCCAGCCTAGAAGTAACAAAAGCATGGATTAATTTTTCTGCGTAATTTTTAGACAGAAAATTTCTGATTTTTGCAATGTTACGTAGATGGAAAAAAGCTGTCCTTGAAACAGTCTTGATATGTTCTTCAAAAGAGAGATCAGGGTCCAGAGTAACGCCGAGGTCCTTCACAGTTTTATTTGAGACGACTGTACAACCATCCAGATTAATTGTCAGATTCAACAGAAGATCTCTTTGTTTCTTGGGACCTAGAACAAGCATCTCTGTTTTGTCCGAGTTTAAAAGTAGAAAGTTTGCAGCCATCCACTTCTTTATGTCTGAAACACAGGCTTCTAGCGAGGGCAATTTTGGGGCTTCACCATGTTTCATTGAAATGTACAGCTGTGTGTCGTCCGCATCGCGGTGAAATGTAACATTATGTTTTCGAATGACATCCCCAAGAGGTAAAATATATAGTGAAAACAATAGTGGTCCTAAAACGGAACCTTGAGGAACACCAACATTTACAATTGATTTGTCAGAGGACAAACCATTCACAGAGACAAACTGATATCTTTCTGACAGATAAGATCTAAACCAGGCCAGAACTTGTCCATGTAGACCAATTTGGGTTTCCAATCTCTCCAAAAGAATGCGGTGATCGATGGTATCAAAAGCGGCAATAAGATCTAGGAGCACGAGGACAGATGCAGAGCCTCGGTCTGACGTCATTAAAAGGTCATTTACCACCTTCACAAGTGCAGTCTCAGTGCTATGATGGGGTCTAAAACCAGACTGAAGCGTTTCGTATACATTGTTTGTCTTCAGGAAGGCAGTGAGTTGCTGTGCAACAGCTTTTTCAAAAATTTTTGAGAGGAATGGAAGATTCGATATAGGCCGATAGTTTTTTATAATTTCTGGATCAAGATTCGGCTTTTTCAAGAGGCTTTATTACTGCCACTTTTAGTGAGCTTGGTACACATCCGGTGGATAGAGAGCCGTTTATTATGTTCAACATAGGAGGGCCAAGCACAGGAAGCAGCTCTTTCAGTAGTTTAGTTGGAATAGGGTCCAGTATGCAGCTTGAGGGTTTGGAGGCCATGATTATTTTCATCATTGCGTCAAGAGATATAGTACTAAAACACTTTAGTATCTCCCTTGATCCTAGGTCCTGGCAGAGTTGTGTAGACTCAGGACAATGGAGCTTTGGAGGAATACCCAGATTTAAAGAGGAGTCTGTAATTTGCTTTCTAATGATCATGATCTTTTCCTCAAAGAAGTTCATAAATTTATTACTGCTGAAGTGAAAGCCATCCTCCATTTGCGAAGGCTGCTTTTTAGTTAGCTTTGCGACAGTATCAAAAAGAAATTTCGGATTGTTCTTATTTTCCTCAATTAAGTTGGAAAAATAGGATGATCGAGCAGCCGTAAGGGCTCTTCGATACTGCACGGTACTGTCTTTCCAAGCTAGTCGGAAGACTTCCAGTTTGGTGTGGCGCCATTTCCGTTCCAATTTTCTGGAAGCTTGCTTCAGAGCTCGTGTATTTTCTGTATACCAGGGAGCTAGTTTCTTATGACAGATGTTTTTAGTTTTTAGGGGTGCAACTGCATCTAGGGTATTGCGCAAGGTTAAATTGAGTTCCTCGGTTAGGTGGTTAACTGATTTTTGTCCTCTGACGTCCTTGGGTAGGCAGAGGCAGTCTGGAAGGGCATCAAGGAATCTTTGGGTTGTCTGAGAATTTATAGCACGACTTTTAATGCTCCTTGGTTGGGGTCTGAGCAGATTATTTGTTGCAATTGCAAACGTAATAAAATGGTGGTCCGATAGTCCAGGATTATGAGGAAAAACATTTAGATCCACAACATTTATTCCATGGGACAAAACTAGGTCCAGAGTATGACTGTGGCAGTGAGTAGGTCCAGAGACATGTTGGACAAAACCCACTGAGTCGATGATGGCTCCGAAAGCCTTTTGGAGTGGGTCTGTGGACTTTTCCATGTGAATGTTAAAGTCACCAAAAATTTGAATATTATCTGCTATGACTACAAGATCCGATAGGAATTCAGGGAACTCAGTGAGGAACACTGCATATGGCCCAGGAGGCCTGTAAACAGTAGCTATAAAAAGTGAGTGAGTAGGCTGCATAGATTTCATGACTAGAAGCTCAAAAGACGAAAACGTCATTGTTTTTTTTTTTGTAAATTGAAATTTGCTATCGTAAATATTAGCAACACCACCGCCTTTGCCGGATGCACGGGGGGTATGGTCACTAGTGTAACCAGGGGGTGAGGCCTCATTTAACACAGTAAATTCATCAGGCTTAAGCCATGTTTCAGTCAGGCCAATCACATCAAGATTATTATCAGTGATTAGTTCATTGACTATAACTGCCTTGGAAGTGAGGGATCTAACATTAAGTAACCCAATTTTGAGATGTGAGGTATCACAATCTCTTTCAATAATGGCAGGAATGGAGGAGGTCTTTATACTAGTGAGATTGTGTAACGGCTGTCTTCTGTGGAAATGGACCAAGGCGCAGCAGGTATGTGAATACTCATCTTTAATTAAAATAAAGGAGTAGAGCATCCACTTAACAATACAAACAAAATATAAGACAGGAACAGTTTTGCAGGCACACAACACGCAGTGCAAAAACAACTACCCACAAAACCAAGTGACAAACATACTCCTACATATATGACTCCCAATCAGGAACAACGATCCCCAGCTGTTCCTGATCAGGAGTCACAAGACCAACACAGAACAATCACACACACAAGACTGCCACGTCCTGACCCCAAAACTACAACAACAGCTCCATCTGCTGGTCAGGACGTGACAGTACCCCCCCCTCAAGGTGCAGACCCCGGAATGCACCTAACAACGAAAAAACACCAACAAACAAAATCCATAAACAATAACCCCTAAACAATAAGGGAGGGAAGGGAGGGTGGCTGCCGTCAACGACGGCACTGTGCTACACCCTCCCTCCCCAACCCACCTATCCTGGAGGTGGCTCCGGTGCAGGACGTGGACCCTGCTCCACCCTCGGCGTCGCCCACTTCGGTGGAGCCGATAGCTGCGCCAGGCAGACGGACCCCTCGAGCCGGGCCGGAGGACAGGAGGGCCCCTCGGGCCGGGGGACAGGAGGGCCCCTCGGGCTGGGCCGGGGAGCAGGAGGGCCCCTCGGGCTGGGCCGGGGAGCAGGAGGGCCCCTCGGGCTGGGCCGGAGAGCAGGAGGGCCCCTCGGGCTGGGCCGGAGAGCATGCGGGCCCCTCGGGCTGGGCCGGAAGGCATGCGGGCCACTCGGGCTGGGCCGGAAGGCATGCGGGCCACTCGGGCTGGGCCGGAAGGCATGCGGGCCACTCGGGCTGGGCCGGAAGGCATGCGGGCCACTCGGGCTGGGCCGGAAGGCATGCGGGCCACTCGGGCTGGGCCGGAAGGCATGCGGGCCACTCGGGCTGGGCCGGAAGGCATGCGGGCCACTCGGGCTGGACCGGAGGGCAGGAGGACCACTCGGGCTGATCCTGACAGGCCGGGCACCCTGGCAGATCAGGGCAGGCGGGCACCTCTGGCAGAACAAGGCAGTCCGGCCACTCTGGCAGAACAGGGCAGTCCGGCCACTCTGGCAGAACAGGGCAGTCCGGCCACTCTGGCAGAACAGGGCAGTCCGGCCACTCTGGCAGAACAGGGCAGTCCGGCCACTCTGGCAGAACAGGGCAGTCCGGCCACTCTGGCAGAACAGGGCAGTCCGGCCACTCTGGCAGAACAGGGCAGTCCGGCCACTCTGGCAGAACAGGGCAGTCTGGCCACTCCGGCAGTTCAGGGCAGTCTGGCCACTCCGGCAGTTCAGGGCAGTCTGACCTCTCTGGCGACTGTTGACTGGCGGGCAGCTCTGACGACTGTTGACTGGCGGGCAGCTCTGACGACTGTTGACTGGCGGGCAGCTCTGACGACTGTTGACTGGCGGGCAGCTCTGACGACTGTTGACTGGCGGGCAGCTCTGACGACTGTTGACTGGCGGGCAGCTCTGACGACTGTTGACTGGCGGGCAGCTCTGACGACTGTTGACTGGCGGGCAGCTCTGGTGACTGTTGACTGGCGAGGCTGGGTTGACACACTAGACTCCTGATGCGTGGGGCTGGTATAGGACGTGCCAGCCTGGAGACACGCACCTCCATGCTAGTGCGTCTGGCGGGAAACACCGGACCGAAAGGGCGCACTGGCGGTCTTGAGCGCAGGGTTGGCATCACCCGTTCCGGCTCGATGCCTACTTCGCCCTGGCACATGCGGGGCGCTGGTACCTTGTCTACCGGCCTGAAAATCCCAGGCCTCACCACAGCCCCAACCCCAAAGCACGGGACCTGTCCAGTCTGCCCTACAAGGGTACGGGGAGCTGGCCTGGGGCTGTAATCTCGCCCCGCCAAATAGCCCTTGTGCCCCCCCCTAAAAAATTCTTGGGGCTGCCTCCAACATTCCTCCCTCACTTGCCTCTGTCCTCTTCTCCGCTGCTTGGTCCTTTGGTGGTGGGTAGTTCTGTAACGGCTGTCTTCTGTGGAAATGGACCAAGGCGCAGCACGTATGTGAATACTCATCTTTAATTAAAATAAAGGAGTAGAGCATCCACTTAACAATACAAACAAAATATAAGACAGGAACAGTTTTGCAGGCACACAACACGCAGTGCAAAAACAACTACCCACAAAACCAAGTGACAAATATACTCCTACATATATGACTCCCAATCAGGAACAACGATCCCCAGCTGTTCCTGATCAGGAGTCACAAGACCAACACAGAACAATCACACACACAAGACTGCCACGTCCTGACCCCAAAACTACAACAACAGCTCCATCTGCTGGTCAGGACGTGACAGTTTGCTAAAGCGAACACCGCCATTTTTAATTTTGCCCAACCTAGATCGAGGCACAGACACGGTCTCAATGGGGAAAGCTGAGCTGACTACGCTGACTGTGCTAGTGGCAGACTCCACTAAGCTGGCAGGCTGGCTAACAGCCTGCTGCCTGGCCTGCACCCTATTTCATTGTGGAGCTAGAGGAGTTAGAGCCCTGTCTATGTTCGTAGATAAGATGAGAGCACCCCTCCAGCTAGGATGGAGTCCGTCACTCCTCAACAGGCCAGGCTTGGTCCTGTTTGTGGGTGAGTCCCAGAAAGAGGGCCAATTATCTACAAATTCTATCTTTTGGGAGGGGCAGAAAACAGTTTTCAACCAGCGATTGAGTTGTGAGACTCTGCTGTAGAGCTCATCACTCCCCCTAACTGGGAGGGGGCCAGAGACAATTAATCGATGCCGACACATCTTTCTAGCTGATTTACACGCTGAAGCTATGTTGCGCTTGGTGACCTCTGACTGTTTCATCCTAACATCGTTGGTGCCGACGTGGATAACAATATCTCTATACTCTCTACACTCGCCAGTTTTAGCTTTAGCCAGCACCGTCTTTAGATTAGCCTTAACGTCGGTAGCCCTGCCCCCTGGTAAACAGTGTATGATCGCTGGATGATTAGTTTTAAGTCTAATACTGCGGGTAATGGAGTCGCCAATGACTAGGGTTTTCAATTTGTCAGAGCTAATGGTGGGAGCCGTCGGCGTCTCAGACCCCACAACGGGAGGAGTAGAGACCAGAGAAGTCTCGGCCTCCGACTCCGACTCGCTTAATGGGGAGAACCGGTTGAAAGTTTCTGTCGGCTGAATAAGCGACACCGGTTGAGCATTCCTACAGCGTTTCCCTCCAGAAGCCATGAGAAAGATGTCCGGCTGCGGGGACCGTGCGAGGGGGTTTATACTAACGTTACTATCTGTACTTACTGGTGGCACAGACGCTGTTTCATCCTTTCCTACACTGAAATTGCCCTTGCCTAACGATCGCGTCTGAAGCTGGGCTTGCAGCACAGCTATCCTTGCCGTAAGGCGATCGTTCTCCTGTATATTATAAGTACAACGACTGCAATTAGAAGGCATCATGTTAATGTTACTTAGCTTCGGCTGTTTGAAGTCCTGATGAACCATGTCCAGATAAAACCTCCGGGGTGAAAAAGTTGAGTGAGGGAAAAAGTAAAAATATACGGTAATGAAAAAGTAAAAAACCGTCAGGTAGCAAAGTAAGATCGGCAACAAAAAAATATTAAAAAATAACGCAGCGTAAACAAGTCTGCAAGTTGTGACCGGAAACAGGAAATGACGCTGGTTGATCCACTTCCATCTCTGACACGTGGAAGCCGACAGGGGTGCACTCCACAGCTCTGACGCGCTGGCCAGAGGGGTCCGGGCGCACCCGGCCAAAGTTGTAGACCCCATGGTTGCCCACTTGTAGAAGTGCCCTGGGTTGCGTTGGTTGGGCTTAGAACCGTCCGTCCGTCGGGTTAAGGGATGGTTAAGGTTAGGGTTAAGGTTAGAGTAGGGGTTAGAGTGGTTAAGGTTAGGTTTAGGGTTAGAGTGGTTAGAGTGGTTGGGTTTAGAGTTGGGGTTAGGTTTAAGGTCAGGGTTAGGTTAAGGGTTAGGTTTAGGTGAGTCTTTTCAAGATCTGTTTGTCCACGGAAGTGGAAAGCATAGTTCAACCTAGGAGTTACTCCCCATCTGATCCTTCTTTTTTTCTCCACGTTGTCTATGTATTTACTTCCGTGTCCGTCTGTCTTTTAGTCCTGGATGTTTTCAATCATTGGTATAATTAAGAGTTATTCCCTTCCAGGATCCTAACTCCCAATCAACCCATGTCTAGTAGAATCCAGTTGGTCTGTTTGGGTATACTCGACGTAGGATCAGGCAAAGGCCCTTGAGTAGCGTACCTTGTGTAGGTCCGGCCCTCAGTTGGTTGCCATGTGTCCCTGTCGAGTGGTAAGTCATTGAACTTCCAATGGTTTGAGCAGACAAAAACCCAAAGGGCAAGCCTTCTTTACGGTTGTCATGCATCCGCCCTTGGAGTTCCGTCCAGCGTCCTTGTAGATACATGTCAGGTTAAGGATCAGGCAAAACCCCATAGTCTTTTTACTGTATGAGGGTCCGGTTTCTCGGATTGGTTGCCATGTTTCCATACCAGTCATGTCAGTCTGTCATACTTGTGAGTTTCAGCAGACAAAGAAACCCTCAAGGAGGAAACCTCCCAGTTGTCGTGCATCCGCCCCAAGTGTAGTCCTGGGTCATCCGGTGGTTCGGGTGGCAGTGACCAATTGGGCTACTCCCTTTCAGGATCGTAGTGTACCAGTGGTATGTCATCCCTAGACAGTGGATTTTGTCATAGTCAGAAAGGTCAAAAAGTGTTTCGGTTGTCCAGGCAGAGTACGGCGGGGCGAGGTCTCCCCCAGTGAAAAATTGTTCTGTGGGATGAAATGCTCCGCCAGACATCATCTGGGCACCCCAGGGATTTCCCGGCCCGGGGATAATTCCAGTGGCACCGCCCACCTCCCAAAGCACCACTTTACCTTAACTTAAAAGAACTCTACCCACACGAAGTAAACACGCGCTACTGGACATACTACCAATCCAATTCTAAACTGGGGTAGGTAGTCGTCCAGCGCGGTACGTGAGCCCTCATTTGGCGGGGTTGAGATTGTTGGCCTGTCGGTCTGCACAACAGGTCTCGGAGAGGTCCCGAAGGAGTCCAGTCTATCCACTTTATCCTGCGATTTCCTTCGGGAGTGGAAGGGCCTATTTTGCTTAGAAGAGCAATCGCTGCGGGGGAGTCCCCAAGGTCAGGGTCCCCAGAGTTGTTGGAGAAAAAATACTTCTCGTCCGTTGGGGGTGTAGGTGGGTATATCCAAAAAGAAGTTTGCAAAAATGTTTTCTGAAGATGGTAGGTTGGTGAGAGGATGTTATAGGTCAAGATTTATATTACCCTATTCATCCAGGGGTCCATGGTCATGGTAACCCCAAGTAGAGAGATTTTTTATGAGTGTGGAGTATGGGTTCTGTAGGTGTAGTGTGTTTCCAGGAGGCTTTGTTGTTTAGACATTTTTAGGAGGACCCTCCTAGGCCTGTAGGTCCC
Source organism: Salmo salar (assembly GCF_965601325.2). Lineage (NCBI taxonomy): Eukaryota > Metazoa > Chordata > Actinopteri > Salmoniformes > Salmonidae > Salmo > Salmo salar. Next base: position 107,165,137 of record NC_138302.1, read on the forward strand.
CGGTGAGATTCTTTGGTTTCTTGTTGGAGCTTTAGAGGTGGTTGCCTACATTTGCTGTGGGGTCCTGTTGCCAACTGGGGAGGTCTTCTTTTTTATTTTTTTCCATCCAATTTTTAGATGATGTTGGGGTGTTGTAATGGTATTGCTCAGTCTCATCAGTCTCTGTAAGTTGGTGAAATATTTGTCACCCGGTGAGATTTCTTTGGTTCTTTGTGGGAGCTTTGGAGACGGCTATGTACCTAGGAATCCCTCAGGCTGGTATTTATTTTGTAGGTCCGGATGGGTGTGTGGAGAGGAAGTAGTTGCTATGAGTAGCCTCTTCTTAATTCTGGTCGCCACCCGGCAGCTTGATGAGTTGTAGGTCATAATGATTGTTATAATTTTGTTGACTTTGAAGAGTATATGGAAGTAGATGGTTGGGGAGTTGTAACCTGCTCCTGCTGATTTTCATTCCATACCACCCTGGTCTGGGTATGGGATGGAAATGAAAGTTCAGGGGCCACCTTAACACTCTACCTCTGCTCCTCTCCCTCAATCGCCCTTGTCAGGGTATGATGTGGGGGTAGGTTAGGAGGGTTTGTTTCCCCAAAAGGAACCCTCCCTGTGCCACCCTGGTCGGGGTATGGCCGGGTCTCTGGGTCCCCGGGTATGGTGGGGGTTTGCCGCTTTCTTGGAAAGGTTTCGTTTTGTTGTTGAAATATTTTTCCATGCTGTGTGTCCCTGTGTAAAACTCAAAGTAAGGGGAGAGAAAAGTACAAAGTAAAATAAGTAGCCAAAAGGAGATACCTCTGACGTCCGTGTGGATCCTGCCTTCCTTACAGCTGCACAACAGATCTAGAGGTATCCCAGCCATGACGCGTTTCTGCCTTACTCGGCTTCATCAGGTAGCAGGGAGGTAAAAAGTAACAATGTGCCAAAAATGTGCACTCGGTCGTAGTACGGAAAAAAGCCGTTCTTTCGACCGAAAAAATGGTTTATGTGTGTGTTTGTATGTGGGTGAGTGTCGTGGAGGTTGAGACGCTATGGTCTGAAGTTCGATGAAGTTTCTTGATGAGAGGTGGAGGCTCTGTAGTCTGGAAGTTCCTAAAGTAGGTTGGAGTTGTCCAAGTTCTGGGTGTAGAATGGGGCTGGAGCCTGGTGGTATGTTGAAAGGTGGTGGTCCAGAGTATGGTGTATTCGCTGAAGGTTAAAAGATCCAAGTTGTCTGTTCTTCCAGTAGAAGCGTCTTCAAAAAGGTTTTTCGACCGAATGGTGCTGATACTGAGGGATGCTCTTCTTTTATAGGAGAGGAGGGGGGTGTGATCCCCAGGTTTGGTCGAATCCTATTGGTCCATGAGGCGTGCATGCACTGTACATGTGAGAGGTATGGCCCTTGTCATCCAATGGGATTGCTCCGTTTTTTTCAAGGTGTAGGGCCTGTAGCCCGTTTGTGTTGGTAAAAACCTCCTCCATTGATTCCTATGGGGAATTATCTAGGGTGGTAGCCTCTTACATCTTGGGGTACTGTTTTCGTTGTGGGTATCCGGGGAGTTCAAGGTGAATTTTGGATAAGACTAGAAGTCCCAAGGGTTAGAATAATCCATTCCAGAAGTTCCTGTGATGTGTTGAAGGTTATTAGATCCCTCTGTGAAGGCAGTGTATTTGAAAAACACTTTTACGCTATGTCCAGTGATATTTTGTTCCAAAATAAGATTCCAGAGGTGATGTCCTGAGGAGTCCGTATGGAGTTATTTTTAGGTTGCCTTTTAGATATGTATTATATGATTAACCTAATTTAAACCTTTTCACCAACCCATCATTCCTAAAAAATGGTGGATAAAAATTCACCCTTATAAAAAGGTCAGATTAAATTATCTAAAAAGATTTAAAAAAGTTATAAAATTGTAAAAAGATCCCAGATAAAGTACCAGGATAAAAAGTCAATGGCTTGATGCGTCCAGACCCAGCGGCCAGCAATGCCACGGTGACAGGCTATTGGTTTGGTTTCTAGTTTTGAGTCGGTTGATCCACTTCCATCTCTGACACGTGGAAGCCGACAGGGGTGCACTCCACAGCTCTGACGCGCTGGCCAGAGGGGTCCGGGCGCACCCGGCCAAAGTTGTAGACCCCATGGTTGCCCACTTGTAGAAGTGCCCTGGGTTGCGTTGGTTGGGCTTAGAACCGTCCGTCCGTCGGGTTAAGGGATGGTTAAGGTTAGGGTTAAGGTTAGAGTAGGGGTTAGAGTGGTTAAGGTTAGGTTTAGGGTTAGAGTGGTTAGAGTGGTTGGGTTTAGAGTTGGGGTTAGGTTTAAGGTTAGGGTTAGGTTAAGGGTTAGGTTTAGGTGAGCCTTTTCAAGATCTGTTTGTTCACGGAAGTGGTTAGGGTTAGGTTGTTGTTTGGTGGAGCAAACAAAGAGACATACACGCACGCAGGAAGGCAGGAGAGAGAAGCTATGAACAGCAGACTAAAACGTGATTGTGGGCTTTGTTCCAAGCGGAATATCGTGCGGATAGACCGACATTTCAAGTCTGTCCATGCACTTAAGCCTGCTACTACAGAATGGAAGCGTGCTATGCAATCTAGCCGGCGTTCAACTGAGAGACAGCAGCCCGAATCATGGCAGTGTATGCAGCCTAACAACGGTGTTGCACCGCGGCTGGAGCCCTGGGAGAACCCTGGATATTTCCAGTGTGTTGAAAGTGAGTTGTCCGTGGAGCAGCAGCTGGTAGACAAGGGTGAGCAGTCCGCGGTGGTGGATCAGCAGCTGTGGGACGAGAGTGAGCAGGCGGCGGCGACTGCGCCGGTGCAGTCAACCAGTCAGATCGGTGGTGAACCATGCTCGGAACCGAGGGAGCAAGGCTGCGTCATGGTGACTTCCACGGAGAGCGAGAGTGATGAAGGCGGCGGTGTGTCCTCCAGAATTGAAGGTTGGAGGAATGGAATTTTGACTGAATATGAACACTTTGCTATGGGTAAAAACCCTTCAGTTAAACGAATTGACAATAGTCGCACCAGTCTATCCCGAGTACGACAATTCCTCCGCTATATGTCAGAGGGCAAGGCCGATGAAGGACTGTGTTCTCTGGATAACTACAGACGTGTGTCTGAGTGGTATGGTCAATGTGAAGACCGTTGTTTGGCACCATCCACGTTAAAAATGTACCGAGCTGATGTTCGAAGTTTCTTGAATTATCTTATTCAGTTCCGGCCAAAAGGTCTGCAGGCTAAAGCCAGTGGAATTCGAAAGGTGTTACTCTGCTTGGCAAAGATGGACAGGGATTCGCGGCAGAGCCAGGCAACACACAGGGCAAAATTCCGCAAACGGTGCAGGGACGAGGTGCTCAGCGCTGCGGAGTTAAGCCGGTTTGTTGAGCTAAGTAATCAAGCTATTCCTTCGGTTCTCAGTAGGCTGGAGGTCCGAGCCACCTGCGCTGATAGACGTAGGTTTGCGGCTCTCATGTCCAGCCGGTTGGCCATCTTTAATGGCACTCGACGATCCCCAGTCACCACCTTCAGTGAGAGGGAATTTATTGAAGTAACCCCGGAAAGTGGGGGTTATCAGATGTGCATTTCAAGCCACAAAACGAACTATAGCTTCGGTGAGTGCAGAGTTGTTCTATCTGAGCAGGAATACACTTGGCTTAAACGATTCCATCAGATCAGGCCTAATCTGAGTGGAATCACCTCAGACACAACACTCTTCTTTTTCACGTCCTGTGGTCAACCGTACAGCAATCTCTGTGAGTATGTGGGCCAGATATTTGCAGAGTTTGGCATTGGAAGTAAAGTCACCTTCGGTACAATTCGACGAAGCGTTGCTACATTGAACTTTAATCAAGGCTCGGTTACAGACCGGGGAACTGTGGCTGACCATATGTGTCATTCTCTGGAAACGCAGGCACGGTACTACCGGTACCATAATTTGCCTCGTAACGCCAGCCGAGCGCGGTCACTAATTGAGGGACAAATCAACCCATGATTCACTGATAAATAAAGAACATTTATTTGAAATTCACCCATGTCTTTGTGTGTCATTTGGTCATGGTTGAGAATGTATGGAGGCCTGAGGGTCTGAAATACCAGGGTGTTATGGGGTACCAGGTGCACTGAGCTGAAGAGACAGGCCGCGATAGAGGGCAGGCAGGTGGGCAGGCAGGGTAGAGAGAGTAAGCCCAGAGGAATGGAGCTATGGAGCTCCCTTGGTAACCAGTTCAATCACCAGGTACACATGCTGGACTTAGTGCAATGAGAGAGAAGTATGACTCTGTCATTGAATTGTATTGGGTTACCAGGTGACCTTGGTGGGGGGTGTGGGTCCCCCCTATGGGGTCTCCCTAACCCCCCTATGGTGGTCTCAGAGTGGGCATGTAGGTCTGTATACCCTTTAAAAATGTCACCCCTGGTAACCCAAAGTAATACCAGGTGCACATATGCTACGGACACGTCCCCACCAAAACCTTAAAACTTCCATAAAACACTCATTCTTTATCCCACTGACATGGGACAGCAGTGGGTTGCTGAAACATGTATCCTGGGGGTGGTGATGGCCTTTAAAAGTATTTAAAACCTTTTTTAAAAAATGGTGCTGGTAACCCAAACATAAAACATAGTGTAATTTCTGAGAAGAAAAACATAGCCGTTTTTGTGAGACTTTTGGACTTAGTCATTTTTCAGAGAATTATTTGAAAGCTCCATAAATTGATCTATGGCGCCCTCAAGCGACTTTTTAAATGTACTTTTGCTACCAAACAACGGGCGTGGAAATTCTATATACACGGTATATGTATTTAAAACTGTTAAAAAAAAATTGTCCTGGTAACCCAGAATAATACCAGGTGCACATATGCTACGGACACGTCCCCACCAAAACCTTAAAACTTCCATAAAACACTCATTCTTTATCCCACTGACATGGGACAGCAGTGGGGTGCTGAAACATGTGTCCTGGGGGTGGTGATGGCCTTTAAAGGTATTTAAAACCTTTTTTAAAAAATGGTCCTGGTAACCCAAACATAAAACATAGTGCAATTTCTGAGAGGTGAAACATAGCCGTTTTTGTGAGACTTTTGGACTTAGTCATTTTTCAGAGAATTATTTGAAAGCTCCATAAATTGATCTATGGCGCCCTCAAGTGACTTTTTAAATGTACTTTTGCTTTCGATTTATTCAAGTTTAAAGTGTCCTACCGTGACATGGGAAAAGCCTTGAAACCGTGTGAGTGACAGTTATTTTTACACACTCGTGGCCGTGTGGGGCAGACAGGTGCCGGCGCGATTTGAGAAACCTGGTTTTTGACAACTGGAGAACCACATTCTGTCGGCGACCAATAGGTGGTTGCTACTCTGGCCGAATAGGGAGTGCTTTATGGACATTTTTGAGGGTTGCTTGTCCCTCAGAACCATGGTTCCTTTGGTCCATATCCCTTCTGCGCATGATTGGTCGTTACTACACAGGCCGAATAGGGAGTGCTTTATGCAATAAGATCTAGGAGCACGAGGACAGATGCAGAGCCTCGGTCTGACGTCATTAAAAGGTCATTTACCACCTTCACAAGTGCAGTCTCAGTGCTATGATGGGGTCTAAAACCAGACTGAAGCGTTTCGTATACATTGTTTGTCTTCAGGAAGGCAGTGAGTTGCTGTGCAACAGCTTTTTCAAAAAATTTTGAGAGGAATGGAAGATTCGATATAGGCCGATAGTTTTTTATAATTTCTGGATCAAGATTCGGCTTTTTCAAGAGAGGCTTTATTACTGCCACTTTTAGTGAGCTTGGTACACATCCGGTGGATAGAGAGCCGTTTATTATGTTCAACATAGGAGGGCCAAGCACAGGAAGCAGCTCTTTCAGTAGTTTAGTTGGAATAGGGTCCAGTATGCAGCTTGAGGGTTTGGAGGCCATGATTATTTTCATCATTGCGTCAAGAGATATAGTACTAAAACACTTTAGTATCTCCCTTGATCCTAGGTCCTGGCAGAGTTGTGTAGACTCAGGACAATGGAGCTTTGGAGGAATACCCAGATTTAAAGAGGAGTCTGTAATTTGCTTTCTAATGATCATGATCTTTTCCTCAAAGAAGTTCATAAATTTATTACTGCTGAAGTGAAAGCCATCCTCCATTTGCGAAGGCTGCTTTTTAGTTAGCTTTGCGACAGTATCAAAAAGAAATTTCGGATTGTTCTTATTTTCCTCAATTAAGTTGGAAAAATAGGATGATCGAGCAGCAGTAAGGGCTCTTCGATACTGCACGGTACTGTCTTTCCAAGCTAGTCGGAAGACTTCCAGTTTGGTGTGGCGCCATTTCCGTTCCAATTTTCTGGAAGCTTGCTTCAGAGCTTGTGTATTTTCTGTATACCAGGGAGCTAGTTTCTTATGACAGATGTTTTTAGTTTTTAGGGGTGCAACTGCATCTAGGGTATTGCGCAAGGTTAAATTGAGTTCCTCGGTTAGGTGGTTAACTGATTTTTGTCCTCTGACGTCCTTGGGTAGGCAGAGGCAGTCTGGAAGGGCATCAAGGAATCTTTGGGTTGTCTGAGAATTTATAGCACGACTTTTAATGCTCCTTGGTTGGGGTCTGAGCAGATTATTTGTTGCAATTGCAAACGTAATAAAATGGTGGTCCGATAGTCCAGGATTATGAGGAAAAACATTTAGATCCACAACATTTATTCCATGGGACAAAACTAGGTCCAGAGTATGACTGTGGCAGTGAGTAGGTCCAGAGACATGTTGGACAAAACCCACTGAGTCGATGATGGCTCCGAAAGCCTTTTGGAGTGGGTCTGTGGACTTTTCCATGTGAATGTTAAAGTCACCAAAAATTTGAATATTATCTGCTATGACTACAAGATCCGATAGGAATTCAGGGAACTCAGTGAGGAACACTGCATATGGCCCAGGAGGCCTGTAAACAGTAGCTATAAAAAGTGAGTGAGTAGGCTGCATAGATTTCATGACTAGAAGCTCAAAAGACGAAAACGTCATTGTTTTTTTCTTTGTAAATTGAAATTTGCTATCGTAAATATTAGCAACACCACCGCCTTTGCCGGATGCACGGGGGGTATGGTCACTAGTGTAACCAGGGGGTGAGGCCTCATTTAACACAGTAAATTCATCAGGCTTAAGCCATGTTTCAGTCAGGCCAATCACATCAAGATTATTATCAGTGATTAGTTCATTGACTATAACTGCCTTGGAAGTGAGGGATCTAACATTAAGTAACCCAATTTTGAGATGTGAGGTATCACAATCTCTTTCAATAATGGCAGGAATGGAGGAGGTCTTTATACTAGTGAGATTGCTAAAGCGAACACCGCCATTTTTAATTTTGCCCAACCTAGATCGAGGCACAGACACGGTCTCAATGGGGAAAGCTGAGCTGACTACACTGACTGTGCTAGTGGCAGACTCCACTAAGCTGGCAGGCTGGCTAACAGCCTGCTGCCTGGCCTGCACCCTATTTCATTGTGGAGCTAGAGGAGTTAGAGCCCTGTCTATGTTCGTAGATAAGATGAGAGCACCCCTCCAGCTAGGATGGAGTCCGTCACTCCTCAACAGGCCAGGCTTGGTCCTGTTTGTGGGTGAGTCCCAGAAAGAGGGCCAATTATCTACAAATTCTATCTTTTGGGAGGGGCAGAAAACAGTTTTCAACCAGCGATTGAGTTGTGAGACTCTGCTGTAGAGCTCATCACTCCCCCTAACTGGGAGGGGGCCAGAGACAATTAATCGATGCCGACACATCTTTCTAGCTGATTTACACGCTGAAGCTATGTTGCGCTTGGTGACCTCTGACTGTTTCATCCTAACATCGTTGGTGCCGACGTGGATAACAATATCTCTATACTCTCTACACTCGCCAGTTTTAGCTTTAGCCAGCACCGTCTTTAGATTAGCCTTAACGTCGGTAGCCCTGCCCCCTGGTAAACAGTGTATGATCGCTGGATGATTAGTTTTAAGTCTAATACTGCGGGTAATGGAGTCGCCAATGACTAGGGTTTTCAATTTGTCAGAGCTAATGGTGGGAGCCGTCGGCGTCTCAGACCCCACAACGGGAGGAGTAGAGACCAGAGAAGTCTCGGCCTCCGACTCCGACTCGCTTAATGGGGAGAACCGGTTGAAAGTTTCTGTCGGCTGAATAAGCGACACCGGTTGAGCATTCCTACAGCGTTTCCCTCCAGAAGCCATGAGAAAGATGTCCGGCTGCGGGGACCGTGCGAGGGGGTTTATACTAACGTTACTATCTGTACTTACTGGTGGCACAGACGCTGTTTCATCCTTTCCTACACTGAAATTGCCCTTGCCTAACGATCGCGTCTGAAGCTGGGCTTGCAGCACAGCTATCCTTGCCGTAAGGCGATCGTTCTCCTGTATATTATAAGTACAACGACTGCAATTAGAAGGCATCATGTTAATGTTACTTAGCTTCGGCTGTTTGAAGTCCTGATGAACCATGTCCAGATAAAACCTCCGGGGTGAAAAAGTTGAGTGAGGGAAAAAGTAAAAATATACGGTAATGAAAAAGTAAAAAACCGTCAGGTAGCAAAGTAAGATCGGCAACAAAAAAATATTAAAAAATAACGCAGCGTAAACAAGTCTGCAAGTTGTGACCGGAAACAGGAAATGACGCTGGTTGATCCACTTCCATCTCTGACACGTGGAAGCCGACAGGGGTGCACTCCACAGCTCTGACGCGCTGGCCAGAGGGGTCCGGGCGCACCCGGCCAAAGTTGTAGACCCCATGGTTGCCCACTTGTAGAAGTGCCCTGGGTTGCGTTGGTTGGGCTTAGAACCGTCCGTCCGTCGGGTTAAGGGATGGTTAAGGTTAGGGTTAAGGTTAGAGTAGGGGTTAGAGTGGTTAAGGTTAGGTTTAGGGTTAGAGTGGTTAGAGTGGTTGGGTTTAGAGTTGGGGTTAGGTTTAAGGTCAGGGTTAGGTTAAGGGTTAGGTTTAGGTGAGTCTTTTCAAGATCTGTTTGTCCACGGAAGTGGAAAGCATAGTTCAACCTAGGAGTTACTCCCCATCTGATCCTTCTTTTTTTCTCCACGTTGTCTATGTATTTACTTCCGTGTCCGTCTGTCTTTTAGTCCTGGATGTTTTCAATCATTGGTATAATTAAGAGTTATTCCCTTCCAGGATCCTAACTCCCAATCAACCCATGTCTAGTAGAATCCAGTTGGTCTGTTTGGGTATACTCGACGTAGGATCAGGCAAAGGCCCTTGAGTAGCGTACCTTGTGTAGGTCCGGCCCTCAGTTGGTTGCCATGTGTCCCTGTCGAGTGGTAAGTCATTGAACTTCCAATGGTTTGAGCAGACAAAAACCCAAAGGGCAAGCCTTCTTTACGGTTGTCATGCATCCGCCCTTGGAGTTCCGTCCAGCGTCCTTGTAGATACATGTCAGGTTAAGGATCAGGCAAAACCCCATAGTCTTTTTACTGTATGAGGGTCCGGTTTCTCGGATTGGTTGCCATGTTTCCATACCAGTCATGTCAGTCTGTCATACTTGTGAGTTTCAGCAGACAAAGAAACCCTCAAGGAGGAAACCTCCCAGTTGTCGTGCATCCGCCCCAAGTGTAGTCCTGGATCATCCGGTGGTTCGGGTGGCAGTGACCAATTGGGCTACTCCCTTTCAGGATCGTAGTGTACCAGTGGTATGTCATCCCTAGACAGTGGATTTTGTCATAGTCAGAAAGGTCAAAAAGTGTTTCGGTTGTCCAGGCAGAGTACGGCGGGGCGAGGTCTCCCCCAGTGAAAAATTGTTCTGTGGGATGAAATGCTCCGCCAGACATCATCTGGGCACCCCAGGGATTTCCCGGCCCGGGGATAATTCCAGTGGCACCGCCCACCTCCCAAAGCACCACTTTACCTTAACTTAAAAGAACTCTACCCACACGAAGTAAACACGCGCTACTGGACATACTACCAATCCAATTCTAAACTGGGGTAGGTAGTCGTCCAGCGCGGTACGTGAGCCCTCATTTGGCGGGGTTGAGATTGTTGGCCTGTCGGTCTGCACAACAGGTCTCGGAGAGGTCCCGAAGGAGTCCAGTCTATCCACTTTATCCTGCGATTTCCTTCGGGAGTGGAAGGGCCTATTTTGCTTAGAAGAGCAATCGCTGCGGGGGAGTCCCCAAGGTCAGGGTCCCCAGAGTTGTTGGAGAAAAAATACTTCTCGTCCGTTGGGGGTGTAGGTGGGTATATCCAAAAAGAAGTTTGCAAAAATGTTTTCTGAAGATGGTAGGTTGGTGAGAGGATGTTATAGGTCAAGATTTATATTACCCTATTCATCCAGGGGTCCATGGTCATGGTAACCCCAAGTAGAGAGATTTTTTATGAGTGTGGAGTATGGGTTCTGTAGGTGTAGTGTGTTTCCAGGAGGCTTTGTTGTTTAGACATTTTTAGGAGGACCCTCCTAGGCCTGTAGGTCCCCGGTGAGATTCTTTGGTTTCTTGTTGGAGCTTTAGAGGTGGTTGCCTACATTTGCTGTGGGGTCCTGTTGCCAACTGGGGAGGTCTTCTTTTTTATTTTTTTCCATCCAATTTTTAGATGATGTTGGGGTGTTGTAATGGTATTGCTCAGTCTCATCAGTCTCTGTAAGTTGGTGAAATATTTGTCACCCGGTGAGATTTCTTTGGTTCTTTGTGGGAGCTTTGGAGACGGCTATGTACCTAGGAATCCCTCAGGCTGGTATTTATTTTGTAGGTCCGGATGGGTGTGTGGAGAGGAAGTAGTTGCTATGAGTAGCCTCTTCTTAATTCTGGTCGCCACCCGGCAGCTTGATGAGTTGTAGGTCATAATGATTGTTATAATTTTGTTGACTTTGAAGAGTATATGGAAGTAGATGGTTGGGGAGTTGTAACCTGCTCCTGCTGATTTTCATTCCATACCACCCTGGTCTGGGTATGGGATGGAAATGAAAGTTCAGGGGCCACCTTAACACTCTACCTCTGCTCCTCTCCCTCAATCGCCCTTGTCAGGGTATGATGTGGGGGTAGGTTAGGAGGGTTTGTTTCCCCAAAAGGAACCCTCCCTGTGCCACCCTGGTCGGGGTATGGCCGGGTCTCTGGGTCCCCGGGTATGGTGGGGGTTTGCCGCTTTCTTGGAAAGGTTTCGTTTTGTTGTTGAAATATTTTTCCATGCTGTGTGTCCCTGTGTAAAACTCAAAGTAAGGGGAGAGAAAAGTACAAAGTAAAATAAGTAGCCAAAAGGAGATACCTCTGACGTCCGTGTGGATCCTGCCTTCCTTACAGCTGCACAACAGATCTAGAGGTATCCCAGCCATGACGCGTTTCTGCCTTACTCGGCTTCATCAGGTAGCAGGGAGGTAAAAAGTAACAATGTGCCAAAAATGTGCACTCGGTCGTAGTACGGAAAAAAGCCGTTCTTTCGACCGAAAAAATGGTTTATGTGTGTGTTTGTATGTGGGTGAGTGTCGTGGAGGTTGAGACGCTATGGTCTGAAGTTCGATGAAGTTTCTTGATGAGAGGTGGAGGCTCTGTAGTCTGGAAGTTCCTAAAGTAGGTTGGAGTTGTCCAAGTTCTGGGTGTAGAATGGGGCTGGAGCCTGGTGGTATGTTGAAAGGTGGTGGTCCAGAGTATGGTGTATTCGCTGAAGGTTAAAAGATCCAAGTTGTCTGTTCTTCCAGTAGAAGCGTCTTCAAAAAGGTTTTTCGACCGAATGGTGCTGATACTGAGGGATGCTCTTCTTTTATAGGAGAGGAGGGGGGTGTGATCCCCAGGTTTGGTCGAATCCTATTGGTCCATGAGGCGTGCATGCACTGTACATGTGAGAGGTATGGCCCTTGTCATCCAATGGGATTGCTCCGTTTTTTTCAAGGTGTAGGGCCTGTAGCCCGTTTGTGTTGGTAAAAACCTCCTCCATTGATTCCTATGGGGAATTATCTAGGGTGGTAGCCTCTTACATCTTGGGGTACTGTTTTCGTTGTGGGTATCCGGGGAGTTCAAGGTGAATTTTGGATAAGACTAGAAGTCCCAAGGGTTAGAATAATCCATTCCAGAAGTTCCTGTGATGTGTTGAAGGTTATTAGATCCCTCTGTGAAGGCAGTGTATTTGAAAAACACTTTTACGCTATGTCCAGTGATATTTTGTTCCAAAATAAGATTCCAGAGGTGATGTCCTGAGGAGTCCGTATGGAGTTATTTTTAGGTTGCCTTTTAGATATGTATTATATGATTAACCTAATTTAAACCTTTTCACCAACCCATCATTCCTAAAAAATGGTGGATAAAAATTCACCCTTATAAAAAGGTCAGATTAAATTATCTAAAAAGATTTAAAAAAGTTATAAAATTGTAAAAAGATCCCAGATAAAGTACCAGGATAAAAAGTCAATGGCTTGATGCGTCCAGACCCAGCGGCCAGCAATGCCACGGTGACAGGCTATTGGTTTGGTTTCTAGTTTTGAGTCGGTTGATCCACTTCCATCTCTGACACGTGGAAGCCGACAGGGGTGCACTCCAGAGGGGTCCGGGCGCACCCGGCCAAAGTTGTAGACCCCATGGTTGCCCACTTGTAGAAGTGCCCTGGGTTGCGTTGGTTGGGCTTAGAACCGTCCGTCCGTCGGGTTAAGGGATGGTTAAGGTTAGGGTTAAGGTTAGAGTAGGGGTTAGAGTGGTTAAGGTTAGGTTTAGGGTTAGAGTGGTTAGAGTGGTTGGGTTTAGAGTTGGGGTTAGGTTTAAGGTTAGGGTTAGGTTAAGGGTTAGGTTTAGGTGAGCCTTTTCAAGATCTGTTTGTTCACGGAAGTGGTTAGGGTTAGGTTGTTGTTTGGTGGAGCTAACAAAGAGACATACACGCACGCAGGAAGGCAGGAGAGAGAAGCTATGAACAGCAGACTAAAACGTGATTGTGGGCTTTGTTCCAAGCGGAATATCGTGCGGATAGACCGACATTTCAAGTCTGTCCATGCACTTAAGCCTGCTACTACAGAATGGAAGCGTGCTATGCAATCTAGCCGGCGTTCAACTGAGAGACAGCAGCCCGAATCATGGCAGTGTATGCAGCCTAACAACGGTGTTGCACCGCGGCTGGAGCCCTGGGAGAACCCTGGATATTTCCAGTGTGTTGAAAGTGAGTTGTCCGTGGAGCAGCAGCTGGTAGACAAGGGTGAGCAGTCCGCGGTGGTGGATCAGCAGCTGTGGGACGAGAGTGAGCAGGCGGCGGCGACTGCGCCGGTGCAGTCAACCAGTCAGATCGGTGGTGAACCATGCTCGGAACCGAGGGAGCAAGGCTGCGTCATGGTGACTTCCACGGAGAGCGAGAGTGATGAAGGCGGCGGTGTGTCCTCCAGAATTGACGGTTGGAGGAATGGAATTTTGACTGAATATGAACACTTTGCTATGGGTAAAAACCCTTCAGTTAAACGAATTGACAATAGTCGCACCAGTCTATCCCGAGTACTACAATTCCTCCGCTATATGTCAGAGGGCAAGGCCGATGAAGGACTGTGTTCTCTGGATAACTACAGACGTGTGTCTGAGTGGTATGGTCAATGTGAAGACCGTTGTTTGGCACCATCCACGTTAAAAATGTACCGAGCTGATGTTCGAAGTTTCCTGAATTATCTTATTCAGTTCCGGCCAAAAGGTCTGCAGGCTAAAGCCAGTGGAATTCGAAAGGTGTTACTCTGCTTGGCAAAGATGGACAGGGATTCGCGGCAGAGCCAGGCAACACACAGGGCAAAATTCCGCAAACGGTGCAGGGACGAGGTGCTCAGCGCTGCGGAGTTAAGCCGGTTTGTTGAGCTAAGTAATCAAGCTATTCCTTCGGTTCTCAGTAGGCTGGAGGTCCGAGCCACCTGCGCTGATAGACGTAGGTTTGCGGCTCTCATGTCCAGCCGGTTGGCCATCTTTAATGGCACTCGACGATCCCCAGTCACCACCTTCAGTGAGAGGGAATTTATTGAAGTAACCCCGGAAAGTGGGGGTTATCAGATGTGCATTTCAAGCCACAAAACGAACTATAGCTTCGGTGAGTGCAGAGTTGTTCTATCTGAGCAGGAATACACTTGGCTTAAACGATTCCATCAGATCAGGCCTAATCTGAGTGGAATCACCTCAGACACAACACTCTTCTTTTTCACGTCCTGTGGTCAACCGTACAGCAATCTCTGTGAGTATGTGGGCCAGATATTTGCAGAGTTTGGCATTGGAAGTAAAGTCACCTTCGGTACAATTCGACGAAGCGTTGCTACATTGAACTTTAATCAAGGCTCGGTTACAGACCGGGGAACTGTGGCTGACCATATGTGTCATTCTCTGGAAACGCAGGCACGGTACTACCGGTACCATAATTTGCCTCGTAACGCCAGCCGAGCGCGGTCACTAATTGAGGGACAAATCAACCCATGATTCACTGATAAATAAAGAACATTTATTTGAAATTCACCCATGTCTTTGTGTGTCATTTGGTCATGGTTGAGAATGTATGGAGGCCTGAGGGTCTGAAATACCAGGGTGTTATGGGGTACCAGGTGCACTGAGCTGAAGAGACAGGCCGCGATAGAGGGCAGGCATGTGGGCAGGCAGGGTAGAGAGAGTAAGCCCAGAGGAATGGAGCTATGGAGCTCCCTTGGTAACCAGTTCAATCACCAGGTACACATGCTGGACTTAGTGCAATGAGAGAGAAGTATGACTCTGTCATTGAATTGTATTGGGTTACCAGGTGACCTTGGTGGGGGGTGTGGGTCCCCCCTATGGGTCCCCCCCATGTAGGTCTGTATACCCTTTAAAAATGTCACCCCTGGTAACCCAAAGTAATACCAGGTGCACATATGCTACGGACACGTCCCCACCAAAACCTTAAAACTTCCATAAAACACTCATTCTTTATCCCACTGACATGGGACAGCAGTGGGTTGCTGAAACATGTATCCTGGGGGTGGTGATGGCCTTTAAAAGTATTTAAAACCTTTTTTAAAAAATGGTGCTGGTAACCCAAACATAAAACATAGTGCAATTTCTGAGAAGAAAAACATAGCCGTTTTTGTGAGACTTTTGGACTTAGTCATTTTTCAGAGAATTATTTGAAAGCTCCATAAATTGATCTATGGCGCCCTCAAGCGACTTTTTAAATGTACTTTTGCTACCAAACAACGGGCGTGGAAATTCTATATACACGGTATATGTATTTAAAACTGTTAAAAAAAAATTGTCCTGGTAACCCAGAATAATACCAGGTGCACATATGCTACGGACACGTCCCCACCAAAACCTTAAAACTTCCATAAAACACTCATTCTTTATCCCACTGACATGGGACAGCAGTGGGGTGCTGAAACATGTGTCCTGGGGGTGGTGATGGCCTTTAAAAGTATTTAAAACCTTTTTTAAAAAATGGTCCTGGTAACCCAAACATAAAACATAGTGCAATTTCTGAGAGGTGAAACATAGCCGTTTTTGTGAGACTTTTGGACTTAGTGGGTTAGGGTTAGGGTTAGGGTTAGGGGTTAGGGGTTAGGGTTAGGGGTTAGGGGTTAGGGTTAGGGTTAGAGGGTTAGGGTTAGGGGGTTAGGGTTAGGGGTTAGGGGTTAGGGTTAGGGGTTAGGGTTGGGGTTGGGGTTGGGGTTGGGGTTAGGGTTGGGGTTAGGGTTGGGGTTAGGGTTAGGGTTGGGGTTAGGGTTGGGGTTGGGGTTGGGGTTAGGGGTTAGGGGTTAGGGTTAGGTTAGGTTAGGTTAGGTTAGGTTGGGTTAGGTTGGGTTAGGGTTAGGGTTAGGGTTAGGGTTAGGGTTAGGGTTAGGGGTTAGGGTTAGGGTTAGGGTTAGGGGTTAGGGTTAGGGTTAGGGTTAGGGTTAGGGGTTAGGGTTAGGGGTTAGGGTTAGGGTTAGGGGTTAGGGGTTAGGGTTAGGGTTAGGGGTTAGGGTTAGGGGTTAGGGTTAGGGTTAGGGGTTAGGGGTTAGGGTTAGGGTTAGGGGTTAGGGTTAGGGTTAGGTTTGAAAAAAAACAGACGAATCTGATATGCACTGGCACAGGCAAAACTTTAAATAAATGGTAAAAACCTAGTATAAAATACCTTAATTAAGAACAGGGGAGGGAAAAAAGAAAAAAAGAGGGGGGGGGAGGAAGGAAAGAAGGAAAATAAAAAATATTTACAAACAGATTACCCGGAAGATAAACCTAGGTTTGCAACCCAAGATGCAATCCCTAAGGGATAGAAGCCAAAACCCAAGGTCAAGACCACCAGCCTGGAATTAGGATGGTCATAGACATACAGGGGTTGAAGTACGGCACACCAGCTCCAAGAGTTAGGGCCAAACGGGGTGATATAAGGGTCAAGAGGGTATAAGGGTTAGAATTAGATGAGGGGATATGAAAGTTAGATAAGGGGGTATAAGGGTTAGGATTAGATAAGAAGGTATAAAGGTTAAGGTTAGATAAAAGGGTATAAGGGTTAAGGTTAGAACTAAGGGGATGTAAAGGTATAATAAAGAAATATAAAGGGTAAACTGAGGGTTAGATAAGGGGATGTAAAGGTTTGGGTAGGTAAGGGGGTATCAAGGTTAGGGTTAGATAAGCAGGTATAAGGGTTAGGGTTAGATAAGGGGTATAAGGTTAAGGTTAGAGCTAAGGGGATATAAAGGTTACATAAAGGGATACAAAAGGTTAAGGTTAGGATTATAAGGGAGTATAAGAGTTAGGGTTAAATAACGGGGTATCAAGGTTAGGATTAGGTAAGCAGGTGTAAAGGTTAGGGTTAGATAAGGGGATATAAAGGTTAAGATCAGAACTAGAGGGGTATGAGGATTAAATAAAGGAATATGAGGGTTCGGGTAGGGGTTAGGTAAGAAAGGTGCAGAGATTGAGGTGAAAATGGAAAAATAAGGGTTGGGACCTAATAACCAGGGGTTGGGGTTAAAGTTAGGATCAATCCAAGAATCAGGTTTAGATCTAGGGTCTAGGGGTTAAGGTTAGGCATGAGGATCTATAAATTAGGGTAGATAATTAGGATTTTAGAATTAGGGTTGAATATAAGGGTCTAGGATAGGGGATCAGGATTTCGAGGAGTAGGATTTCAGGAGTGGGGAACCGCCCGACAAACACACAAATAAAAAGTACCGATAAATAAATAAATTATTAAATTATTTGATAAACGAACATTTATCTTGGGCGGTTCTCCCACAGCCCCCCACCATCCCATCCCTAAGCGAAACCCCACTCATCCAATCCCACTGGAGATGGCACCTCTCATCAGGTAAGTAAGCCAGAATAAATTTAATATTTTTCATTCAGGCCCTTGGGATCTATTGTTTGGAGGCGCCCAATCCAAATTCTTTCCATCCCCTGTCGTTGTTTCCTAGACCAGCCCCCGTTTGTCTCCAGACCAAAGATTTTCAAATTATCACTGGCATGAAGGCTAAAATGTAAATACAACCCCGTGCTCTTATTACCTTTTGCCATATTGTATAGGTGTTGTTTTAGTCTAGCCTGTAGTGCATTCTTGGTTTCTCCTATATACATTTTTTGGCACAATTTGCACTTGATTACATAAATCAAGTTTGTCGTTGACAATTCGATTCTCTGTCTTATAGGAAACCCCAAACCCGAGAAGGCATTAGTAATATATTTTGGTCTCTCCAGATATTTTTCCAATTTGTTAGGTACCTCTTTCTGCCGGAAGGCAGAGTGGACTAATTTATCCCCAAGGTTTTTATTTTTCCTATATGCTGAGATTATTCTACAATTCAACAGCCCCTCCACCGCTTGTTGCGCTTCCCGGAAGTTAGACCTCAACGTCCTGCTAAGTCCACCCAAACTCCCAGAGTATGTAGCAACAAATGGTATCAGATTATGTGTTTCTGCTGTTTTGTTGTAACCCTCTTCCCTTCCAAATAATTCTCCTACCTCTGCTTTTATCTCCCTAAGGAAACGTTTTGAATATCCCCGTGGCCCCAAAGCTCCAAAGAGAATGGTTGTTGCCTCCTCCACATGCTCACCCAATGTACAAATTCTGTTGAACCGGATCAACTGGGATTTAATTATCCCTCTAAAGGTATGTTTTGGATGATAACTTGCCTTATGTAGCAAAGCATGCCTATCTGTCTCCTTAAAGAAGACTTTAGTAGCCAATGATTTAGTCTGCCCCTCCGAAGGTACAAAGAAAACCTGAGTGTCTAAAAACTCTAGTTTTTCTCTTTGTATATTGTGGGATATTGTAATTGCAGGATGATGTGTATTTAGGGATTCCAAGAAACCCTCAAACTCCCTCATAGAATTCACCCAAATCCCAAAGATGTCATCCAAATACCTAAGATACAAAGAGGGAAGGGTCTGACACTTCACAAACACTGTCTCTTCCCAAAAACACATATATAGGTTGGCAAAGGCTGGAGCAAACTTCTTCCCCATGGCCGTTCCATGGATCTGAAGGTAAAACTTATCATTAAAATTAAAATCATTCCTCAATAAACTCAACTCCAGCAACTCTAAGATTTCTTTATCCGGGCGCTGAGGGTCAGGAAACCTATCAAAGGCCCGTTTAACTGCCCGCAGTCCCAAAGGGGTATCAATATTTGTATATAGTGAGTTGATGTCTATTGAAAATAAGAACGCCCCCAATGGTAGTTCAAGACCTTTAAGTTTACCAACAAAATCATATGTGTCTTTTACATAGGAAGCATGCTTCTGTGATAGTGGATTGATGAAATAATCAATATATTCAGCAATTCGGTATGATTCCGATCCACAGTCACTAACAATTGGGCGTCCACTCGGGATCTGAAATGGCACCGACCACTCTTCCAAAGGTTTATGGATTTTTGGGAGGAGATAGAATTGTCGCGGTCTTGGTACATCTGGGCCCAGAAGATAGGTATATTGCTTTGGAATAATAAACTTTTTTTCAAGCAATTCCAACAATATCATCTTAATCATGTTTTTGGTCTCAGATTGAATAGAGTGATCTAATGCGACATAATTTTTGGGGTTATTCAGTTGTCTATTAGCCTCCAATAAGTACTGTACTCTATCCATGATTACAATCTGTGATCCTTTATCTGCCGGCTTAATAACTATATTCCGGTTTGACCCCAACAATTTGATGGTTTCTGACTCCAATACCGTCATATTCCCCCCAGTTACCTGCCCAGGTCGGAAGCACCTAAATGCCTCGAGATCCTTCCTAATCAATGTTTGGATGGATTGAGATATTGATTGTATTCTGGGTTCCCAAACTGAGGGATCTGTAAATGGTACAAAAGGAATGTCAGTATCATAATTAAAATGATCCAACAATTTCAGCCTTCTATGATATGTGTGTAGGTCCCTACGAAGCTCCATCCGGTCTAAAATTCCGGGAGTGGGGATAAAAGACAATCCCCGTTCCAATACATTTCTTTCTATCTCAGAAAGCATATATGAGTGTGAGAGATTAGTAATATTTGAATATGGAGCTGTATCAAAGCACTGTTCTCCCCTTACATGTTTAAATTATCCAACCAAAAGTTTAAGATGGTATTTCCTGTTTCCGGTGTCCAATGTACTGGGTCCCGTGGCAATGTGTGAAACCTAAGTTTACTGATCTCAGGTAAGTAATTACATTGCTCTAAAATCTTTTGATTAAGTTGATCCAAGAGTGACTGTTGCTGTTTTTCCAATCTATCTGAGTAGTTAATAATAGGCACATAGAGTGTAGCATTAGGAAATTTACTTTCTGCCACTTTCAGCAGTTGTTGTAGTTGCTTCCAGGAGGTCAACGCCAGCTGTTTCGACAGGCAGTTGTTTAGCCCTCCTGATAACACCACCTTCTCCACTGTTGGATGTTGTTCTAGTTTTTCTACTACTCCTTTTAGATGGTGGAACGTAGCGCCAGGGAAGCTATCTGCTTGCACTCTAGAATCGGTAAACCCAGGTATCCGTGAAATATTGGAGTCTCCAATTATAACAATTGGTTTTCTAATTGTAAGTTCCCATTCCAAAATTTTCCTGGTAGAATTTGGGTGTCTAACTGGCTCAAGGCTAATTGATCCCGGCCTCCTAACAGGTAAATGAATCACTGGGATGGAGGAGGAAGAGGAAGAAACCCCTGGGTAGGCTGCGGCCGATATGAGTGCCACTATTTTACTCTTACCTCGGCCAAGAGGAGAAGTCCCCGAGGAGAGTGGCAGCGGGGAAACCGGAGCGGCGGTAAACTGGGACCGCCCTGGGGGCTCAGACAAGGACGTATTCAGGAAAAATTCTGTTTTGTCGTCACTTATCATCATCTGTTCCTCCCCCTCTCGGTTCCCAATCGCAACCTCACACGGGTCCCGCTCCCCTCCAACTCCAGGTCCCTCCTGGCCAGAGTCAGACAAAGAGGCAATAGTATTACTACATTTTACCACAACATTGCTATATAATACCCTCTCAGGGCCATTAACAAGAGCCTGCCTCACCTGTGTGTGTTTCCCAATCTCCACCCCCCCTGGAGCCAGCCCTATTGTCAATTGATCTCCCGCCAATACTTGGGGTTTAGGGGAATATGTTTCAGCCATAACCGAAATGGTTTTCCCCCCCCGGGGGACCTAAATCCAGCTCAAGGGCTGGTATACTTGGGGGCATCCTAGAGTTTCTCCTCTTTAGTCTATTTTTTACCCCACCCTTAACTAAGCCACTTGCTCCACTACCATTTCCCACTCCTACCACATTACTGGGGGCTGGAGACAGGACACCCGACAAGGGCGGAAAGGCCTCCATAGTCAATTTGCCTGGGCCTACTACCTCGCTAGCATTTGCCTTTGGGAGCATAGCCTGTAATGTTGCCACTGAGGACTCGGTAAACTTACGTCTATATCTTACCCTTGCCCAAGCAACAGCTCGATCAAAGCAGTTAATATCAAATCTCCCTACCTCCTGTAGCCCTGCTGCCAGAACTGAATCATAGTGGTCCACTAAGATGCACATATTAGTGTCCATCCAGTGGTCCGTATTCTCTCTTACCAGCTCCAAAACGGTGGGATTGGGTGAGGAAGGTTTGATAAAAGCCGTAAGTCTCACCACCTGCTTCATCATGCCAGGCGGGAAAGACCTTTTAATCTGTAATTCTGCTAGAATCTCTGCATGGTGAATGGCCTGCAACAATTTGAAATACTGTTTCGTTAGTTTAAGATCCAGGGAGGTTTTGGGGCCATCTGAGCCTAAAGTAGGTATATTCCCCCCCAGGGCCATCGGCTTTACCAAGGGCTCAGACCGATTTCTCCTGGGAAACATCGTTTTCTCCTACCAAGAAAGGAAGGGGAGAAAAAAACTATAATACACTATATTCCCCCAAATAAGTCTCTACCATACCACAATCGTTTTTAAAAGTTAAAAACAAAGCAAAAGCAAAAAAAAGGGGGGGGGGGGAGGAAGAAAAAGGGGGGAAAAAAATGCAAATCACAACATTTTAAAAGACAAAACATAAAAACATTTTAAAATCATGAAGGTCCCTCAATATTTTCCTACCAAAGAATTCTTTGGTAATGGTTCACTGACCGGAACGATTCTCTCCATTTAAAGCAGCCATATTTAGAGGTAAGAAAAAAAACTCTTTCACCTTAGTCTCTTTCCAAGCCTCCTGTTCTCGTTGGAGCTTCCTCTTGAGTGAGTTTAGTCCAAGATGCTTTCGTATGCTAAAATCAATGGAGTTAAAATTGCATTCAAAGAGTCAGTCAACCAAAAAAAAGGGGGGGTTTTAAAAGGGTTCCAAAACAATTCTAAAAGAATCCTTCAGTCCAAAAAGGAATTAAAACGGCTTTAAGAACCCAATAAGGGAACCCTCAAAAAGTTAAAAACAAGAAACAAACAAAGACCTGACGTTTCAGCTAGATCGCTTTCATCAGAGGTAATGAGTAAACGCTTACATCTGTGTTGATATAGGGAGCTGAGAGGGCGGATCCATACCTCCCAAGACATGTGTTTTGCCCAGTCCTGCGTCAATCTTCCCATTCTCCTCCAATCCACCGTCCTAATCAGGGTTAATGTTCCATCATTGTGCCCTGCTCAACAAACCAGTTAATGAGCAGTCACTGACACCTGTGTTAGTCTGGGAAGCTTTAAGGGGGC
This sequence comes from Salmo salar, assembly GCF_965601325.2. Lineage (NCBI taxonomy): Eukaryota > Metazoa > Chordata > Actinopteri > Salmoniformes > Salmonidae > Salmo > Salmo salar. Next base: position 107,187,140 of record NC_138302.1, read on the forward strand.
GGGACCATCCTTCCCAAAACATGTCAATTACTTGGTCCTCCATCAATCTGCTCATTCTCCTCCAATCAACAGTCCCAATTGGGGTAAGTGTTCAGTCGTTGTGGGCTACTCCAAACGAATTAAGACAACAAACACACTGAAATAATCAGGTCTAAGAAGTTTTTAAATACCAAAATAATGTATAAAATGCCAGGCGCGGGCTAGGTTAGGTTTGAAAAAAAACAGACGAATCTGATATGCACTGGCACAGGCAAAACTTTAAATAAATGGTAAAAACCTAGTATAAAATACCTTAATTAAGAACAGGGGAGGGAAAAAAGAAAAAAAGAGGGGGGGGGAGGAAGGAAAGAAGGAAAATAAAAAATATTTACAAACAGATTACCCGGAAGATAAACCTAGGTTTGCAACCCAAGATGCAATCCCTAAGGGATAGAAGCCAAAACCCAAGGTCAAGACCACCAGCCTGGAATTAGGATGGTCATAGACATACAGGGGTTGAAGTACGGCACACCAGCTCCAAGAGTTAGGGCCAAACGGGGTGATATAAGGGTCAAGAGGGTATAAGGGTTAGAATTAGATGAGGGGATATGAAAGTTAGGGTTAGGGTTAGGGTTAGGGTTAGGGTTAGGGTTAGGTTTGAAAAAAAACAGACGAATCTGATATGCACTGGCACAGGCAAAACTTTAAATAAATGGTAAAAACCTAGTATAAAATACCTTAATTAAGAACAGGGGAGGGAAAAAAGAAAAAAAGAGGGGGGGGGAGGAAAGAAGGAAAATAAAAAATATTTACAAACAGATTACCCGGAAGATAAACCTAGGTTTGCAACCCAAGATGCAATCCCTAAGGGATAGAAGCCAAAACCCAAGGTCAAGACCACCAGCCTGAAATTAGGATGGTCATAGACATACAGGGGTTGAAGTACGGCACACCAGCTCCAAGAGTTAGGGCCAAACGGGGTGATATAAGGGTCAAGAGGGTATAAGGGTTAGAATTGGATGAGGGGGTATGAAAGTTAGATAAGGGGGTATAAGGGTTAGGGTTAGATAAGGTATAAAGGTTAAGGTTAGATAAAAGGGTATAAGGGTTAAGGTTAGAACTAAGGGGATGTAAAGGTTTAATAAAAAGGGTTCCAAAACAATTCTAAAAGAATCCTTCAGTCCAAAAAGGAATTAAAACGGCTTTAAGAACCCAATAAGGGAACCCTCAAAAAGTTAAAAACAAGAAACAAACAAAGACCTGACGTTTCAGCTAGATCGCTTTCATCAGAGGTAATGAGTAAACGCTTACATCTGTGTTGATATAGGGAGCTGAGAGGGCGGATCCATACCTCCCAAGACATGTGTTTTGCCCAGTCCTGCGTCAATCTTCCCATTCTCCTCCAATCCACAGTCCTAATCAGGGTTAATGTTCCATCATTGTGCCCTGCTCAACAAACCAGTTAATGAGCAGTCACTGACACCTGTGTTAGTCTGGGAAGCTTTAAGGGGGCGGGACCATCCTTCCCAAAACATGTCAATTACTTGGTCCTCCATCAATCTGCTCATTCTCCTCCAATCAACAGTCCCAATTGGGGTAAGTGTTCAGTCGTTGTGGGCTACTCCAAACGAATTAAGACAACAAACACACTGAAATAATCAGGTCTAAGAAGTTTTTAAATACCAAAATAATGTATAAAATGCCAGGCGCGGGCTAGGTTAGGTTTGAAAAAAAACAGACGAATCTGATATGCACTGGCACAGGCAAAACTTTAAATAAATGGTAAAAACCTAGTATAAAATACCTTAATTAAGAACAGGGGAGGGAAAAAAGAAAAAAAGAGGGGGGGGGAGGAAAGAAGGAAAATAAAAAATATTTACAAACAGATTACCCGGAAGATAAACCTAGGTTTGCAACCCAAGATGCAATCCCTAAGGGATAGAAGCCAAAACCCAAGGTCAAGACCACCAGCCTGAAATTAGGATGGTCATAGACATACAGGGGTTGAAGTACGGCACACCAGCTCCAAGAGTTAGGGCCAAACGGGGTGATATAAGGGTCAAGAGGGTATAAGGGTTAGAATTGGATGAGGGGGTATGAAAGTTAGATAAGGGGGTATAAGGGTTAGGGTTAGATAAGGTATAAAGGTTAAGGTTAGATAAAAGGGTATAAGGGTTAAGGTTAGAACTAAGGGGATGTAAAGGTTTAATAAAAAGGGTTCCAAAACAATTCTAAAAGAATCCTTCAGTCCAAAAAGGAATTAAAACGGCTTTAAGAACCCAATAAGGGAACCCTCAAAAAGTTAAAAACAAGAAACAAACAAAGACCTGACGTTTCAGCTAGATCGCTTTCATCAGAGGTAATGAGTAAACGCTTACATCTGTGTTGATATAGGGAGCTGAGAGGGCGGATCCATACCTCCCAAGACATGTGTTTTGCCCAGTCCTGCGTCAATCTTCCCATTCTCCTCCAATCCACCGTCCTAATCAGGGTTAATGTTCCATCATTGTGCCCTGCTCAACAAACCAGTTAATGAGCAGTCACTGACACCTGTGTTAGTCTGGGAAGCTTTAAGGGGGCGGGACCATCCTTCCCAAAACATGTCAATTACTTGGTCCTCCATCAATCTGCTCATTCTCCTCCAATCAACAGTCCCAATTGGGGTAAGTGTTCAGTCGTTGTGGGCTACTCCAAACGAATTAAGACAACAAACACACTGAAATAATCAGGTCTAAGAAGTTTTTAAATACCAAAATAATGTATAAAATGCCAGGCGCGGGCTAGGTTAGGTTTGAAAAAAAACAGACGAATCTGATATGCACTGGCACAGGCAAAACTTTAAATAAATGGTAAAAACCTAGTATAAAATACCTTAATTAAGAACAGGGGAGGGAAAAAAGAAAAAAAGAGGGGGGGGGAGGAAGGAAAGAAGGAAAATAAAAAATATTTACAAACAGATTACCCGGAAGATAAACCTAGGTTTGCAACCCAAGATGCAATCCCTAAGGGATAGAAGCCAAAACCCAAGGTCAAGACCACCAGCCTGGAATTAGGATGGTCATAGACATACAGGGGTTGAAGTACGGCACACCAGCTCCAAGAGTTAGGGCCAAACGGGGTGATATAAGGGTCAAGAGGGTATAAGGGTTAGAATTAGATGAGGGGATATGAAAGTTAGGGTTAGGGTTAGGGTTAGGGTTAGGGTTAGGGTTAGGTTTGAAAAAAAACAGACGAATCTGATATGCACTGGCACAGGCAAAACTTTAAATAAATGGTAAAAACCTAGTATAAAATACCTTAATTAAGAACAGGGGAGGGAAAAAAGAAAAAAAGAGGGGGGGGGAGGAAAGAAGGAAAATAAAAAATATTTACAAACAGATTACCCGGAAGATAAACCTAGGTTTGCAACCCAAGATGCAATCCCTAAGGGATAGAAGCCAAAACCCAAGGTCAAGACCACCAGCCTGAAATTAGGATGGTCATAGACATACAGGGGTTGAAGTACGGCACACCAGCTCCAAGAGTTAGGGCCAAACGGGGTGATATAAGGGTCAAGAGGGTATAAGGGTTAGAATTGGATGAGGGGGTATGAAAGTTAGATAAGGGGGTATAAGGGTTAGGGTTAGATAAGGTATAAAGGTTAAGGTTAGATAAAAGGGTATAAGGGTTAAGGTTAGAACTAAGGGGATGTAAAGGTTTAATAAAAAGGGTTCCAAAACAATTCTAAAAGAATCCTTCAGTCCAAAAAGGAATTAAAACGGCTTTAAGAACCCAATAAGGGAACCCTCAAAAAGTTAAAAACAAGAAACAAACAAAGACCTGACGTTTCAGCTAGATCGCTTTCATCAGAGGTAATGAGTAAACGCTTACATCTGTGTTGATATAGGGAGCTGAGAGGGCGGATCCATACCTCCCAAGACATGTGTTTTGCCCAGTCCTGCGTCAATCTTCCCATTCTCCTCCAATCCACAGTCCTAATCAGGGTTAATGTTCCATCATTGTGCCCTGCTCAACAAACCAGTTAATGAGCAGTCACTGACACCTGTGTTAGTCTGGGAAGCTTTAAGGGGGCGGGACCATCCTTCCCAAAACATGTCAATTACTTGGTCCTCCATCAATCTGCTCATTCTCCTCCAATCAACAGTCCCAATTG